>NC_072484.1:31180714-31493095 GCF_027574615.1 Eptesicus fuscus | reverse complement strand
CTGATGATGTCTGGGGACCCTGTGTCACTCATGCCCCCTTCCCAGCTCTATCCTGGGGACTGGCCAAGACTGCATCCACTTGGCCTGGACAATAACTTTCTCTTCAGCTCAAATGGCAGCTCGTGTGCCAGAGAGAGTGCAGGGAGTGGAGCTGAAAGGCTTCAAAGTACTTTCTGGCTCCATTTTCCTTCCTTTCTTGAAGATGCTTCCCAGCCCTGCCATGTGCTTTACCGACTTCCTTGACCCAGGCCAGAATGGGGGGTGGGGCTGGAGTGTGTCCCCTGGCTGATGGGAAAACAGCTCCTGAAGTCTTCAGGCTCCAGTGTCTGAAGAAAAGTCTGTTCCCACACCTGGCTCCCCCTACCCCTTCATTTGACCATGACCTTGGCCAGGCTGGGCTTTACTGAGGCGGAGAAGGAGGTTGCACAGCCCCCTCTCCGCAGGGCCAGTCCCACATGCAGCCCCAGGCCAGGCTGCTGCTTCCTGAGCCATGAATTATTACCGGGAGATTTCCTTCCCTGTCTGCGCCTCCTTACAGGGGCTCCCGGCGCCCTTCACTTTCGCTTTCTCCCCCTTCGCCCCCTCTCTTCAGTTCTTCACCTTCAGGTGGCTTGAAATTCCTCTGTCCAGCCCCCTCTCCTTTCCAGCTTGATGGGAGAAGCCAAACAGGGCGTGAACTTGGCCCCGAAGGAAGGTGGGAGGGGGCAGACTTGGTAGTCTCATTCATTCATTTGCTCCACAGGCAGGTTTTGACACATGGGACCCCGGGAGAAAAATAAAATCATGAATGAGACGGAGCCTGGCCTGCTGCAGCCCAGAGGGGAAGGCAAGTTGTAAACAAAGAATTTCAGGACAATGTGGTTGGAGCAAGCCAGGGTCTGGCATCAGAGAGACGGTTCCGGCCCAAGGCTAGCTGCTCCTTGAAGTCTCAGGTTCCTGCTCTGAAAACTGAAAAATGGTACCCATTAGTAGGGCTGCTGATGGCTCCCTGAGTTTATGCCAAAAGAGCCAGGGCCTGACCCCCACAAGCGCTCACCGTCTGAGAGGAGCTCGTGGCAGTGTGTGAGGGGCGGCTGAGGGGCAGCTTTGACTCTGTTCTAGGCTTTGTTCGTGGGAGTGGCGAGGGGGTCCTGTCACATTCTCAGCTCACCCACACAAGAGGCATCAGCTCCTTCTGTCCTCTGCTCCAGTCACACTGGCCTCCTCACTGACCCTGGAGCTCCCCTCTGCCTGGCATGCCCTTTTTCCAGATAAACTCCATATCTTATTCCCTTTTTTCCAGCCTTCCCTCTAATCTCATCTCCTCAGGAGGCCTTCCCTGACCACTGGGACTAAAACAGCAACCGTCCCTTCCATCTCCCAGCACCCTGCCTACGGCTCTCCTTCTCCCCTTTACCCCGCTTTACTTCTTTCTATAGCATTTTTTCACTGCTTTCACTCATTCATTCACAACTATTACTTGAACACCTACTATTTTCCCAGCACAGTTCTCGGTTCTGGGACTATGGAAGTGAACATACTACATATTTATTTGTCCACTAGAATGCAAGCCTCACGGGGCGGGGGCTTTGTATTTTTGCTCATCTCACTCCCTCCCCGTTACCACCTTCTGAGGTAGATATTGTTTTTATACCCATTTTACAGATGAAGAAACTGAGGTTCTGAGAGGGAAAGTGACTTGCCTGAGGTCACACGGTGGGCCAGTGGAGGAGCTCAGGTCCGTTGGTCTCCTTCCCCAACCCCATGACCTCTCAGGCAGCCCAGAGGTGTGTGAGGGCTGAGTAGGAGTCCGTCGGGTAAGAGGAGGACCTGCCTTTCTAACCAGGGCACCCTGGGCGTCCGTCCTGCTGAAACATTTGGAGTTCCTCTGAGGCATCGGCTTTGCACATCACTGAGCCTTTGCCCAGCTGTCCTCCCTGCCTGCAGTGCCTGTCCCTTCAGGTCTGACCAGACAACCCTACTCAGCCGAAGTTCAGTGTAGCCTCTCAGTTTTGCTTCTCTTCTCCAACTTTGGTGCAGTCTTGTAGAGTTGATCACATTGTACTTTGACTTCTCTCCCTTCATCCTTGATTACCCACTTCTATTTTCTAGCCCTTACAGGGTACCCACTCTAATATTTTTACTACCTTGTTTTTTTTAGAGCTGCTTGGTTTACAACAAAATTGAGAAGGTACAGAGATGTCCTACACGCCTCTTGCCCCCACACATGAATAGTCTCTCCAGTATCAACATCATTCACTCACCAGAGTGATATATATATTACAACTAGAGGCCCGGTGCATGAGATTTGTGTACCGGGGGGTTGGGGGGGTCCCTCAGCCCGGCCCTCTCACAGTCCGGGAGCCCTCGGGGGATGTCCAACTGCCGGCTTAGGCCTGCTCCAGGACATCCTTAGCACTGATGCTGAGGTGGGAGTACGCTTGCCAGCCGTGAGCCTGGCTTCTGGCTGAGCAGCGCTCCCCCTGTGGGAGTGCACTGACCACCAGGGGCAGCTCTTGCATTAAGCGTCTGCCCCCTGGTGGTCAGTGTGCATCATAGCAACCGGTCGTTCCGCTGTTCAGTCGATTTGCATATTAGCCTTTTATTATATAGGATTGATGAACCTACCTTGACACATCATTATTACCCAGAGTCCATAGTTTGCATTATGGTTCACTCTACCTATGGGTTTGGACAAATGTACATACTATGGGTTTGGACAAATGTATTCTGACATATACCCATCACACAGTATCATACAGAGTATTTTTACTACCCTAAAAGTCCTCTGTGCTCTGCCTGTTTACATATCCCCCATCCCTGCAACCACAGATCTTTTGGTCTCCATAGTCTTGCCTTTTCCAGAATATCTTAGAGTTAAAGTCATAGTGTGTAGCCTTTTCAGATTGACTTCTTTCACTTAGTAATATGTATGTAAGCTTCCTCTATGTCTTTTCAGAGCTAGATAGCTCATGTATTTTTAGTGCTAAATAATATTCCATTGACTGGATGTGCCACAATTTATTAGTCCATTCACCTCCTGAATAGTAGCTTAGTTGCTTCCAAGTGTTGACGATTATGAATAAGGCTGCAGTAAACATCTGTATGCAGGTTTTTGTGTGGACATAACTTTTCAACTCCTTTGGCATGTGATTGCTAGATCATATGATAAGAATATGATTAGTTTTATTTATTTTATTTTATTTGTTTTGTTTGTTAATCCTCACCTGAGGATATTTTTCCATTGATTTCTTTAGAGAGAGTGGAAGGCAGGGGGAGACACAGAGAGAAACATCGATGTGAGAGAGAGACACGTTGATTGGTTGCCTCCCGCATGTGCCCTGACTGGGGCTGGGTTTTGAGCCTGCAGCCGAGGTATGTGCCCTTGACCAGAATCAAACCCGGGACCCTTCAGTCCGTGGGCCAACACTCTACCCACTGAGCCACAACGGCTAAGGCAGAGTACGTTTCGTTTTTAAGAAATCACAAATTGCCTTCTAAAGTGGCTGTACCATTTTACACTCCCACCAGCAATAGATGAGAGCTCCCGTTGCCCCACATCCTCCCCGGGGTTTGGTGTCGTCAGTGTCCGGATTTTGGCCATTCTAATAGGTGTGTAGTGGTATCTCCTCTTAATTTGCATTTCCCTATGATGTATGATGTGGAGCATCTTTTCATATGCTTATTTGCCACCTGTATATCTTCTTTGGTGAGGTGTCTGTTAAGGTCTCTGGCTTATTTTTTAATTGGGTTGTTTATTTTCTTATTGTTGAATTTTAAGTGTTCTTTGGTTATTTTGGATAACAATCCTTTACCAGATGTGTCTTTTGCAAATATATTCTCCTAATCTGTGGCTTGCCTTCTAATTCTCTTTATTTTTATTTAAACATATTTTTATCGATTTACATATATTTTAATTGATTTCAGAGAGGAAGGGAGAGGGAGAGAGAGATAGAAACATCAATGATGAGAGAGAATCATTGATCGGCTGCCTCCTGCATGCTCCACACTGGGGACTGAGCCTGCAACCCGGGCATGTGCTCTGACTGGGAATCGAACCGTGACCTTCTGGTTCATAGGTCGATGCTCAACCACTGAGCCATGCTGGCTGGGCCTAATTCTCTTTATATTGTCTTTTGCAGAACCGAGGTTTTAAATTTTAGTGAAGTCCGGCTTATCAATTATTTCTTTCATGGGCCATGTCTTCGGTGTACCTTAAAAGTCAAAACCATAGTTTCTCTCCTACATTATCTTTCAGGAATTTTACAGTTCTGTGTTTCACATTTAGGTCTATGAACCATTTTGAGTTAATTTTCATGAAGGGTGTAAAGCCTGTGTCTAGATTCATGTGCCTGCTTGTGGGCGCCCAGTTGCTCCAGCACTATTTGTTGAAGAGACTATTTTTGCTCCATTGTGTTGCATTTACTCCCTTGTCAAAGACCAGTTGACTATATTTATGGGGGTCTATTTCTGGGCTTTCTATTCCAGGCCATTGTTCTATTTGCTTATTCTCTCACCAATATTGTACTGGGTAGCTTTACAGTACCTCTTGAAGTTGGGTAGCATTAATCCTCTAACTTTAATCTTCTTCAGTGTTGTGTTGACTATTCTGGGTTCACTCTAATATTTTTTTTTTTTAAATTTTTTTTATTTAATGAATCTTTATTGTTCAGATTACAATTGTTTCTCCTTTTTCCCCACATATCTCCCCACCACCCAGTTCCTACCCCCCCCTTCCCTTACCTCCCCCCCCCGCTGTCCTTATCCATAGGTGTATGATTTTTGTCCAGTCTCTTCCCATACTCCCCACACAGACACCCCTTTCCCCCTGAGAATTATCAATCCCCTCCCATTCTAGGCCTCTGATTCTATTAAGTTCACCAGTTTATTCTGTTCCTCAGATTTTTAATTCACTTGACTTTTAGATTCACTTGTTGATATATATGTAATTGTTGTTCATAATTTTTATCTTTCTTCTTCTTTTTCCTCTTTTTAAAGAATACCTTTCAGCATTTCATATAATGCTGGTTTGGTGGTGATGAACTCCTTTAGCTTTTTCTTATCTGTGAAGCTCTTTATCTGCCCTTCAATTCTGAATGATAACTTTGCTGGGTAGAGTAGTCTTGGTTGTAGGTTCCTGCTATTCATCACTTTGAATATTTCTTGCCACTCCCGTCTGGCCTGCATGGTTTCTGTTGAGAAATTAGCTGATAATCGTATGGGAGCTCCCTTGTAGGTAACTAACTGTTTTTCTCTTGCTGCTTGTAAGATTCTCTCTTTGTCTTTTGCTCTTGGCATTTCAATTATGATGTGTCTTGGTGTGGTCCTCTTTGGATCCCTTTTGTTTGGGGTTCTGTGTGCTTCCTGGACTCGTAAGTCTATTTCTTTCATCAGGTGGGGGAAGTTTTCGTTCATTATTTCTTCAAATAGGTTTTCAGCATCTTGCTCTCTCTCTTCTTCTGGTACCCCCATAATTCTGATGTTGGTTCGCTTGAAGTTGTCCCAGAGGCTTCTTACACTATCTTCAACTTTCTGAATTCTCTTCACTTCATGCTTCTCTGGAGGAGTGTCCTTGGCCTCTTTGTATTCCAAATCTTTGAGTTGATTCTTGCAATCCTCTAGTCTGCTTTTGGGTCTCTGTATAATATTTTTTATCTCAGTCAGTGTATGTTTAATTTCTAGTTGGTCCTTTTTCATATCCTCAAGGGTCTCATTGAATTTATCGGCCTTTTCCATGAAATTCTTGAAAAACCTTATAACCGTGGTTTTGAACTCTATGTCCAGTCGCTTATTCTCCTCCATTTCTTTGGTTTGTGATCTGTTTCCTTGCCTTCTCATATTCTCTGCTTCCCTAAGTTGGTAGGGTAGTTTGTGTACTAGGTGTCCTATTGGTTCAACGGGTCAGCCTCCCAGTTACTTGAGGTGGACACTCTTGGTGTACCCTTGTGTACTGTGTGTTCCCCAGCAGGAGCTACAGCAAGGGCTAGTTTTCTCCTCCTTTGCTTGGGCGTTTTGGAGCAGTCTGGAGCTGTAGTTGGTTAAGCTGCCACAGAACAGGCCATTTATATGCAAAAGCCGCTGTGTGGAGCCTGGGCGGGTTTGTAGAATGTGCGGGGCGGGGCCTCAGGGCGGGGCGGGGTCTCAGGGCGTCACTAGGCTGGGGCGTGGCCAACGGCGATGGCTGCCGTCAGCCGTCTCTGCCTTTCCACGTTTCCAAGTCCCTGCGCCCCGCGCTCCAGCGCAGTAAACAATGATTGCTGGGCGCACCACTGCAAAAAAGTCACTCTCACTTTCCGACCCGATGGCCGAGAGTCCAGCCTCTCCCCGTAGGTGTCTGGGTCCCCCGAGTGTCCCCAGAAACTGGATTTCAGAGTGATCGGGAGCTTGTCTCCCTGCGGGTTGAAGAAAAGCCGCGCACCCAGCCGCCCGCCGGCCCGATTCGCGTGCCTCCGTACCTCAGCTTTTCAGCGATTGTGCTCCTTTCTCTTCTCAGCTGTAAATCTTCCACTGAGCCAGCTTTCCCGTGGTTCTGGGTGGTAGACGTTTTTGTCTTTTAGTTGTGTTTTTGAAATTGTTGTGTGAGGCAGCAGATTAGTTGTTTAACTATGCCGCCATCTTGGTTCCTCCTCCCACTCTAATATTTTTGATACCTGTCTTTAAATTAGTATGTGTCCTTATAAAATATATAGTGCTGGTTTGTGTGAGTGGGTTATAAATTTATGCAATTGGTCGTTTCTATAGATCTGTTTTTTGGGTTATTTTGGTTACTCAACACTGTGCTCAGTGAGCTGAGTCTAACTCGAGTCCCTTGCTTCTAACTGTTGCTTAGGGAGCATGGCGCGCATAAATTCCCATGTCTCCTCTTTCCACTCCTGTAGTGATGGACACTGTGGCTACTTCCACCTCCTGCGTCCCCAAGCGAAGCTGTGAACTGCTGCTGCGTGACTTTCATGGACTCCTGTGTGTGTCCCTGGGATGTGCACCCAAGGGCAGGATTCCTGGGCAGGAAGAAGGTTTATCCTTAGGCCAAGCACGGTCTGACTGCACGCTAGGAGGACTGCTGCAGCCCCACATGCCCACCAGCTGGGCACGAGAGACCACTCCCCCACATCGTCCCTGGCGCTTGGAGTCATCTGATCTCCTGTTTTAATCTGCATTTCTCTAGTGACAGAGAAATGGGTTGTTTCCCATCACTTTGTGTTGCCTCCTCCACTAGACTGTGCATTCTCTAAAGGTAGGGAATGTATTCCAGAATCCTAGACCAGAGCCTGGCACACTGTGGGCAATAATGAATACTTGTTGACTGAGTGACTGACAGACTGAATGAATGAATTAAAAGGCGAATATACAGCCTCCTACACCAACTTTGTACCAAACCTTGACCGAGATGGTGGTGGTACCTGTGTGTATGTGTGTGTGCAGATGAGGGGACGCATCCGTCCTACCCCTCAACCTACTTGGAGAAAAAGACCAACAATAGTTAGAATTTATTGAGGGCCTACTTTTTTTGTCCAGGACTCATAGATACGTAATCATAACCTTAAGTTCAGTTCAGCCAGGTAAGTGTTTCTCTCCCATGTGCACGGTGTTTGCAAGCGCGGCACATTGTGGTGTGGTAGCCAGCCTCCAAGGTCGCCCTCAACGATCCTTGGCTCCTGGCGTTCGCCTCCCTGTGTAGGCCCCTCTGAGTCCGACCTGACTGTGTGACCAAAAGAATATGGCAAAAGTCACAGCGTGTGCCTTCCGAATCTAGCTGATAAAGGCCTTGAGCTTCTGCCTGCTCTCTTGAGTCACTCACTCTGGGGATAGCAGCCACCATGACATGAGGACACTCAGGTTGTCCCGTGGAGAGGTCTGTGGAGAGGGGAACCGACATCCCCAGCCGACAGCCGGCACCAACTTCCCAACCATGTGAGTAAGCCTCCTCGGATACGGATCCTGAATGTCTGACCCACGGGAACTGTGAAAAATAACTAAGAAAGATAAAGGTAATGATCATTGGTGTTGTAAGCCCCTACGTTTAGGGCAGTGGTCGGCAAACTGCGGCTCATGAGTCACATGCGGCTCTTTGGCCCCTTGAGTGTGGCTCTTCCACAAAATACCACGTGCGGGCGCACACGTACAGTGCGATTGAAACTTTGTGGCCCATGCGCAGAAGTCGGTTTTTGGCTCTCAAAAGAAATTTCTTTTTTCTTTTTTAAATATATTTTTATTGATTTTTTACAGAGAGGAAGGGAGAGGGATAGAGAGCTAGAAAACATCGACCAGCTGCCTCCTGCACACCCCCTACCGGGGATGTGCCCACAACCAATGTACATGCCCCTGACCGGAATCGAACCTGGGACCCCTGAGTCCGCAGGCCGACGCTCTATCCACTGAGCCAAACCGGTAATCATTGTACTGTTGATATTTGGCTCTGTTGACTAATGAGTTTGCCGACCACTGGTTTAGGGTATTTTGTCATACAACATTAGATATCTAAAGCAGATGGTGTCAGGGACCCAGGCTCTGCCTACCCTTTTGCTCCGCCATATGTGGCTTCCACTCCCTAGGTTGCCTCATGGACCAATGTGGCTGCTGGAGCCATCCGGTCTGCATTCCAACCGGCAAAAAGGAGAAAGAGGCAGAAAAAGGAAGGGCACACTTCACCCCTTGAGGACACTTGTCTGGGAGTTACAGTCTCACGTCTGCCCATGCCCCATTGGCCAGACCTTGTCGTCTGACTGTACTCTACTGAAAAGGAGGCTGACAGATGTAGTCTCCATTGCACATGGCCTTGCAACCAGCTGAATACTAGGTTTCCATTAGCAAAGAAGAAAGCATGGATATCGGGAAACAACTGGTGATGTTGGTAACCACCACGAGTGCTGTCTCTGGACATAATGCAGTGTCACATGGTTAAGTTAGAGATTCAGGAGCCAGATGGCTTAGGTTCAGCTCTGCCACTTACCAGCCAAGTGATGTTGGGAAATTTATTGAATTTCTCTGTGCCTCAGTTTCCTTGTCTGTAAAACAGGGATCATAATAGAGCCTACCTACATAGGGCTATTGGGAGGATTAAATTGAGTCAAAACACCGTTTGTAAGACTTCTGGCACATGGTGTGTGCTGTCTAAGCGTTGGCTGTTATCTTTATCTAATCCTTACAAGGGCTTTTCTCAAGGGCACACAACCAGTAAGTGATGGAAGCAGACTTTGGCCTGATTGCAACTTTCCCCACTTGCCTCATCCCATAGAAATTCTTAGAGAACGAGATCACGACCCAGGTCAGTACCTGGCACATAATAAGCATCCAGAAGTATCTGTTGAATGAGTGTGTTAAGTAAACATGTACAGCTTTCGTACATAGAGAAAGGTTTTGTGTTTGGTTGTTCTGTTCAGGTTAGTGAGAAAGCTCTGTTGACTTGACTTCACTCACATGGTTCCCACCACGTGGGGCTGGTGCCTTTGAATTGCTGGGAACTCTTGTTCTGGGAGATGGCCAGAGTCCCAGGATAAAAACAAAAAAGTCTGGGAAGCTGCATTCTGCACCCTCCTTCTAGAAAGTTGAGGGACACTAGCAGTAAAAAACTCCGTAGGCTTTATTTCAATCTGCATATTCTAGGCTTTTTGACCACAGATCCTCCCACTCAAGCTCCCACCCCCATCCTGGTCCAGACACCTAATAGAGAAAACAGTCGAGCAGACATTTCTCCAAGCTGTTATCAGTGACATCCATCTCGGTGTGGGTGGGTTCCATTCTTTCTTTTCAGCATGTTTGATAGGAGCCAGGGGGTGTGGGCAGGAGGGCGCTGGTTACCAGGCAGAGCTGGGCTAAGAGGGGTACTTCCAGGCCTTTTCCCAGAGCCCCACTCTCTAAGGGACTCTAAAATATCACTGGAAATGTAGCAATTGGGATAAAATGTGTTTTCTGGCATTTCTATTAGGGGAAGTGCAATGGAAATTGAAATGATCCATAATAATAAAAGCGTAATATGCAAATCGACTGAACGACCAAACAACAGAACAACCTTCGGACAACCTTCTGGACGACCACGCTATGACACGCACTGGCGCCAGGCCAGCCAAGGTGGGTGTGATGCAATTGGTCGGGGGGGGCCCACCATCGCCCCACGATCGCCCTGCAGAGGGAGGCCCAGGTCAGCCAAGCAATCACACCCCACACCTGTTGCCCACAGAGGGAGGCAACCGGTGGCGGGGGAGGGGGGACAGCGCCGCACAGATGACAAACAGTGGAAGCGGCGGGGGTGGGGCCAGCTGCTGGCAGCCGGGGGAAGGAAAGCCCCAATAGGCCCTGATCGCTGGCCAGGCCCAGGGACCTACCTGAGGGGTCCCGGATTGCGAGAGGGCACAGACAGGCTGAGGGACACACCCCCGCCCTGTGCACAAATTTCGTGCACGAGGCCTCTAGTAACAATATAATTGAGGGATTACTCTGTGCTAGGCACTCGTCTAAGCACTTTTATGCATTTTCTCTCAGAGCAGCCCCATGAGCTAAGCACCATTAATATTCCCATTTTACAGGTGAGTAGACTAGTTTAGTAACTTGCCTAAGGTCACACAGCTAGGGAATGGATGGGAATTCTTTGATGAGTTGCTTGTGGTGGGTATGCAGAGAGAAGAGCCTTTCCATGGTAGTGTAAGCTTAGATGCTCACAAATCTCTGCTCCAGGGAGCATGGGTCTATTAGCTGCAGTGCGGGTTTTGTTGAGCCTGCACAAGAACCCACTTGGCTCAGGTTGGCCCTACTAGGAGATGCAAGTTCAGGGCCATCACGGAATTGCTCCATAATAGAGAGGAAGCTGATGCTGCCGTGGGTGCCCTCCTTCAGTTTCATCCCTCTGAAGAAACACTGGGCTGATGCCTAACGACTATCAAATGGTAGGAAGTGCTAAAATAATTAAGCCTGCCCAGGTACCCACTTGGCTTAGGTTGGCCCTAATATCAGTTATACGGAGTTACCAAGATGATGTCGAAGATCAAGATGATGCTAAATGAAACCGCTGTTTAAGGAGTCCTTTGAAAATTCAAGAAGTCCTGTTGAAAATCTTTAGGGTTGAATGTCAGGGTAGGGCCCCTAACTAAAGCTCAGCGGCTGACTTGGTGCCCATGGGCAATTTTCCTCCCTTCTGCATACTAGATAGTGTCGGGGTGCAAATTGGGAACCCAGAGAACCCAGACATTGGCAGATCATGCTACCCCCAGTTCCTGGTTTGGAGCCCAGCTCAGACAATAGGATTTTAGAGAAGAGTGAGAGCAGATACCTAGAGCAATCCAGAAAGGCTTCCTGAGAAAGGTGGCCTGGATCAAGTTTAGGGGGGGGGTCTTAGCTACCCTAAGCGAGGGAGCCCCGTGAAGTTTTGTTTTAGTTTATCCTCAATGGTCCATAGCGATGCCAGCACAATAGGTGTATTTGTGGGTTGCCCTCTTGGGTCGGCATGCAGACCCTGTTGTTCATCTACACAATCTCCCCCAAACAACAGAACCCCAATTTGTCTAGGGAATCAGCTGGTCTAACTGTAAACATTTCCCTTCTCAGCCATTGTCAGTAGATCCAGGCCTCCTAATAATGTTCGTACCATTATCATCTATAGTGCCTGCTGTGCCTGGCACTGAACCAACAATGCCTCACGCTCGTTGTCTCGTTGCATCCTCACCGTCCTAGAATTATCATCATGTTACAGAAAGGGAAGTTAGGGCTCTGAGGTGTTAAGCGAGGAGAGGGGCAGAGTCAAGGTTGTGGGTTCGATCCCCAGTCAGGGCACATACAAGAAGCAATCAATGAATGCATACATAAGTAGAACAACAAAGCGATGTTTCTCTCTCTCTTTCTCTCTTTCAATCAATCAAAAAAAAAAATCTCTGATTTTTCTAAGTCTGTGTTAATAGCTATGGTGATTTAAAAACATGGCCCCCAGCCTTCCCTTTGAGAGCTGAGGTCTATGTCCCTCCCCTTGAGGCCAGGCAGGTTGGTGGCTGCTTTGGCTCGCTGAATTCAGCAGAAGTGACCCTCTGTGACTTCTGAAACCGGAAGATAGAAGGTGATGCAGCCCTGGCCAGTGTGTCTCAGTGGTTAGAGCATCAGCCCATGCACTGAAGGGTCATGGGTTCAATTTCCGACCCCGGTCAGGGCATGTGCGGGAGGCAGCCAGTCCATGTGTCTTTCTCACATCGATGTTTCTCTCTCTTTCTCTTTCTCTCTCCCTCCTCCCTCTTTCCCTCTCACTCTCTCCCTGTCACTCTCTCTAAAAATTAATGGAGAAAATATCCTCAGATGAAGATTAACCAAAATAATAATAATAATAATAATAATAGGTGATGGAGCTTGTATCTTGTTCACTGGAATCCTCTTGCTTGGCGCTCAGAGTTACCATGTAACAAGTTCAAATGCCCTGAGACCGCCATGCTGTGAGGAAGCCCGGGCCACACGAAGGTGCTTCGGATTGGTTGTACTATTCTTCCTCTCCTCCTAGCCCAGGAGACAGATAAGTGAGTGAAGACGCCTTCATCTGATTCCTACCCCCGCTGTTAAGTCACCCCCACCTTTGAGTGTTCCCAGTTGAGACCTCAGACACCAGGGAACAGCGAACAGCCTTCCCTGCTGTGCCTGGCATTGAAGTATAGAATTTGGGAGCCTAAGAAAATGGTCATTTAAGACACCAACTTGTGGGGTAATTTGTCCCACAGCTGTACCAATTGTAATGGTAGCTAACTGCAATGCCTCCCAAATATTATCTTCACACCTGAAAGTACCAAAACCCTGAAAATGTAGTTTTTTAAATTATTCACTATAATTATGTTCTGTAAAGCCACTGCAACCATTGAATTAGCAAATACTGACCCATTGCTCCTGGGGAAAATACAGAATTAGTTTCCTATGAGCCTCTGGTCACAACATTTTGTCAAGCGATCAATACATAGCCTTGTTTTATGTGTGTTTCTGTTTAAAGACACCTTTTGGATATAAGCTGTTGATTCGTGAACATTGAGCTCATGGCCAACAATGTGGTAGCACACACCTGAACAAAGCTCATCGACACTCATATTTTCCCCATCAGGTGCATCACAGCCTTCTTTTTTGAAAAATGTTTTTATTGATTTTTTAGAGAGAGAGAGGAAGGGAGAGGGAGGGAAAGAGAAACATTGATGTGTGAGCAAAATATCAATTGGCTGCCTCCTGCACGCTCCCTCCTGGGGATCCAGCCTAAAACCCAGCATGTGTCCTGACAGGGAATCGAAACAGCAACTTTTAGGTGTGCAGGACGATGCCCAATCAACTGAGCCACACTGGCCAGGGCATCCTAGCCTTCTTTTTTTTTTTTTAAAAAAATATATTTTATTGATGTTTTCATAGAGAGGAAGGGAGAGGGACAGAGAGCTAGAAACATCGATGAGAGAGAACCATCGACTGGCTGCCTCCTGCACACCCCCCACCGGGGATGTGCCCGCAACCAAGGCACATGCCCTTGACCGGAATCGAACCTGGGACCCCTCAGTCCACAGGCCGACGCTCTATCCACTGAGCCAAACCGATTTCGGCATCCTAGCCTTCTTGAGCTTAGGAACACTAGACTGCACTCAGCACTATGCTTGGGGGCCATTTTCATCAACAAAAAGCACAAACATTCCTGAAGTGTGGCACTAAATAGGCCACAAAAAGAACACTTGTTTACACTCTGAGAGCAGCAACAAGAAGGCTCGATCCACCTCAGCTGGGAACATGCACGTCTGGAGACTCAAAATGTCCATCTCTGCACAAACCGGTGGAAGCACTGGCAAGTGTTTGTCTGGCGTTACAAATAAATTTTAGCGAGTAGGCAAATTCGCAAATAGGGAACCTGCGAGTTATATGAATTGACTGTATTTATTTAATAAGTTCAGGTCTCACCGTCTTGATGGATATTGGAGGAAGGGAGGCAAACAGCAGGTAAAGGCACAGAGCAGTTCCTTTTCTCATTTGTAACATGTGGGTGACGACGCCTTCCAGTCAGGTCTGTGGTGGAAAGGAGTACAGTCGTCCCCCTTATCTGGGTTTCACCTCCTGCAGTTTCAGTTACTCTAGTCAACTGCCATCTGAACATGCTAAAGGGAAAATTCCAGAAGTCAAGTATTTGTAGGTTTTAAATTGCACACCATTATGAGTAGGGTGATGAAATTCTCAATATCCTGCTTTGTCCCATCCGGGACGTGAGTCAGGCCTTTCTCCAGCGTCTCCAGCGTCTACATTCCCCACGCTTTAGTCACGTAGTAGCTGTCTTGGTGATCAGACCCACTGTCGCGGTTTCATAGTGCTTGTGACCAAGTAGCCCTTATTTTACTTGGCCCCAACGTGCAAGAGTAGTGATGCTGGCAGTTTGGATATGCCAGAGAAGACCAAAGTGCTTCCTATAAGTAAAAAGGTAAATATGTATAGGAAAAAAATAGTACTATCTCGGTTTCAGGCATCCACTGGTGGTCTTGTAAGGTACCCCCTCACATAAGGGGGGACTACTATAGTAATAATAGTAGCAACAACTATTATTTGTCAAGGGCTACATGCTAAGCACTTTACATATCTGATCTTGTTGACTCTACAGCAATCCTATGAGATAGAGCCAATTATTAAGCCCATTTTACAGATGAGGAAACTCAGAACCAGCCAGGTTAAGGGACTTTGCCCAAGATCTTACAAACTACAGCAGGCAAAGCTGGGTCTCAGGTCCATTTTTTCATTTTTAAAAAACAACAATAATATCTATGTATATATATTATTATCATTATTGATTTCAGAGAGGGAGAGAGAGAGAGAAACATCAATGATGAGAGAGAATCTTTCATCATTGATGAGCATAAGTTCATTGATCAGCTGCCTCTGCATGCTCCCTACTGGGGATTGACCCCGGCATATGCCCTGGCTGGGAATTGAGTCATGACCTCCTGGTTCATAGATTGATACTCAACCCCTAAGCCACACTGGCCAGGCTCAGGCCCATTTCTGTCTGAGCCCCATGCCCATGTTTTTTCCCACCTTGCCCCCATGATTGCCCATGAGCCCAGGTTTACAAGATGCCTGGCACACAGTATACACACATACTTTGCTGATGATTCCAAAGGGTCTGGAGCCTTTGAGGCAGTAAAGGGAGGGGGAGGCTGAGCCCTGGGGTGAGTGGGGGCAGAGTAGGAGCCACTGGGGAAGGAAGGGAGCCTGTGTGGTGGGCAGGCAGGACAGAGAGCTAGGAGGATCTACAATCAGACCCCTGGTCCCTCCCACAGAGGGTTAAAGCAGCTCAGCCTCCTTCCGGCTGAGCGGAAATCAGATTCTGAGAGCTGAGCAGGGCTCCAGAGGGATGTTTTTCTTCTCCGTGTGTCTGCTGTGGCTGGCCCATAAAATCCACCGGAACTCCATGCTGAACTGAGGAATTCCTGCTGAACGGGACGTGGGGCAGGCAGGCAGCGGGGAGCCCTTGTCGGGGCACAGACCACCCCTGTCTTCAAGGCCCCACCTCTGGGCCAGGCGATCCCCTCTGGAGGCTTCCTGGGATTCTTCGGATGGGGGCATGTGCAAGGAAGAAGTGACACCGCCTCCCCCAAATGAACTTGTGGGGCACGGAGTGAGAGAAGACGGCGAGGGGCAATGGGGCAGGGGAATGGGGGTGACTCAGGCCCTCCCCTCCTGTGTTCCGTGGCTCTGGGCAGGTCTCTGCCTGTTTTCTCATCTGAGCGCCCTGAGTGAGATGGCCACCACCTGTGATTGCCTGGTCAGAGGTGAAAGTTGGAGGGTCTCTCTGTCTTGCAGGCACCTGCCATACCTTCCCTCCCGGGGAGGCAGTGCAATGATGATCACTCCTGTTTTACAATAAACCGAGGCTCGTGGAGGTGAGGCGGCCTGCCCGAGGTTGGCCACTAGCAGGGGAGGGCAGGATTCAAACCCAGACCGCCAGTGCCAGAATCCACCTCGCAAGTGCTCACTCCCCGGCCTCCCAGGGTGAGCATTCCTAATTCTCCTTGTCCTGGGATGGTCTCTTCCCTGTCTCTTGACTGACCCCTCACTCGTTAAGACTCAGCTCAGCATGATCCCCTCCAGGAAGCCTGCCCTGACTGGCCACCACGCCGGGCTGGGCCTCCTCTCCGGCTGCCCACACCCGTGGGAGATCACTGTTTCAGTCACTGGGCTGTGAGCCTGGGTGAGCAGAGCCACTTCTGATCCCTCCCTGGTCCTCCTGCATCAGCCAACGCAAGAAACGTTCCATTTGCCGTGAAGATGCTAAGGGTGGGGCGGTTTTAGAACGTGGCCCTGTGTTCCTCCCACTCGCGTCTGGGTAGGTCTGTAACTGCTTTGTGGCAGAGTGACTCTGTGACCTCTGAGGCTGGGTCAGAAAGGGGATGCAGCACCCCCCTGACTCACAGGAATGCTGGGTCCTGAAGCCCCGAGCTGCCCTGTAACGAGTCTAAGTGCACTGAGACCGCATACTTCGAGGAAGCTAGGCCATGTGGGTTCTAGACTCTAGAGTCATGTGTAGGCGCTCCTGCTGGCAGTCCTGGTCTTCAAGTCATCCCGGTCCAGGGGCCTGGAGATGCTTCTAGTCTTCAGCTACTGATCCAAATCCAGCCTGGAGTCTTCCCAGCTGAGGCTCAAGACACCAGGCGGCAGAGACAAGCCAGCCCCACCATGCCGGGGCTGAGTTCATGAGCATAAGAAAATAGTTGTTCCTTCAAGCCACTGAAATTTGGGGTAGTTTATGACACACAAACAGTAACTGAAACAGTGCTACCAACGTGGGCAAATCACCTTCATTTCTTGCCAGGATTCTTTTTTTTTTCTTTTTTTAAATATTTTTATTGATTTCTTACAGAGAGGAAGGGAGAGGGAGAGAGAGTTAGAAACATCGATGAGAGAGAAACATCAATCAGCTGCCTCCTGCACACCCCCTACTGGGGATGTGCCCGCAACCAAGGTACATGCCCTTGACTGGAATCGAACCTGGGACCCTTGAATCCGCAGGCCGACGCTCCATCCACTGAGCCAAACCGGCTAGGTTTCTTGTCAGGTTTCTTGAAACAGTCTCCTCACAGTGCTCCCTGGTTCCCCCCTTTCCTCTCTGCCGTGTGCTCTCCACAGCAACCAGAGAAGCCCCATAATGTGCAAGCCAGACCATGTCCCTCCTTTGGTCCAAACCCTCCCTTGGCTCCCAGCTCACTCAGAGCAACAGCCAAATTCTTACAATGACCTCCAGGCCCTATGTGATCTGCCTTCTCTCCCACCCTATTACCCCCCTCTCCTATCTTCTACCTTCTCCCCTACTGACCCCTCTCCAGCCATACTGGCTTCCTTGCTACTCCTCATATACCAGACACAACTCGGCCTCAGGACCTTTGCACTTGCTGTGGGCAGTGCTCCATTGCCTGGAGCACTCCTCTTCCAGGTGTTGCTGGTTCCCTTCCTCATCCTGTTCACATATCTGCTCAAATGTCCTCTTCCCCCTGAGGCCCTGCCCACCCTGTTTAAGACCATGACCTTCCTTTCCCCTCCCAAACCACTTACCTTTCTCTATTTTTTATTTTGCCAGGGCCCTTATAGCTGCCTAACATACTATACATTTTACTCAGTGTGTTTTTATTTATTGACTTTTTCCTATCCCAGAATATCAACTAATAGGGCATGGATCATGTTTATTCTTGAATGTATCCCCAGTGCCTAAAACCACTCAATGCTGATTTGCTGAATGAATGAATGAATGAATGAGCTGCAGGAGCCCAGGCATGGGGCTGTCTGGATGAGGAAGCAGATGAGGGTCAGGAAAGGGCTGGAGTGGAGAGGCTAGGGTTGAGCCAGGGTTGGAGGACATTCCATGGAAATGACAGCTCGCTACCCCTCTGGGGAGCCCTGAGGATGGGAGAGCACAAGGGCAAGGCTTTGAAGATGCAAACGTGGGGCAGGCCTCTCGCAGGGCCTCCCTCCTTCCTGGTCTGGTTTGCCTCCGGCCCTGCCAGTAAACAGGATCTCTGGGCAACTGCCTGAGAACCCTGCCCAGCGCCCCCGAGGCCTTGACTTGCTCCTTCCTGCGCTGTAAATCGGTGGTTCAAGCTGTGACATCCTGGATACTGCCAGGGGAGGTGAGGCAGGGCAGATTGACTGCAAAGAGCTTTGTGCAGCCTTGAGCAGGGAGCTGCGCCTTAACTTTTCTTGTCAGCAGGTGGGAACGATAGGAGTATGGACTTCAAGGTGTGACTGTAAAGTTGAGTGAATTAATGGCATGAAAGTCCTTGTCTAACAGAGGGGTTCCAGCCACCCCTTAGCAGGTAGAGGCATAGGACCAAACCCCAGCTCTGCCACTGAGCTAGGTCTCTTCGCCCGTGAACTGGGGTTGATGTGAGTCGCTAACTTCCTAGCGTTGAGAGATTTAGAATGCAGAGGACACTTAGCACCCAGTAAACCTGCTACAGTGGTCAGCTGTTATTGATGGTAATTATTCTAATAATGGCAGAGAATAAATTGTTATTGAGAAATCATCTGGGAGCCCAGGAGCCCTCTTATCCCTTAATGATTTTTTTTTTTTTTTTTTTTTTTTAGTTAACTGGGAGTCCATACCAATAATCTAAAAAAACTGGATAAGGGGAAAACTTAACATGGAGAAAATGTGACCCATGAATTTTTCCCCAGAGAGCTGGGGAAACACTTGGCCCTGGTATGAAGAGGTCTTGGGTTCCAGTTGAGATGTACCAAACAAGATAATAGGGAGCCCCTGAGGTCCTTGAGCAGGGGAAGGGTGAACTTAAAGGATATGAATCTGGCAGTGTGTGTAGATTAGTTCAAGTTATTAAGGTCCACACACATATTGCTGGTACAGTGCAGAGTGGCACAATCTCTATGGTGGGTGATTGATTCCACAAACATTCAAGGTATATTTGTAGAGCCTCTACTTAATGCCAGGTGCTCTGGAGGTGCCGAGAATTTGCAACAAACAAGTCCAACCCAGTCCCTCTGCCCTGCCCTTGTAATCTGGAGAGGAGACGTGCAAGAAGCAAATATACAGCTTGATACATCGAATGTTGGGAGAAGAAATGTTACAAAGGAATCAAAGCAGGGTAAGAAGTAGAGCCTGAGTGGGAAGGACTGGTGCTAGATTTCAGGCCCAGACGAAGTAAGGACAAGCCATGGGGACACCTCAGGAGAGAGCATTTCAGAAAGAGGAAAGGTTACATGTAAAGGTCCTGAGATGGGAGTGTGTCTGGTGGGTTTAAATTCCTGCCTGGAGCCCAGGGTGGGACAGAGAAGGGGAGGGAAGAAGGAATGGGGTTAGATACACTGGGCTTCAGAGCCATCACAAAAAATGCTTTACACTGAGTAATAGGAGAGATCATCATGGGCTTGAGCAGCGGGGTGACAGAACCTGACTTAGGTTTTACGGGGATCCCTCTGGCTGCACGTGGAGAATGGACTATGGCAGAAGCTGGGGACCTAGGAAGGAGGGTGGCTTGTAAGGGGGGGCGCTGTGAGTAGAGGTAGTGAGAAGTACTCAGATTCTGGATGAAGAGATGGAACTCGGGGATTATTTAAGGGTTGGCACTATCTGTCAAAACTGCAAGTGCGTGTACCATTTGACCTAGCATGTCTGCTCCCGGGGCGTAGCCTACATTATACTGGCACATGGGTGAAATGACCCATATACAAGAACCGTTATTTCTGTGTAAAGAGAGAACTGAAGAGGCTGCATAGAGCTAAGTGTGGGTGGAGATGTGGAGATAGTGCTGGGGGAGTGGGGATTGGAGCTGCCATCTGGAGAACAAGCTGTCAAGTTAAAAATATATATATCAGAGTGTATAAAACATGGCCGCCAATTCTCTGGCATTCCTCCCATTGAGAGGTGAGTCTATGTATCTGTTCTCTGAATCTGGGCTACTCCGGGACTGCTTTAACCAATGACTATGGCAGAAGTGACGCTATGTCAGTTTCTAGGCCCAGGTCTTAAAAGACTAGCAGCTTCCACGTCCTCTTTCTTTGAATGGTTGCTTGGGAGAAGCTAGCCATGAAAGAAGTTCAACCATCCTGAGACTGCCATGCTGTGAAGAAGTCCTTTTAGCCGTGGGGAGGTGTCCTCTAGGATGGAATGCTCTGTGTGCGCGTGTATGTGTGTTGTGGGGAGGCCTAGGTGCATCAAGGCTGCAGATATGAATGAAGAAGCCAGCCATCTTGGAAGGGAACCTCCAGCCTTGGCTGTCTCAGTTGACACCACATGGTTCAGAGATGAGCCACCCAGCTGAGCCCTTCCTGAATTCCTAACTAAAAAATTGCAAACAAAATGGTTGTTTAACCTCTAACTTGAGGGTAATTTATTGTGGTGCAAAATATAACCAAAACACATGTAGCTCATGACCCAGCAATCGTACTCTTGACTGTTTGTGCAGGAAAGTTCTCATAGAGCCCAGAGTAGGACATGGCAGTGCTGCTGTGGTGGCAGAGACTTAGAGATCACCCAGGTGCCCATTGCTGGGGTACTAGAGAGGAAAATGAGGTAGATGCAAACCAAGGAGTTCTAGGGGCCACAGTTTGAGCCACAATCCCAATGCACATTAAACAGGAAATGAGCACTAGAGCAAAAATAAATTTAAAACGCATACACAAAAAGCAACAATACATATACAATCATGTTATGTCCTCCAAGAAGGCTAACATATCAAAGAACACACATGGAATCCATCAGAATGGGTCTACAGAGGTACATAAAATGGGAAGGGGAAATGAGATAAATGAAACAGAGAGAGAAAAATAAAACTGTGTGTGTGTGTGTGTGTGTGTGTGTGTGTGTGTGCGCGCGCGCGCATGTGCTCACGTGCCTGAGAGAGAGAGCACACGTGCACACACAGGGGTCAACAATGAGAATCTGCTATGAACTGAGGAGTTGTTTTTAACTCAACTCTACATTTGAAGTTCAAAAAGTAATTACAAAGGCAAATAAGATAAATGTCTATAAGTCAGGGGTTGGAGTTGGTGGAAACAATTACAGCACGTCCTCATAATGAAGTACTATGAAGCTATGAAAAAGAATGTACAAATATGGAAGAATCTCCAAAGTGTATAGATAAGGGGGGAAATGGTGTAGAAGGGTGTGTATAATAAAAGTGTATGTATTTGCATATAAGTTTCTAAGCAAGGGGTATTTCTATGGAGGAATATCCCTGAAACTAACATAAGTGGGGGCTTCTGGGGAAATGAAGCAGGTATCAGGGGACAGGAGTGGATGGGAGACCAGAAGAGCGGGAACCTGGGAGTGGTGTCCAGAGAAAGAATTGCCACCAACTTTGGGACTTCCTCCAGGCCAGGCTAACGCCAGGTGCTGGGACTAGGAAGGGGAGCAGAGCCCAACCTGCCTTGCTCGTGGGTTCTGACTCTGCTCTACCCACGATGTGATCTTGGCCGGCGAGACCTTGAGTGCTTTGGGCACTGCCCACCCCTCTGCCTTCCTCGGCTGCCCCTCACTCACCACTGCTCAGCTTCCCCACTTCCCTTCTCCTGCTGTGCTTCTAACCACATAAAGAAATACAGGGAATAATATATTATGTTCTCACCACCCACTTTAAGAAAGAAAACTTTTCAAACCCAATTGACGGTGTCGTGGTTTAAAAATATGTCCACAAAGTCTCTGACACTCCTTTCTTCAAGAGGCAGCGTCTATTCCCCTCCGCCTTGGAGTGTGGGCTGGGGGCTTACTGACTCGCTTCTGACGAAGAGACTGTGGCGGAGTGATGTTTGAGGCCAGGTCATAAAAAGGATAGAGCTTCTGCCCAGATGTCTGTCTCTCGGTGCTCACATTCGGAATCCAGTCATCATGTGGTGGAACCCAGGCCACATGCAGAGGCCACCTCCAGCCCTGGTCAGGCCTTCAGATGTCTGCAGCCCCAGCTGACACTGAATGTAACCTCCTGAGGACCAGAACCCCCCAGCGAACCCACTCCCAAACCCCTGATCCCCAAAAACGGTGAGATCTAACGAATGACTGTTGTTGCTTTTAAACACCATGCTGTGGGGTTACTTGTTACATAGGATAGATCGCCAATGCAGAGGCCCCTAGAATCCCCCTAATAACAGTTCCCTTCTCTATGCTGAAGAAACCACTATCCTGATATTTATTATTCCCATGAATGTTTTAACTTTTACTGCACACATATAAATCCTTATACAATATATAGGACTGTATTTCATTCTTAAAAGCATAGAGAAATTCTCATGAGATATGACATATGGTTGTGTTTATGATATGTATCCTATTTCCCTTGCTGTTATTCCCTCACGGTGTGCTTTGGGGATCCATCTGTGTTGAGGCATGCAGCTGCCGTTCTTTTTCACGGCTGCATAGTATTCCATCGCATCAGTCTGCCACAATATATTACCTAGAACTCCATGATGATGAACATTTGGGTCATTCCTGGGTTTTGCGATTACAAACAACAGTGCTGGTAACATCCAATCGCCCTCTAATCTTTTTTTTACATGACAAAGCCTTTTTGAAGTCTCAGATTATCGCATCCCTGACCACTTCTTCTAGCTAACAGGCTTTCTGTCCCTAATGGTCCCCAAAAGTGGGTCTCTATTGGTACTCCCTCTATTTTTCCTTCCAGCACCTGCTATGCTTGGTCAATATTTAGTTATCTGTTTCTTTTCTTGAGCTGGAGAATAAGTCCCATGAGGGCAGGGGTAGTAGTGGGTTTTCTCCCCAGTCTCTCCCCCCTCACACACCTAGCAGAGGGCCTGGAACACAGAAGGCCCTCAACAAAAATGGTACTAGGAATGGCTGAGACTATAGCTTCCTTACTTTGGCCTCGGTTTTCTCATCTGCATAGTAAAACCTGTGATCAATTTTGGGTGACTTTAGATTCAGCCTCGGAGAGGGGCGTCTTGGTGGCCACTATAAGGTATAGAGGAGAAGACCTTCAACTTGCACTGAACAGCTTGGAGACCATTTTCTATTTGCCCATAAAGAGAGCTCTCTTGCTGATTAGAGGACCTTATATCCGCCTGAGATGCAACCCCTTCACATTCACTAATGAGGAGCCCAGAGCAGGGAAGGAGCTGGTCCCCAAACTTGGAAGGCAAACAGACCTGGGAACCAGCCTGGGGCCCCACCAGATTTCACCACCGGGGAGCCAGGCCTTCCTGGGGCCTTCCCCAACAAGATGCCAGACCCAGGCTCATGGCTCTGTCCCAGCCTGGCTTCTCCTCGCCCCCCACCCGGGTCCTCTTCGTAGCTCTCCAGCTCTTGTTCGGGACTTCCCTGCAGCTTCCTGCTGGGCCAGGCCTTGGGAGCCCCATTGATCCTCTGACAGCCCAAGACAGATCGTTGGGGAGTGTGTATTCAGGTGCAGGCCAAGCACATGGAGGCCAGATGAGAGTGGGGTGGCGGGGTGAGGGGCCCACTTGGGTGGGGGATAGAGGGCTGAGGAGGGCGAGGATAGAGGATCCCACAGACACCTGCCTCCTCTCCCCCTTTCCTGCCACCCCCGCCCTCCTTGGAGCTTTTGCTCCCCCAGCTTCCTCTCACGGGGGTGGGGCTCACCCGTCCTCTCCTCCCTCCCTGGCCTGGGAGGCTTCGGGATGTGGCAGAGAGAGGGTGGGATACAGTCAGCCCTGCCTGGTGAGAGCACGGCCCGGGCCCTCCTGTGAGTCAGGCAGATGAGAGCTCCTCCCGAGCTGTTCCTGGGACATGAGGAGGGGTCACGCTTCACGTGGGTCCAGCAGGCAGGGAGGCGCGCCTGCACCGGGGCCTCCTAAAACTCCCACTGCTAGGTCCCTCTCTGGTTAGGGAAGCTGCCTCATCACCACCACCCGAGCTCCCCCCCCCCCCCCCGCCCCAGCCCCAGCTATTTCCCCCAACTCATCCGCCTCAGAAGCAATTGGGGTCGGGCCTGTTGACTCCTGGAACAGGCACCTGGCTGCTGAGTTGTCTGCTGGCAGACGACCTTCAACTTGCACTTAACGTCTTGGGTGTGTGTGTGGGGGGGCTGTCCCTGGGCCTCAGGTGATGGGTGCTCGCTCCCTCTCGAGGTAGCCCTCAGCTCTGCCTCCCTTCACCTTCCAGAAATCTGTTCCCAACGGCTTCTGCAGGACAGTGTGGTCCCCAAAATGGAGGGGTCTGCCTGGATGCCCTGTGACCCCCATCCCTAAGGCCTTTAGACGGCATGTGCATCTCCAGTGGGAACCTGAGCACCGTGTGGCGTGTGAGAGGGTAGGGGGTTGGGGCGGGATAGGCTCAGAAGGGGAGGCAGGCTGGGCAGTCTGCTCAGAGAGAGGGATTGGGGGTACAGGAATGGGGCTCAGTGAGGGGAGAGGGGGCTCGCAGGAGAGGTGAGCACCAAAGGGAACAGGGATTCCGTGAGATAGACGGGCTTGGTGAGGGTGACAGTGTCTCTGAGAGGCTGGGGGCAGAGGGAGCTGGCAGGACAGAGAGAGGATGGGTTTCAGATGGGAGAGGGTGCAGATTCAGACCAGGGGGGTGAAGGCTCAGACAGAGGGAGCTGGGGGCAGAGGCAGGGTCAATTTGGGGAGCAGTGTGTGCACACGGTCTATCCACTGCAGCCAGGGAGGAGGAGGGCTGTGCCTGTGGCGGTGGCCCCAGAACAAAGGCCGGGAGCAGCCTGGGCCCCTGCACCTCCTTCCCAGCTGAGGGACCCCAAGCTAATTATCATGAATGAGCAGCTGGGCCTGGTTTCCTGGCATTTGTACCGGCAGCCACATCAGCACCTTCCAGCGCTAGCCTTCCAGGGGGTGGCAATTCAGGGAGCCGAGGTGAGGGATTCCCAGGCCTCCTGTGGGGCAGGGAGGGTGTAGTTTGGCCTTCCCTGCAGATTAGGAGATGGTAGGAGGGCAGTATCGACTGGAGGCAGGGAGCAGGCATCAATTATCCATCCTAGGCCAGGGCCAAGGGAAAGGGCCCTGGGGAGGAGAGAGGGGTTGTAGCTCCTTGGAAAGCCTAGGACATCAGGCGTGGAGCCCCTTAGGTCTTGTGGTGAGCTGGCCGCTGTAGGAACAGAGGAGTAAGTCAGAGAGGGGTAGTGTGTTGCTCAAGGTCACACAGTACAACGGAAACACTTGTTGCGCCTGTCTGGGCCAGACGCTGTCCAAAGCACTTTCCTAAATCCTCACTGCCAACCCCAGGAGGTGTCTACTATCATTAACCCCATTTTACAGATGAGGAGGCGCGGGCACAGAGAGGTCAACAGCCGGAAGTCCCCTGGGGGATGGAGCCCAGTCACCCTGCTGGCCCTGCAGGGGTAGCCGTGCTAAGGAGCTCTCAGACCTGGGCTTCCCTGGCTACAGGCTGAGCGCCCTCTCCCCGCCTCCCCTCTCTGCAGGGATGCCGGTTTGTTTGGTGCCCCCGGCAGGGTTGGGAGGTGAGACTTAAGTATAAATAAATAAATAGTGAGCAGATGGTGGTGGTGGTCGGGTGGGGCCGGGAGGGGCAGGGCCAGGGCCTCCTGCTTCTCCCTGGGAAAACATTGCTGGCCAGAGCAAATGGATTCCAGACTCAGGGCCTAGGAGCTCGCTCCCCAGGCCGGCTCTGCTGCCTGCTGGCCTGGACCTGGCCCAGCCCTTGGAGGAATGGCAAGCTGGGGCCCTAAGTCCTAGGTTCTACCCATCTCTCACTTCCCTCTCTTTTTCCTATGCAGCCTTGAGCAAGTCACTTTACTTCTGTGTGCCTCCATTTCCCCATCTGTCAAATGAGAGGAGAATAATGAGTGCAAGGGGGTGGTCAAGTGTCTGCTCAGAGGCCACCTCCTCAGGGAAGCCTTCCTTCATTGCTCCAGGCAGACTTTGTTAGAGCAACAGAGTATCAGGGAGGACAATGGCATTTGTGTCTTTCATTTCACAGCAACCCATTCAGCAGATACTTGTTCAGAGTCTACTATGTGCCAGGCACTATGCCCCTCTCAAAACTGACATAGTGACCAGAATGTAGTTTTTCTCTCTAGCTCCAGCAGCTGGCCCAGAGTAGCTGCTAATAAACACTTGTCATGTGAATGAATGAATGAGTGGGTGGATGTTAGAGGAGATGAGGTGCTGCCCTGTGGAACCTGCATCACTGGGGTGAGGGAGGGAAGTGGACAAAAGATGATGTGGGCGAATAGCAACAAGGAACAGTCTATATTCATGGGTCCTGCATCCACAGGTTCGACCAAATGCAGGTTTAAACTAATTCAAGAAAGCTGATCCCTAAACAATACAACTAGAGGGTGTCCCCAAAAATGTATACACACTTTGAATAATTATAAAGGCAGTGTTTATTGAAATATATCTCATTTTCAAAATGTAAGAGCTAACAGCTATTAAAGTATGTATACATTTTTTGGGGGGACACCCTATATTTACGTAGCATTTACATTGTATTAGGAAATTATAAGTAATCCAGAGATGATATGGGAGGATGCCTGCAGGCTGTATGCAAATACTATGCCATTTTATTTAAAGGACTTGGGCATCTGAGGATCTGGGTGTCTGCAGGGGTCCTGGAACCAATAGGGGAGACTGAGGGGGAGACTGCATTAAATAACAGCAAATCCAAAGTGAGAAAGTCATTCTTTTTTCAATCTCTCCCAGTCCTCCCAATAGGCTAAGCAGACAGTCTCCGATGATGCCAATAACACCTTTCTAATATCGGGGGCCTTCTCTTTCTCTTCTTTCTTTGTCTAATTTGGAAAAAGCTGGTCTTGGGCTCAGAGTTTCTATCAGCAATGGTATCCACCTAGAATCTGAGAATATTATTTTGTTTCCACTTTTTATCTCGGTCAGTTACTTTTTAGTTGTGATAAGAGATTCCGATTCTTCATGTCTGTTTGGATATTGCTGGGGGGTTGCAAACTGGTCCTGGAGAAACTCTGGATGTGTGTTTGGCACTTTCCGATAAAGTGGTTTTTTGGGGGGACTAGGGTAGTGATGGGGTCCTGACTAAAAGGGACACAAGGACACTTGTGGCAGGTGATGGAAATGTTCTCTGTATTGATTGAGGTGGTCGTTATGTGGGTGTGTATATTTTTCAAAATATATTGCACTGTACACTTTAAGTAGGTGTATTTTATTGTATGTAAATTAAACCTCATAAAAGTTATGTAAGCTGACTTAAGATGTTATACACATTTATGTTCTTAAGATATTAAGTACAGATGCCATGAGGGTGTGACCAAAGTTATGAGGTTGTCTACTGCACAGTAAATTTGGGAGACACAGAGTCAATGAAACATGGATAGACAGGAGACAGATTGAATGAACAAATGGGTAAATGAGCAAGTCAATGAATATCTACTGCATGTAAGGTACCGAGTCCATCCCACACATTGGGTGGTCCTGATCCAGGGTTGTCGCATCTCGGCTTACATAACCCCTGTGATAGGGTCCTCACTACCCCATGACATAGTCCTTCCCATTGTCTGATCACGAGGACTGTGTGAAAGACCGTTCCTCGTGTTAAGTTCGTCTTCCTCGTGACCCCCTGCCCTCTGCAGCCCCACAGACACAGGTGCTCCCCTACCTGGGGACAGCCCCTTCTGTGGGCACTTCATCCCAGATGCTTAGCTGCTCTGTCCACAGAGCTTACGTCACGGTGAGGCAGCAGCACAAAGAACAAGTATACAGGCAAATAAGGAATACAGTTATGCCCTACCCCAGGGGTCCTCAAACTTTTTAAACAGGGGGCCAGTTCACTGTCCCTCAGACCGTTGGAGGGCCGGACTATAGTTTAAAAAAAACTATGAACAAATTCCTATGCACAATGCACATATCTTATTTTGAAGTAAAAAACAAAACGGCAAAAACACCCGCATGTGACCCTCGGGCCATAGTTTGAGGACGCCTGAGCCGCTTTTGCTCAGTAGATAAGAGAGTTGGCCTGCAAACTGAAGGGCCCTGGGTTTTGATTCTGGTCAAGGGCACATGCCCGGGTTTCGGGCTCAATCCCCAGTAGGGGGCGTGCAGGAGGCAGCCGATCAATGATTCTCATCATTGATGTTTCATCTCTCTCTCTCCCTCTCCCTTCCTCTCTGAAATCAATAAAACATATTTTTAAAAAGTACAATTATACGCCATGAAGGAAAAAACAGGGTAAGAAGAGTGGGAAGACCATGGGAGGGATGAGGAAGCAGGAGAAGCCTAAGGAACTGACATCGAGCTGAGCCCTGGAGAATGTGAAGGAGCCAGAAGAACCAGAGGAAGGGCATTCTAGCAGAGGCAAGAGCCCGTGCAAAGGCCCTGAGGTCAGAGAGCATTTGGGATCTGAGAGGCAACCAGCCTGGCGGGAGTGGGATGAGCTGGGGAAGGGCAGGTCATTCAGGGCATTGGTGATGAGGAGCCTGGAATTGTTTTCTAAACTTGATCCTTAAGCAAGGGGTGATTTGATATTACTTAAACTTTAGTAGAAACTCAGTAAATACTTACTGAAGGCCCTTCTCGTTCCAATAGTTTGGCACTTCCCAAGTGAAAGTGATATGCCTTCAATGATATGCCTGACTGTTTGAATCTTGGCTCTGCCTCATCCCTGCTGTGTGACCATGGGCAAGGGATTTCATCTCTCTGAGTCTCAGTTTCCTCATCTGCAAAGTGGGGATAATAACCTCATGGGGTTGTTGTGAGCATCCAATGACTTTATATTTGGAAAGCGTTTAAATACTGTCATAAATGCTTTGTGTTTCTTAAATAAAAATGAAAAAAGGGTGAAGACACAGAGAACAAGATGATCCTGACTCTTGCCAGGAGAGTCCTGGGTTGGAGAGGGTGGGTTTCTCAAACGTTTGCTACCAAGAGAGAGCCCCCCTGAGCCAGATCCGGAGAAAGTTGGGAACAGTGTTATGTTTACGTTGTTTATATTAACAGCTACATTTACTTATGCCACATGATACTGACTTTCCACTTAGGCTGGCTATCTCAAGTTTCCTTTCACATTTTTTAATTTAAGCAACACAAAAGCAGATGGATTTAATGATTCAAAAACCATGGTCCTTGAAGTTGATTCCAAGCCCTCCTATCCCAAGAAGTGGCCCAAATTGTGAAGGAGGATCTCGATGGGACTTTTAGAAAGTTTTTTCTAAGCTCACTTTCTCACTGTGTTCTTGGGGAACTGGGGCCCTACTGTGAAGGTTCTGGTGGACTCCCAAATCTGGGGGTCATTGGGTCTTCCCTTTCTGTCATCCCTCAGATCCAGTTCCATCCACTAGAACATTCGGGAGCTCTCTCTTCAAATTACATCTGGATTCTGATCACTCACTGTTCACCACTCTGGTCCAATCTACCATCTGTCACCTGGGCTTTGGTGAGCGCGGCAGCCTCCCCCTTCACCCCTGCCTATCCCTCTCCACCCAGCAGCCTCACCTGTTCCCAGGTCAGCTGGAGGAAAAGGCAAGGTCCTCACCACCTACAAGGCCCCTCCCAAGTTGAGTGCCCACCGCTCCTGCCTCATCACCTGCCAGCCCCGGCCCTTGTCCTATCCAGGCTGCCCCACCACACGGACCTCTTGGCTGTTCCCTGGACACTCCAAGCAGGCTCCCACCTCAGGGCTTTTGCATGCGCTGTTCCTTCTGCTTGAAACACACTTCCTTCTAAAATCCATGCGGCTTCTTTCCTCTCTGCTCAGATCAATGCTTTCTCCTCAGAGAGGCCCAACCAACTTCATGAAATCGGTAATTCCTGTCTCATTCTCTCTCTTTCCCTTATGGCACCCATCACGGGATATTATATTTTACATTTTATACACATTTTGTGTGTGTGTTTCCTGCCTCTTGCCCCTGAGTGAATGTCAAGAAGACAGGAGTTTTATAGCTGCTTTGTACTCTGATAGCCCCAGTGTCTGGTACAGTGCCTGGCACACAGTAGATGCCAGGTAGCAATTTACAAAGTGAACATCAAGGGAGGTGTGTGGGTGTGTGGAGCGTGGGGTGGTGGCGGCAGACACTCCCAGCCCTCTCTGTGGCCCCTTGGTCCCCTCTCTGGGCATGGCTTCTCTCTCCTCCTGCCCTCACCCCATCAACCCTAACAGGCACAACAGGATGGTGAAGCTTCCCTCTCAGGGGAAAGGTTTCCAGCTGCAGGCAGAGCCTCCTCCTCCTCCTCTCTCCCCTATAAGCCCGATGGGAGCCATGGCCACAGGAGCCTCGGAGAGTCCTCAAAAGACAGAGGGCCCTGGGTGCAGAGGTGCAGAGCCACGCTGGGGGTCCCTGGGCAAGCCGGGACCTGCTCCCAGTCCCTGTGTCCTCACCTGGGAAGATGTAAGACGAATGAGGGCGACCAGCCTGGGGGAAGTGACTGTGCTTGTGTCTATCTTACAGACAAGGACACAGGCCCAGAGAGGAGGGCTTGTGCTCAGGACAGCTGGAGCCGCAGCTCTCCCCTGTACAATGCCAGCGCCCGCCCCTAAGGCTGGGAGGCCTGAATGCGTTCACCTGCAAGCACTTAGTGTCTGGCACGCAGCAGGTGCGCAGGAAACGCTGGTTTCTGTTGCTGTTGTTCCCAGGGGCGCGCTCACCAGGGCCTACAGCCAGCAGGTGGCAGCGCCAAGATTCAAACCCAGGTCTGCTGCACAGAGCCTCCCCCTCGCTCCCACCGAGTCACACACTGACCGCCACGGTCACAGCCAAGACAACAGGGGCAGGGGCAGCACCGTCAGCAGGAACAGTGTCTTCCACCCCACGTGGCCGCGCTCGGGTGAGCACCGGGCTGTCAGGTGGCCGCACCTGCCCGGGCTCCCCGCGGGACCGGCGCCCGCATCCCCCCTGCCCGCTCGCTTCCTCCGCTGGGGCAGGCGGGCAGCCGGCGCAGCCTCCTGCAAGGGCGCCCCGGATCCCGCCGCCTGGGGGGCCACGCGGGGGCCTGGGCGGCCGGGGAGCCCCCCGGGGGAGGCGGGCGGCTGGGCTCTGGCAGGAGCTGCGCGGCCTGGAAGACATTACACGGCTGTCGGCCGGGGGCGTCGCCCGGAGTTCCGGAGGGGGTCCCGGCGGCGGACGCGCCGGGCGAGGGGACGGCCCGCCACAAAGCGCGCTTTGTTCTGCGCTCCCCCCGGGGGCTGGAACCAATGGATTGGCGGCAGCTGAGGTCATCTGTCAGGCAGCGCCGGGGGTCAGGCCCGGGGAAGGGGCCGCGGGGCGGTGTGTGCGGGCCCCGAACCGGCCTGCTCTCCCAGGGGCTCTGCGGCAGGTCGCTGCTCCGCTAGAGGCCGCGGTTCGTCCATCTGTCCCCCAGGAAAGGTCATTTCTGCCCGGTCCACCTCTCAAGACTGTGGTGTCAGGATGGAAGCGATGATGATGATGATGATGATGGTGACAATGAGTCTCTGTAACGAGCACTCCCCACCTTCCTGTTCCAAATGTGGTCTGTAGCACACATCCCTGTGCCAGGCCCAGGGGAGTCAGAGCGCTTCCTGGTTCCCGGCTTTGACCCTGGATGCCAGACTTGGGCTGCCTTTTTTTTTTTTTTTTTAATATATTTTATTGATTTTTTACAGAGAGGAAGAGAGAGGGATAGAGAGTTAGAAACATCGATGAGAGAGAAACATCGATCAGCTGCCTCCTGCACACCCCCTACTGGGGATGTGCCCGCAACCGAGGTACATGCCCTTGACCGGAATCGAACCTGGGACCTTTCAGTCCACAGGCCGATGCTCTATCCACTGAGCCAAACCGGTTTCGGCTTGCCAGAGCTGAGAGCTATCAGCTCTGAGTCCTGGGATTCCTTGAAGACCATGGTGGGGGTGTGGGTAGGGGGCTGTTCCAGGGTAGAGCAGGGCTAGAACCCCTTTCCCTGCCCCCTGATAGATTTTTTTTTTTTTTTTCTGACTGGAGACAGATCTGGGTCTGAACACTTTCCTCCACCTCCCATAAAACCAGGTCCCATTTATTAATTCACTCACACCCCATCAGCATGTGCTTCAGCGTTTCCATCCATATCATGAAATGATTAGGCTTCTAAACACTTGCTACACGGCCCCCCCCCCCCCCCCAGGGGGGAGGGGGGCGAGGCCATCAAGTCCAGGGAGCCCCAGAAATTGCCCCAAGTATTTGTGTGTGTGTGTGTATTTCTGGGGAAAGGGCTCATGGCTTTCCTAGGATTCTCAACGGTCTTCATGACCCTAAAAAGGCTAAGAAGAAGTACTGCCTGGAATGTAGGGAAGGAAAGCGGCCCCCAAACTCTGCTGGCGGGAGAGGACTTGGAACAGCCATTCTGGTGAGCAATTGACTAGTACCTTGGAAGCTGCAAATTGAGCTACATGCTGGCCAGACTGTCCACTCCTAGGTGTACAGACGAGAGAGCACAGAGAGTGATGGATGAAGGTGTTCACAGCAGCAAAATAACTGTAAACCCTTAAATGCCCATGGACAGGACAATGACGAATACATTGTTGTATTCAGACCCTGGAATGCCATGCAGCAATGGAAAGAATAAGCTAAACCTACATGGAATTTATTCATTCAACGGGTATTTATTGAACACTTACTATGCACTACCCATTGTTTTGGCAATGGGCCTACAGGGATAAACAAGACAGATCAGGTCCTGTCTCAAGAAGTTACATTTGAGTGGGTGAGATAGCCATAAGCAGACACAGAAGGTGATTTCAAGGAGTGTGATAAAGGCCAAGAAGAAAATAAAACCAAGTAAGGTGATAGAAGGATGGGGGAGGGGCTGTTTTAGGCATTATGGTCAGGGAAGGCCCCTCTGAGGAAGTGACCAGAATGAGAGAGACTCAGGGAGAACAAAGACCCCAGTGAGGTAGATGGCTAGGGCGCATTGACAGGGAAGAAATGCAATCTGCAAAACAATGTATAAAAGAAAAGCGTTCTTTACTCGCACACACTAGCACTACTACAAAGTTAGGAAAGGTTCTGGAAGGGTACATGCCAAATCAATGAAGGCAATCGTCCCAACAAGGGAGGCAAAGGGACAACCAACACTAGGCCTCATGGTGGACTTCAGATTCCCTCTAATATTTAAATTTTTAAATATTTAATTACTCAGCATTTTCATATCTCAGTGACTTAAAGGTGAATATACTCACATATAACTTGTAACTTGTTTAAAAAGTGTTTAAATCTACCACTGCCTTTCATTGAACCCAGGTTCCTGGGGGCAGTGGTTTGTTTGGGGAGAGGACACACTGTTGGATCAGGGGAGCCCAGAAGAGACATGTAGCTCAGCCTAGAGAATCGGGAAGCTTCTTGGAGGAGGTGCCACCTTTGCTGAGCCTGAGACCAGCTGGCTCAGCATCCCCAGACATCGTGATGTGTGCAAGGACACAAGGCAAGAGCGGTCAGAATAAGGACAATCTGAAACTACAGACTCCCAGCTGAGTCTCCTACTCATGCCTGAACCCCTGCTTCCCAGGGCCTCCTCTCAGCCAGGCCCCTCCACCCGCCCCATTCCCATAGCTCTGCCGGCTAGAGGCCTGGCTGGCTCCGTCAGGCCGGAAAGCATCGCCACCTGCTGGCGCAAGAGGGAAGTGCAGCTCTCTCCACTGAGCAACTAGGTTTCACCCTTCAAAACCTACCTCCTCTTCCTTCAGAAGGACCAACCCCTCCCACTCCAAGTCTGTTCTGCTCTCCCCAAACAGTGCCTGGCAGGGCCCCTAGCGTTGCCTGCTTGAATCTTATCTGCCAGAAGAAAAAGCCCTTTCAGGAAGGGGCAACCATTCTGTCACTCTAGTCAATGGTTGCAGAAGATCATTCATTACTCACGTGAAATGGTGGCACCTCACGGCAGCAGAGTCTACAAATCATATCTATAGATTCCTGATCCTTGCTACCATCCTGATCCTTGCTACCAACCTTAGGGATAGACAGTCCATTTGACAGCTTGGAAAAAAGCCCCAGGGAAGGGCTTGTCCAATGTCACAGTGAAATGCATGCACAAGCTGGCCCTAGAACACAGATCCCCTAGAAGTCAGCCCAGTGGGGGTTCAGGGGGTGTCACCATGATGCAGCCTAGATCAGTGATTCCCAGATTGAGGTCCCTGAACAGCCGCAGCAGCACCTGGGAACTTGTTAGAAAAGCAAATTCTCTGGTCCCACCCCAGACCTACTGAATTAAAAACTCTGTTTTAACAAACCAGTTTGAGAACTGAACCACTGGCCTAAAGTAATTCACTCCTCTTTTTATTAAATAAACTTTTATTTCGGAATGATTTTCGATTTACAGAAAAGTTGCCAAGATAGTACTGAGCATTCCCAGCCAACCCCAGCGTCAACATCTTACATGGTACTGAGTTGTTACAGCTAAGAGATTGACATTGGTGTGTTATTATTAACTAAAATCCAGGCCTTGTTTAGAGTTCCAGGGTTTCCACTAATGTCCTTTTTTTTTTGTTGTTTTTTTTTTGTTCCAAGATTCAATCCAGGCTATCACACTGCACTTAGGACTACGTTCTTTTTAAATTCTATTGCTCACCTTAGTATCCTTCCCTGGGACAGGGAATGGGTGGGAAAGCTATTGCCTTCATTACTGGGCTTGGGAAACTGAGACTTGAAAATGCCAAGTGACCAAGATCTGTTGGTCCAAACCAGCTCCCTAAGGCAGGCAGGGAGAGCAAGGCCTGCCTCACTCTACACCCTTCCTCTGCCTTCCCATCCCCCCAGGAGCCCCTCTGCAATGTCCCACCTGACCTACCCCCTCCCACCAGCGCAGATAATGAAATGTCCCTAGTAGAGTGAGCCCAGCCCTGGGAGAAATCCACCCTGCCCTATCACCTCTTCCCTGAGATTTAGGGCCCAGGACAATGTCTTAGTGACTTCAGCCAGGGCAGAGATGCCGTGTGCAAGAGAGTGAGAGAGAAGCACTGCTATTTGCCTATGCAAATAGTTTGTGAGAGATGTTCAGTTTCTCTAAGAGGAATAGTCGGTTTCCCCACGCCTTGAATCTGGGCTAGCCTTATGATTTGTTCTGATCAAAAAAACTTAGCAGATATACCAATTCTGGGCAGAGAACTCAAGAAGCCTCACAGCTCCTATTCCCATTCTCTCGGAATCCTGAGGCCATCAGGTGATTAAGCTTGAGCAAGCCTGCTGGAGAGGCCACATAGAGGAGAACTAGTCACCCAGCCAACAGCCCGCCAACTGACAGACAAGTGCGTTAGACTATCCTTGATCCATCTGAGATGACAGCTGATTGCAAGCAGTCCTAGGGATGACCCTAGGCGACATCGGAACTGTCCAGATTATACCCAGTCCACACTGCCAACCCACAGAATTGTGGATAAATAAACGACTTGTCTTTAGCTGCTAAGGTTGGGGATGGTATGTTACACAGCAGAGACTAGCTGATACAATTACTCATTTCTCTCTTTGTAGTGGGATTCCGATTTTGCTCCAGGAGGCAGTGTGCCAGTCGCAGGAGATGGGATATGATTGGTCTACTCAACTGTGACAATTCTGTTTCCTGCTGTCTTAGCTTTCTTTGCATTTTGGGGTAGCAATGGTAGCTGCTTTGGGCCCAGGAGACCTAAGTGGAACTACGCAGGGCAGAGAGCAGGACAAAGGCCTCTGAACAAGGTCTGACTTTATGATAGAAGTTGACAGGCCCAGCTGGCTCAGCCCTTCCTTCTCCCCCACTACTTTCCTCCTTGAATATACCCATGATTCCTAGAGGTGAAGCAGCCATCTTGTGACCATGAAGTCACAAGCAATGAGGGAAAGACTGAAAGGACCACCGAGATGTGTGGCCTACCTTCGCTAAGTTGTTAAAGCAATACCGTTAGTCATCTGCCTCCAAAATTGATGCTATGTGGAAAAACAAACCTTTCTTTGTTAACCTAGGTTTTCCTTTACTGACAGCTAACTGTATTCCACATAATAGGATATACAAAGACAAAAATGCAGAAGGATCCTTGTCCTTGGGAATGTGGAGCCAGCCACATGCGGTTCTCCAAACCCATCTCCTTTCTCATTTCAACCTCTTAATAATCCCTCAAAAGCAAAGACATGACCCATTTTCACAGCGGTGGGACCCGGGTCCCATGCCATTCAGGAGTGAGTCCAAGGTCTTGTAGCTAGCAAAGAGGGTGCTTAGAGTCAGACCCTCCTCCCTCCAGGCGCAAAGAGAATGCTCCCCTGCTACACCTTCTGCACAGCCCAGCCCACAGGAAACCAGGTATATCTTCTTCTGGGCTTTCAGGAGTGTGGCAGGTGCCAAAGAGCCTGCTACTGCAAGTCCGGCGTGGAAGAACCCAGGTACACCCTTAGGTCTGAGATGGTGGACTGGACAAGCTTGGCAGGGATGGTCTCTCGCTGTAGCTGCTGGTAAGCTGCGTAGCGGTGGCAGCCCCCGAAGGAGTAGAAGTAGTCACCACCCTGGGCTCCTTTGATCCAGAGGACATCAATGGGGGGGACGCTGTCTGGGTTCTCCTGGAGAGAAAGGGCACAGGGTAAATGAACATGGAACAATGCTTGACTGTTTGCAAAGCAGACTTTGTTAACCTGTGTTGAGTTCCTACAAGGTGCACACACTGGTTCATGCTAGCTTGTGAGAAACACTGCCAAATATTCAGGAAGTTTTGTTGACATCACCTTAGTAACTTGAAATTCAGCCATGGTGAGAGTATTTACACCAGGGAAGTGGGCAGATACTACAAATCAGGGCTTTTCCTCCCTAGAAACCAGGTTGTTAAACATTTATCAACACACCACATGCATATATACCTACATATACATTAAAACACACTATATATCTACGTGGCACTGTTCTAGACTCTGGAGATAAGGTACAGCCGGAATGAGACAGACACAGCCCTTGCCTTCATGGGTCTGTCTACTGGGACAACTGAAATGAAGGAGTGTTAGAGTGAGAAATGCTATGAATGCAGTCATACAGGTTGACATGACAGGGGTGGGGGTCCACAAGGCCTCTCTGAGGTGACAATGGAGCCGAGAACTGAACACAGAGAAGTCCACCTGGAAAGATAGAGAAGTGGAATAGTTTAGAGTAAGAGCCTGATTTCCAGGTTCAAATCTCAGCTCTCCTACTTACCTGCTGTATGACCTTGGACTCTAATCTCTTTGTGCCTAAGTTGCCCTGTCTATCAAACGGAGATGGAGAAAACATACTCATCTCACAGAGCTGGTGGGTTACATGAGTTAATATAAAGCACTTCAAACAATGCATGGCACACGGAAAGCGCTCAATAAAAAATGTGGGGGAAGATCATTCCAGGGAGAGGAAACAGCCAGTGCAAAAGGCCCAGAACAAGTTCACTGCATTGGAGGAATGGCAAAACTGCCAGCTGACCAGAGTGAATTCAAGGGGGACTGAGGAGTAGAAGAGGTCAGAAAAACCAGCAGAAGCCACCACGCAGGCTTGTTTCCAAGAGCAGTGGGTAGGCCCTGGAGAATTTTATTTTACTTTTTTAAAGCAAGAGAGGAAGAGGGGGGGGGAGGGGAAATAGATGTGCTGTTCCATTCATCTCATTTATGCATTCATTGGTCGATTCTTGTATGTGCCCTGACCAGGGAGTGAACCCACAACCTTGGCACATCAGGGCAAAGCTCCAAGCAACTGAGCTACCCGGCCAGGACCCCTGGGTGAGGGTGTGGAGGGGAAAGGGAGAGGTAGACAAGCTTGGGACATGTTTAGGGGCAGATCTGAGGGAACTGGCAGAAGGGGTGAGTGTGAGAAGGAGAGAAAGAGAAGAATCCAAGTTGACTTCCTGTTATGAGCCTGCTGCCAGCTGAAGGGTGGATGGTCCTCTAAGTGGGGAAAGCCTGAGGCAGGGCTGGGTGGGGGGCAGAGCACGCGGGGGAGACCACATTAATAAGTGTGAGCTGCCTGGGAGGCCTCCTGTGCCTGGCCCATGGCTTCTCTCTTATTATGCTGCTTTGATGGATTCATTTATCCTTTTATTCCAGAAATGATCATTAAGCAGTAACTTACGAGCAATTACAAGCTGGGGCTCTAGAACCAGGCAAACCTGAATTTGGGTCTCAGCTCCTCCAAAGAGCAGCTGAGCCTTGGTACAAGGGGAGTGAGACACTCTGTAGGGCTGCCGCCGAAAGCCGAGAAGCTGATGCAGAGCGCAAAGCACAGGCTGCCTGGCAGTGGAGCCCTCACGAGGGGCAGCCATGCCGGGTGCTAGCGGCATGATGGTGGGTGGATGGGCAGAATAACAGCTCCCCAAAGTGTCCACATCCTAATCCCTGGAGCCTGTGAATGTTACCTTATATGGCATAAGGGTCTTGGCAGATGCAATTAAGGACCTTGACACGGGAGATTATTCTGGCAGAAGAGGAGGTCTGATGTTGCCAGCTTTGAAGATGGAGCCACGATGCCACGAGCCAGGGAATGTGGTGGCCTCTAAAAGCTGGGACAGGCAAGGAAATGGATTCTCCCCTAGACGCTCCAGGAAGGAGTGCAGCCCTGCTCACACCTTGATTTTAGCCCAGTGAAACCCATTTTGGATTTCTAACTATAGAATAACCAATCTGTATGGTTTTAAGCCACTAAGTTCCTGGTACTTTGTTATAGTAGCCATAGCAGAAAATACCTATGGGAAGCAAAGACAGGTCAGGTTCTCGCCCTCACCGAGCATATGGTTCTAACGAGGAAGACAGGTGTCTAAACAGCCCATTAAAACCCAGTGGGATCAGAACTCTGCTGGTGGGCATGCAGGTGGCTGGGGGCCCACAGGAGGCCTCTAACCCAGCAGGGACTGTCAGGGAAGACAGTGACCCTGAGGCAGGAAGATGGAGGAGTTAGAAGTAATAAAGAGGAGATGGAAGAGTTTCCCTGGCAGGGTACAAAGCCTGTGCAAAGGCCCAGGGTGACAGACAGCATGCGGGACTAGTCCTTCATCAGTAGCCAGGCACCGTGCCGGGAATGGTCCCTGCTCTTGTGGAGTTCACAGGAGGTGGAACTGACAGACAACAAAACACCCACAAATAAATGTGTAATATAAGCTCAGGTGGACAGAAGTGCTTCATGGAGAAATAACTCAGCTTAAGGGAATAATACATAGTGTGGTGACCAGGCTCTGACCTTGAAAAAGTTGCTTAAATCCTCCTGTGCCTCAGTTTCCTCATCTGTGAAAGGAACAACAGAAGTATCTACCGCATTCTGTGGGCATGAAGAAGCTAAGGCACTTAAAGCTGCTCCTGGGCCCCTGCGAAGAGCTATTTGCTGGCGATCGTTACTTGAATCATTTCATCAATCCCCGACTTGCCCAAGGGAGGTGACAGAGGCTCAGGGAGTCCCAGCCAGTTGCTCAAGGTCACACAGCAAAGGCAGTGATCGGAAGGAGCCAGGAACCAGCCCCCTCTAGCGTCCAGAGCGACCTGCCTCCTCCGGCGCCCTCCCTCCGGCCGGCGTCCCCGGGGCCTCACCCGGATCGTGTCCACCAGGCTCTGTACCTTGGCCGGGTCCAGCACAGACGGCAGCGGCCGGATGAGCACACTCAGGGGCACGTTGTGCACCGCGGCGATGCAGCCCGAGTGGATGCTGCCGCCCTGCGCGCCGCCGCTGGGCCCGGGTCCTTCGGGCGCCCCCCGGCCCGCCCCGGCCCTACCCAGCGCTCCTCCCGCGCGCAGCCCCATCGCACCGCCGCTCGCCTGGCCGCCTCCCCCATCCAGACCTTTAACTCGGCCCGGGCCGTACCATTCCCGCGGGCGGGAGGGGGGCCCGGGCCAGGGTGCCTTTCTCCCCCGGCCCCTCGGTGGTCCGGCCCCGTCCCGGCGTCCCGAAACCCGACTTCGGCTCCGCTCGCTGGGCGCCGCGGAACCCGCGGGGGGTCTGGCTCTCCGCTGGGGGGCGCCTCGCCGGCTCCCCTCCGCCCTTTGGAGTCCCGGGAGTGGAAGCGCCCAGACTGTCTGACTCAGGGTGAGTCTGCAGGTCGTGGGGCGGGAGAGCGCGGGTGAGTCACTGCCCGCGGTGACTCAGGCCTGCGGGGTCCGGGGCGGGGACGAGGGGGAGTGGTGGCCGGACCTGTGGGATCAGGATGAGTCGGCAAAACCCACAGTACTTGGCCGTCTGGCGGTCGGAACCCTATAACCCCTCGAGTGATAATACAGGCAACAGTAAAATTACGAATCTGGTGCTGTGTCAGACACTCTTCTAAGCACTTTGCATGTATAACAACTTACTTAAATCACAAAACAATCCTGCAAGGGAGGTATGATTATTATTCCCTTTTTACAGATGAGAAAACTGAGGCACAGTGACTTGTCTAGGAAGCGGCTGAAGTAGGGTGCAAACCCAGACAGGCTGGCTCTGGGGTGCGCTCTCTACCCCACCGCTGGCTGCCTCCCTTCAGCAAAAGTGACTGTGACCAGGAGCCTTCGGGAATGGTGCTGACAGTGTGTGCGCACTGCCCCAAAGTTCCACACTCGCATCTCGCCCTGACACCACCACTAGTGGTTATTGAACAGCTTGTCCAAGGTACGACAGGTGAAAATGAAAGCCAGGTCGTCTGAGCCTAGAACCCTGGGCCCCTTTATACCACAAACACCTGCTGACAGATGTGGCCACTGAGCCTTCAGAGGACGATGATAATGACTTAGGTCCAGACATGCTGACTGCCAGCCCCACTCTCCTGTGTAAAGCCCTCTGTGCCCTTGTGCCCACGGTCAGCACCGAGTGTCCTCTGGGGCCAGAGAGAGGTAGGCGGAGGCTCCTGGTTCAAATTCCAGGTGTTTATCAGCATCTTTGTCAACATGAGGGCTTTGGCACAGATGGGCCTGGGTTCAGGTCTCATCTGGCCAGTCCCTAGCTATGTGGTCTCAAGCAAGTTGCTTAACCTCTCTGACCCTCAGCCTTCTCTTCTGTCAAGTAGTTGTGGGGAGATGGTGGGGACCCTCAGAGATAATGGCTGATGGAGGGCAAGGTGGGGGGTAAATCAGTACAGAGTGGTCGGCCAAGTACATAGTGGTAACCAGGGAAGGTGACTGGTTTTATCATGAGCACCCAGAATGCTTAAGGAGAAGCTAAGTTTGAGAGTATCAGGAAAGGCTCCCTGGACAAGGGCCATTCAGACTGGTAATCGGCTTGGTCCTAGAGAGGGAGAGGGAAGAAGTGGGTGACGGTTTAGAGTGTTCTAATGCCACTTCTTCAAAATAGACTCGCCCAGGCCGAAAACCGACTTCTGCGCGTGGGCCACGAAGTTTCAATCGCACTGTATGTGCGCGCCCGCACGTGGTATTTTGTGGAAGAGCCACACTCAGGGGCCAAAGAGCCGCATGTGGTTCGAAAGCCGTGGTTTGCCGACCGCTGGTTTAGAGTGTAGGCTCTGGAATCACTCGAATGGCAGGGATTTGAATCCTGGCTCTGTCACCACCTACTAGGTGTGGTGCCTGGGGGCGGGGGTGGCACTCCACTTCTCTGTGCCCCAGCTTCTTCCCTGGATTGCCAGGGAGAGTCAGTGAGGATAACACACTAAGTGTTTGGAAAGGCACCGGGCACTAGAAATTGCTGGATGGACGGTAGATGTGAAGGACATCCCAGCCACAGGATCAGCGTGAGCGAAAGCAGGGAGGTGGGACAGTGCCAGATCTGGTTGAAGACAGGCATGTCTGGTTTGGTGTCCTTCTCACCCTGATTGGCACCTGCATGGAGAGTGCACAGTCACCTTCTCAGCTGGAGAAAACTAGGAACGGTACCCACTGTGTGTATGGGGTGGGGTGGGTGGGGGGGACGGGCGACTGCTGCTACATGGGCCAGTTACTGACACTTTCTGAACTCTCTGCAAAGTGGGGTAATGCGGCCCATCACTCAAAGTTGTTATGAGTGTGAATTGAGAGGGTGCACATAGTAAGTGCTCAGTGAATTGTGTAACACCCATTTTACTGTTGAAGATCATTCATGTTGGGTTCTTTGTCTCTTGCAAACCATAGAACGCTGAGGCCATTAAAATATAACCCCTGTGAGCACCTAAATCATACTGTGTTTCTGGAAGTACAACTGACACCCACACCTCAGCCCCATAATTATTGAGCCATCAGCTGGGAGGTGACTTGATAGCTGGGGCTGGAATCATCTGGAAGTGACTTCATTTACACACCTGGCAGATGGTACTGCCTGTCAGCCAGAATACCTCCATGCGGCCTGGACTTCCTCATAGCATGGCGCTGGCTTCCAAGAGCGTCTGCTTCAAGAGAACCTGGCAGAGCTTCATGGACTTTCCCAGTCTAGTCTTGGAGGTCATATAGAATCATTTTTGCAGCATTCTATTTGCAGGAGATGAGCCAAGTTCAAGGGAAGGGACAAAGACTCCATTTCTTTTTCTTTTTTTTCAAACCAGGTGTTGTTGTTTTTTAAAAAATATATTTTTAAATATATTTTATTGATTTTTTTACAGAGAGGTAGAGAGAGGGATAGAGAGTTAGAAACATCGATGAGAGAGAAACATTGATCAGCTGCCTCCTGCACAGCTCCTACTGGGGATGTGCCCGCAACCAAGGTACCCAGGGGTCCTCAAACTTTTTAAACAGGGGGCCAGTTCACTGTCCCTCAGATGGTTGGAGGGGAGACGGAGAGTGCGGCGCACATTCCACACATGCGCACTGCGGGCCCGGGACTAGTCGGCTGCTAAGCAGGACAGGCAGGCGGCAAAAACACCCGGAGGCGGGCCAGATAAATGTCCTTGGCGGGCCGCATGTGGCACGCGGGCCATAGATTGAGGACCCCTGGTACATGCCCTTGACTGGAATCGAACCTGGGACCTTTCAGGCCTCAGGCCGATGCTCTATCCGCTGAGCCAAACCGGTTAGGGCTTTTTAAATATATTTTTATTGATTTCAGAGATGAAAGGAGAGGGAGAGAGAGATAGAAACATAAATGATGAGAGAGAATCATTGATTGACTGCCTCCTGCACTCCCCCCACTGGGGATTGAGCCCACAACCCGGGCATGTGCCCTGACTGGAATCGAACCCGGGAGCCCTCTGTCCACAGGTTGATGCTCTATCCACTGAGCCAAACCAGCTAGGGCAAGACTCCATTTCTTAATGGTAGAGCAGCAAGATTCTAAAAAAGCTTGCAGGTGGGAAGTGTTGTGACCACCTTAGAACAGTGGTCGGCAAACTCATTCGTCAACAGAGCCAAATATCAACAGTACAACGATTGAAATTTCCTTTGAGAGCCAAATTTTTTAAACTTAAACTTCTTCTAACGTCACTTCTTCAAAATAGACTCGCCCAGGCCGTGGTATTTTGTGGAAGAGCCACACTCAAGGGGCCAAAGAGTCGCATGTGGCTCAAGAGCCGCGGTTTGCCGACCACTGTCTTAGAAGACACATCTGCTGTAGGAGGTGATCCCAGGAAGGACTGGGGAAGGGAGAAGTGGCAACAGAGGGCACACTGATGAGCAGGTTAACTTGGCGGGCAACTGGGGCTCACACCGGGGGCTCTGAGAAGAAACGTCATGCATCATGTGTCAGCATTGTCCCTCTGAGGGTCAGGGGGTAGGGGGCTGGGCATTTACTCACTGACTCCGGTCCCTCATTGGTTGCCTGAGGATGTTAGCTCTTTGCCATTTCTGGGCTGCCTGTACTCCAACTGAGCAAGTGTCTGAGGACCCAGAGGGTGAAGCTGCCTGCTTATAGTGACCTCAGAGGTGGACTAAGGGAATAAGGGGCAGGACATCAATACATTCTCTTTTTGTCCAAACCAGCTGGAGTCCCTGTTTGTAACTACCTGTTCTCCCCATCCTTCTCCTGGGCTCCCTGCCCTGCCCCTTCTCTTTAATTTTATTTACTTATTTATTTTTAGAGAGAGGGAAAGTAAGAGGGGGAGAGAGAGAGAGAGACAACAATGTGAGAAAACATTGATCAGTTGCCTCCCATATGCACCCTGACTGGGGATTGAACCTGCAACCTAGGTATGTCCCTGACCTGGAATCCAACCCGCAACCTTTTGGTGTACAGGACGATGATCCAACCAACTGAGCCACCTGGCCAGGGCTTCTCTTTCATTTTTGACAAAGAATCTAGTACCTCAAGCATTTGAGTGTGTAAAAGACTTTTCTGGGGAGACCAAAGGATTTCTGTGCCACAAAAGGAACATTAAAATTTCACATTCTCCTACCCCCAAATTGCTCAAGTCCATTTCTACAGCTTGGCTTACAAGGTCCTGCCATGTTGCTTGGTACCATTCTTTCTATTTTCTTCTCCATTTCCTCTTTGTCCCCTCTACAAACCCATAAGTTCCTGTATTTACTTTAGGCAGAAAGTTTGTCATTTTCTTCTGCAGCTTCAGTGACTGCTGAGCATCTCCTTGGGAGTCTTGAAGCAACTTCCCACCTTTTTTAAAATCAAGTTTTTAATGTATGAAATCTGAATTCTGTCAATGATATGATACCTAGCATCATCCATTTTTTTAGGTCAAAGTTGTGGCTAAACTCACTTTTAAATTCACAGTTCTAAGCAGCTGAGCCAGCTCTCTGTCCCTTGACAGTGTTTCCTCCCAGTGAGATAAGTCTGCTATAACAATCTGTACTAATTCCATCATAATATGTATCACATTGTATTTTAATTACTAGTTTATGGGTGTCAAAATATTGGGGTTCCTTGAGAGCAGTGACTTTCATGTTCACTTTGCCTTGACGTAAGTACCAAATTATTTACTAAATGAGTAATGAATAATATTTCTATTTCAATGGTATGTACCCATAATTGAGCATTAATCTAAAAATAGTCTATAATTTGATTTTAAATCCTCATCATTTAAACAAGAAACATATACCAAGACTTTGACTTAGTTTGTGCTAAGTCATTTTTAAAATGTGTAGCTTTGGGACATTTTATTATAACTAGCAAGAACTTAAAATTCATCATACATTTACTTCATTTTTTAGCTTGACCTTCTAAATAAATCTAAAGTAAATCTTTAGCTTCATTGATTTTGGCTGCTATATAAGGAGATCCTCCCTTGTCTGGGTGAATTGTGTTGGAGAGTTAAAAACTATATTTCTCAGACTTCCTTGCAGCAAGGGTACTGACAGGGAGTTAGGTTCTGCCAGTTAGGTGGGCTTTTGTGGGGTTTGGATGGCAGGAGGGGGCAGGGACCATTTTCTTATTGCCTTGTCTGTTACTACGGGCAGGGTGGTTGTGGAGGTGCCGAGTTTTCCTCTTAACAGTGTCCCAGGGGGGAGCCACCAGGGCAGTAGGAGACGGGGGACAGTCAGTTACAGGGGCAGTGGCAGAGACCTCTTGATCCCTGGGTCACACCCACTGCGCTGTGTTCTTGAGCTCAGTGGGGCAGCCTCCTGACTGGCCCAGTGTGGTTGTGAAAGAGGCAGCAGCGTTGTTGCTGGGCTAGTTCTATGGTGATGTTCGGGGGTCCAGCTGAGGGCCTTCAACCATTTTGTCAGCAGCCAATTCCCTGCGTTAAATACTTCCCACTTCAAAGGGATTTAACAGAGGAATTAGATGTTTCTAATAGGCTGATCTAGCGTGGATTCTTCTCTCTGAGCCTAAAGCAGATGTAGCTGATGCAACAGCCAATCAGGAGCCGTGTGTAGTAGCCACAGAGGACTGTGTGTGGTTGGCTAAGGAAGGCAACAGTGCCTGGGCCCCTCAAAATCCCATTGGAGACTGTGTGTGTGGGGGGGGGTTCCCACACCGCTGGCATTGCTGGAGACACCTAGCACGCAGCGCAGGACGCGGTTGCCTGTCCAGAGGTGTGTGAAGGGCAAGGTGGACAGGCACTAGGGTCTAAAGGCAGACAGGATGAGGGGCTAAAATTGAGTGCGCTGCCTACAACAGGAGGAAACCTGAAAGGCAGCCCCAAGAGAGATGGGGTTCCAGCCTTCAGCCCCCACTCCCTTGCCTGGCATCCAGCCCTCAAAGCACACAGGCCCCCCCCTCTCAAGGAGTCTGTGTTGAGGGTTGGGATTAAGTGACAAGGTGTTGGAGGTCCCGGTGAAGTGTTCAGTAAGGCAAGGACAGATGTGTGTTTTGAAGGGTCACCAGGACAGCACAGAAGATGGGTTGGTTGTCCAATATCTTCCCGAACACCTTTAATGACAGGTAGCTCATGAGCTCTGGGGGCAGTTCACTGTGTTTGGACACTTTTGAACCTTGTTTGCACGCATGCACTTGCTGCTTGTGTGATCAGTCGGGCTGGCCAGAAACCTGACCAGAGCAGTAAAGCGTGTGGTGGGGAAGAATGCAGGGGTTGTAAGCTGGCTGTCTAGGGACAAGTCCGGCTCATAGTTTGTCTTGGAGGTGTAATTTGAATTGCAGTTCTTTAAGCCGAGACACATTCTTTCCTGTTAGTCACAGGCTTCGCCATTCCACAATGTATTAAGGCAACCTGCTTTATTCACTTACTAGTAGCCTGGTGCATGAAATTCATGCACGGGGGTGGGAGGGTGTCCCTGGCCTGCACCCTCTCCAATCTGGGACATCCCTCTCGTAATCCAGGACTGCTGGCTCCTAACCACTTACCTGCCTGCCTGCCTGATCGCCCCTAACCACTCTGCCTGCCAGCCTGCTTGCCTCCAACTGCCCTCCCCTGCCAGCCTGATTGCCCTTAACCACCTCTGCCTCGGCCCCACCACCATGGCTTTGTCCAGAAAGATGTCCGGAAGGTCTCCTGGTCTAATTAGCATATTACCCTTTTATTAGTATAGATAGAGGCCTGGTGCATGGGTGGGGGTCAGATGGTCTGCCCTGAAGGGGGTCCTGGATCAGGGTGGGCGTCCCCTTGGGGGGTGGGGCCAGTCTGGGCAAGGGGCTGAAGGCCGTTTTCAGGCTGGCCACACATCCTTGGGGGGGCGGGTCCCCTGCTAGGGGGTGTGGCCAGCCTGGGTGAGGGGCTGAGGGCTGTTTGGGGGTTGGGGGTGGTTTACAGGCCGGCCAAGCCTCCGGCTTTGTCAGGAAGGATGTCTGGAAGGTCTCCAGAAGTCTCCCAGTCTAATTAGCATATTACTCTTTATTAATATAGATGTTATTCATGTGGTTCTTGAACCCTTCTGAGTTTGTGACCCCAGAACCTAAGGAATATTTAGGACTGAGGATGTCAAGGGACCCCTGGATGTGTGCGACCCCTGGTGGCAGCCACTGGCTGGTCAGGCTACAGGGAAGGAAATGGAGTGGGGAAAACCCGGTTTCCTCTCAGGAGCGCTCCCCACCCTGTATCCCTCCATCACAAGGTCTAGAGGCGCTGGAGAGTGGCCAAAGTCCCTTTAATATCCCTGAATTGCGTTACAAGTAATACTGCTGGAGGTGAGGAAGGAATGGGAGGAGGAGGAGAGAGGGGGGAGCGCCAAGCGCTCATACAAAATATGGCCAAAAGGCTTAGCATGCATGGAAAATTATTGCTGTCGGAAGTTCCTATTTACAGGGTCAGCACCCTCCGTAATTGCTTCTGTGAACCCTCTCCCTCCCCCATCCCTGCCGCCTCCCTTCCCGGGTGGGCCGGGAGGGGAGAAGCCACAGAGAAGTGCCCCTGCTCCAGGGTCCCCGCCTTGTGGCTAGGGGGAGAGGCGGAGGGGTGGAGGCTCCAGGACGGCTGTCCCCGAGGTGGCGCCTAGCGACGGGGCAGAGTGTGTGCTTAGAAGCAGAGAGGGCCGGCCCGTGAGCGTGGAGGTGTGTGCTTCGATCCTCGCCCGGGCGAGCCGAGCCGAAGAGCGGCGGGGGAGGTAGCGGCGGCCAACGGGGCAATGGCAGCCCTGGCCCCTCTGCCCGGGAGAGTTGCATAGATGTGGCTGGGAGGGAGCGCTCCTCCCGGGGAGCGAAGCAGACCGAGGCCCCAGCGGGGTCCGGGGCTCAGTCGGTCCCTGGAACCTGGGGTCCCTCGAGAAGAGGAGTAAATAGGAAACAAATGAGGAGGCTCCTCTCTCCAGTCTCCTGGAGTGGGAGCGGAAGGCTCAGGAAGGTGGGGACCTGCCCCATGACTGGACCTCCTCTGACACCTCCCCCCCCCCCACCCCCCAGTGAGGGTCAGCAGGCGATAATCCCCCCGTTTTTGTGTCCCCTTCCCCAGCGAGTTCAGGCTCTGATGAGGGTGGGGCTGTTCCCTCACTCCCCAAGATGGGGTGAGGGTGTGGGGGGACAGCCCTCTATGGCCTTTGCTGTCCTCTCCCTGCCTGGCTCCCTGACCGCCCAGTCCAGCTGGGGAAGCCAGACCGTCCCTGCGTGAGGACAAGAGATTAAATAGAACAATAAATAGATAAATAAATAAATACACAAATAAATAACTGGAGAGGCCCAGCCGGACAGGGGGAAGGGCATTTGTGAGGTGCCCCAGACCTCCCCCCAACAAATGAGGAGGGGTACCTGCCATCCTAGGGATGGGGAAAGTGCTCAGAGAATCTGGGGAGAGGGCAGCTTGAGTTTGGAAGCTCAGGGAGGGGCTGTCCTGGGGTAAGAGAGGGACTACTTGAGGGGGTGGGGCCTGAACCGCCCCTCAAGTCTGCCCCAGGTCTGGAGAATTCAGAGGGGTGAGAGATGCTAGAGGGATGAGGGGGTCTGGAGACAGTAGTGGGGGGGGGGGGGGGGTGAGAAGCCCAAGAGGGTGGATGGGTGGTGGTAGTGTGTGAATGGCTGGCCTAAGGCCAGAGTCTGGAGGGGATCAGGACGGATACAAGGAAACTCAGCAAAGAGGCCAGAGGAATGGCCTGGGGTTTGAATGGGGTCTGGAGGCTGCAGGGCCCGCATCGCATCGCGTCGGGAGTGTGGAAGGGAAGCCGCAGGCAGGCGGCAGGGGTGAGTCAAGGGTAGGTTTGGTTCTTACTAGTAGATTAGGGCTTCCAGTAGAGGAATAGTCACAGGGACTTTGCTGAGCAATGAGAGGAAAGATCTGAACGTCAGAAGAGGAAAGGTGCAGGGTCTGGGTGAGAGAAAATTCCGGCTCTGGGGCCCGGGAGAGGCGCGGACCTGGTGCCTGAGTTGGGAGCCTTGAGGGCATGGACAGGGGGTCAAGGTCCGAGTCTTGGAAGCCAGAAAGGACTATGTGGGCCAGGATGAGTTGGGGAAACAATGCCGGGAGTCAGTTATGGGTTTGGGGCTAGAAAGAGAAGTTCCGGGCTGGGAGGTGATGGGGCGGGGGGAGCAGGGGAGGTTCCCACAAGAGTCGTGGGTAGGGAAACGCAGCTGGGGGTTGGAGAGGGCGCAGGTGGGGGTCCCGGGGCGCGTGGAGAGCGAGTTCCGGGCGTGGGAATGAGGCGGGAGCTCAGCAGGCGGGGCCGGCGGGGGGCGGCGGGGGCGGCTCGGCTCCCTTGACGCAGGCGGCCTCGCAGTGCTTGTGGAGGTAGGACTTGAGCGCGAAGCTCTTGTCGCACTGGCGGCAGCGGTAGTGCTTGAAGGCCGAGTGCGTCTGCATGTGCGCGCGCAGGTTGGAGCGGTCGGCGAAGGCCTTGCCGCAGTGCGCGCAGCCGAACGGCTTCTCGCCCGTGTGCGAGCGCATGTGGCCCTGCAGCAGCCAGGGCCGCGAGAAGGCCTTCCCGCACACCCCGCACTTGTGGCGCAGGTTGTGCGTGAGCACGTGCATGGCCAGCGCGGGCATGGACACGTACGCCTTGCCGCACGTCGGGCACTTGCGCGCCTGCTGGCTGTCCAGGCTGCGGTGCGTCTGCTTGTGGCGGCTCAGGTTCGAGGACGTGGCGTACGTCTTGCCGCACTCGGCGCACGCGTGCCGGTGCCCGCCGCCCGCCGGCGCCCCTGCGCGTCCCGCGCGCCCCCCGGAGCTCGCGGTGTCCCCCAGGCCCCCCGCGTCCCCGCCGGCCCCGCCCCGCCGCCGCCTCGAGCGCCCATCCGAGATGAAGAAGGCGTCCATGGAGTAGCTGTCGGTCACGGCCGCCTCCCCGCGGAAGTAGCGCGCCGACAGGCTGGACTGCGGGCTCTCGGGGTCGCTGTACTCTTCCGGCGCCGCCGGCGGGTACGGAGGCTCCACAGGTGCCAGCTCCAGGCCCGGCTTCTGGTCCACATCATAGCTGGTGGGGGGGAGGCAGTGCGGGGCGTAACCTGGAGGGGCGAGAAGGTAGCGGGAGGAGGTGAGGCGCTGAAGAGGGCTTCTCCCTTGGGGCAAGTCACTGCCCAGGCTCTCCAGCTCCGCGTCCCTTGACTTCTCCGGAACGATGAAGGCGGCTGGTAAGACAGTGGTCTCTGTCAGGTGTCTTTGCTCTTGGTGCCAGGCGGCATCGGTTCAGAATCCTTTTGTGTGTAGGCCCCAGTCAAAATAATCCCCACCCCACCCTCATGGAGCACAGAGCCCCCACAGTTCTACCGGCTTTGTTTTCACTAGCTGCTTAAGTGCTTACAGCCACACAGTGAAGGTCTTATTTTTATTACACCCACTTTACAGATAGAGAAACTGAGGCACAGAGTCTAAGCTCACCACTAGGGAATGATAGAGCCAAGATTCAGACGTTGGCAGTCTGATTAACTAAAGTTTATGCTTTCTCTCTTCTGACATTATTTTGCCATTCCAGTCCTATACCTTCTCAGAGCCGGTTTCCTCATCTACAAAATGGAGCTTATAATTGGATACTCCTTCCAGGGTTTGGAAGTACTGAATAAAATGATGACTGGAAACAGGTGTTAAGCTCTTACTGTGTGCCAGGTTCTGCCTTGATGCTTTACCCATGTCAACCATTTAATCGTCACACACCCTACCAAGTAGAAACTCTTAAAAATCCCCATTTTACGTGGAAGGAAATGGAGAGGAAGGGAGCACACAGTAATTGCTATATAAATGTTAGCTATTATACTAGTAAGTATGCATTTTACTTGGTTGAAAAAGTGATTTCACTGATGATTATTTGTCTGCCTTCCCCACCAGACTATGTATGAGCTTCCCAGGGCTGGATCTGTGTGCCCAGACTGTGCCTGGCTCAAAAGAGGTGTGTAATACATAGATGTTGTGTGAAGGAGTCACAATACTCTTAAACCCCCCACCCCCACCTCAGGGTTGCTGGAGGATGTAAGGGGTCAAGTGCATGGTCTGTAATAAGTGCTCTAGGGAGGGGACTTCCTTACACTTTCTCTAGAGCAGGCGTCCTCAAACTATGGCCCGCGGGCCACATGCGGGTGTTTTTGCCATTTTGTTTGTTTACTTCAAAATAAGACATGTGCAGTGTGCATAGGAATTTGTTCATAGTTTTATTTTAAACTATAGTCTGGCCCTCCAACGGTCTGAGGGACAGTGAACTGGCCCCCTGTTTAAAAAGTTTGAGGACCCCTGCCTAGAGTCTACTTTGCTATACTAGAGGCCATCTGATGTCCCTCTGTGAGAATTCAGCTCCGCCTCCTCCTCCCACCTCTCTAGAGTTGTACCAGAAATCCTGTGCATGTGGGTTTGAGGGATTGGTGAGTGTGCAGGCTGGGGCTCTCCCAGAGGATTCCACAGGGGTTTCCCAAAGGCATGGGCCACCCCAGTTTGTCTCTGTCTCACAGGGCCTACATGGTCTCAGCCCTCTCCCCAAGGACCCTGGGGCTTGGGCTCCCAGGAGAGTTTTTTTTTTTTTTTTTTTTTAATATATTTTATTGATTTTTTACAGAGAGGAAGAGAGAGGATAGAGAGTTAGAAACATCGATCAGCTGCCTCTTGCACACCCCCTACTGGGGATGTGCCCGCAACCAAGGTACATGCCCTTGACCGGAATCGAACCTGGGACCCTTGAGTCCGCAGGCTGACGCTCTATCCACTGAGCCAAACCGGTTTTGGCCCAGGAGAGTTTTTGGCAGACGTGTTCAAACTTATCATCTAGTACTAAATTATCAAACGTTTCCACTGTCCTTTGATTCCAGAGAACAATGGAGTTTAGCTCCCTTTACCTCTCATCTGGCGTTTAGGATGGTCACAGAGTGAAATCTGTGCTGACGGTCTGCCAGCCCTGAAGAGAGAATGCGTCCTTACGATTTCCTCTTTCCCTTCAACTGCTTGCACAGGACCCTCTGCACACAGATGTGATTGGGGTTGTGGGGGTGGAGGACTCGGTAGGGAGGGGCTCTGTGGTCAGATGCAGACAGGGCTGTGGTGGTAGCAGTTTTTTTAATTGGGGGAGGTTTGCATAGCCTCTCAGCATCCTATTCCCCCCGTCTTTTATGCCTTCAATCTGGAGATTCTCCTACTCCAGGAATCAGGCCCAGTATTCAAGCCCCCAGATGTTCAGGGAATATTGTTTCAGACTGAGTTAAATATCTGTTGGGCACTCCTAAATCCCCGTCTTCTCCTTTAGTATTTTTCCCATTGTACTTATTGATGGTAATAATAATTGTTTATACGTATTAAGCACTTACTGTATGCCAGGCTCTGGGCTAAGTGCTTCATTTCCATCACCCACCTAATTGAATCATCACAAAAAATCTTGTATTACAGATAAGGAAACTGAGGTGCAGAGTGGTGATGGTATTTGCTTAAGGGGTGGAGCAAGGAATAGAATTCACTGCATGCTCCCCAGTTTTCCTTACCTTGGGAGGTCCCCGAGGAAGGGGCTGTGGCTGGATTGTTCACTTCCTATAAGTAGGACCAAAGCTAGTGGGCACTCAGTATTTGTGGAACGGGTGATGAGGGTTTGCTAGGCCAGCCCAGCAGGCTGTTCTATCTGCCTGGTTTTGGGATGACTTGATTCCCTACATAGATTCTAGCTGGGTTACCTTGAGTAAGTCATGCATCTTTCTGTGCCTTAGGTCCTTTCTCTGGATATGGGGATAGAATACAAACTATTTGGAGGGAGTTGCTGACCATGTGACCAGTGCTTTGCATGTTTTCTTATGAAGGGAGGAGGGCATATTGGTTAAGTGTACGCTTTATTGCCAGACTGCCTGGATTGAGTTTCAGCATTACTATTCACAGCTGTGTGATTTTGGACAAACTCCTTGACCTCTCTGTGCCTCAGTTTTCCTAGCTGTAAAACGATGGTAATAAAAGCATCTAATTCATGCAGTCCATGAGTAAACAATAAATGAAAAGCAAATAATAATCAATACTCCTAGAGTACTTATGTGTCAGACACTATTTTAAGGGCCTTACACACATGAATGCATTCTACCCTCATGACTCTAAGGTTGCTGCCATCTTACAGATGAGGAAACTGAGGCATAAGGTAGTTAAGCAACATTCCCAGGGTCACACAGCTAGTAACTTAGAGTTAGGATTCCAACCCAGTGCCTGGCACATTGTAAAGCCACAGTACATGTTGGCCATTATTGTTAAATAATAATAACAGTTCCCCAGAGATGTTTCTGTGCTGCAGTTTTCTTGGCATCTGCATGGATATATCTTGCTGCTCCTCTCTGTTTCCTCATCCATAATGTGTGATTTCTACTTCAAGTTCTGATGAGAAAACTTCTGATGGGTAGTAGTTTTCACCCAAGCTGGGCTCTCTGTAGGCATTGCCATCTGGTGGCAGCCTGCAGCACTGCAGCATCTTACTCCTGTCTCATGGAGGCTCTTTATATAGAAACTAGTAGCCCATTGCAGGAAGATTCCTGCAATAGGGCTTCCTGCTGTGCTATCCCCGCCCCGCCTGCTTGCCTCCCTCCTCTGCCGGCCCCACGTGCTTGCCTCCCTTCTCCCCACCTGGCCTGCTTGCTTCTCCACAGCTTCACTCCCTTCTGCAGCGCTTGGCTTCTTTCTACGCTGTCTTGATATGCAAATTAACCATCATCTTGGTTGGGTTAATTTGCATACTCGCCCTGATTGGCTGGTGGGCGTGGCTTGGGCGTAGCGGAGGTACGGTCAATTTACATGTTTGTCTATTATTAGGTAAGACTAGAGGCCTGGTGCACAAAATTCATGCACTGGGGGGGTCTCTCAGCCCCACCTGCCCCTTCTCACAGTCTGGGAGCCCTCAGGGGATGTCCGACTGACTGATGGCTTAGGCCCGCTCCCCACAGGAGCGGGCCTAAGCTGTCAGTCGGACATCCTTAGCACTGCCACGGAGGCAGTAGAGGCTCCCAACACCGCCACTGCGCTCACCAGCCGTGAGCCCGGCTTCTGGCTGAGCAGCGCTCCCCCTGTGGGAGCGCACTGGCCACCAGGAGCAGCTCCTGCATTGAGCGTCTGCCCCCTGGTCGTCAGTGCATGTCATAGCGACTGGTCGTTCTGCTGTGCGGTCGATTTGCATATTAGCCTTTTATTATATAGGGTAGGGGTACCTCCAACAAAGGTTGCTCATTTGCCTAAAGACAGATGTGGAATTGCCCTTGGGATAGGAATTTGTGGGACCAGACCTGACACCCAGCAGCTGTGGAGTTTAGCATGGGCTGTGAGGGTAGGGTGGGGATATTAAGAGGAGGTTTGCTTTGTGACCTTGGCCAGGTTGTTTAACCTCTCTGAATTTGATCTGTAAGGATGAAGGTTGGGATGCTCTAAAGACATCTTCTGCATCGTGCTGAATAGATCTGTCAGTGATGCCCACTGTCCTGTCCCTCACCCCCATCAACTCTATCTCATTCTTCTCAGATCCAGACCTCTCCCTAACTATGTGATCTCTGGCAAGTTATTTAACCTTTTTGCGTCACATCTGTATAAGGAAGCTCATAATAGGATTGAGTGAATTAATGCATATAAAGCCCCTAGTACAATCCTGGCACACAATAACTTCTCAAATTGTTATTGTTATTCTCATTATTATTATCCCTTAATTTCCTGGTGACAGTCTTCTGATCTGCCAGAGAGTAGGAGACACACATGGGTGTCTCAGGCACAAGGTAGTTAAGTAACATGCCCAGGGCACATGTTGTGTGGCCTTGGGCAAAGCACCTCACCCGTCTGGGCCTCAACCCTGGAGAATTCTTTAGGAACTCTAAGCCATGCTCTAACTCTGTTCATGGAACCCAGCAAGGTTTGGGGTGCCTTCCTCTGTCCCACGGGTGACTATAGAAGGCTGAGCTGGCTGTTTCTCAGTTGAAAGGGAGAGACAGGGCTCTCTTGTTTGGGTCCTTATAGAGGCAGGGGGCCTAGGGACCCAGGGAGAAGAGACCTGGCGTTCATCCTGGCCCTCGTACTCAGACCCTAGATCTGTGACCTTGAGCATGTCACGCAGCCTCTCTGGGCTCAGAGTCCCCCATTTGAGGGATTCCAACTAGAGACACCCCTGCCATGTGGGGTGGCGGGAAGGCTCAGAAACACTTTGGCGATGTGGAGATGTCTTGTACCTGTCACCTGAGAATGATTTCTGGTTTTCCCTGCCTAAGCGTCTTGATAGTTCAGATTGGAGGTCCAGAATCCATTTTTAAACATCCTGCACCCAAAGGAGTGGTGGGAATGGTATTTTATGAGAATTAATAAATTCTCTGCAGACACTGTCTCATCCAGCTGCGGGTGGAGGAATCTCTGAATAGTACGGCTAGGACTGCTATTCCGGCTCCCACTGAGCTCTCCCCGTGGGCACTGCACTAATAAGCCCAGAGAGGGGAGAGGATTTGTCCAAGGTTACTGGAGGAGGTGTTAGGGTTGAAACCCTTCAAAGTCTGTGGCTTTTCCAAAACACCTGAGTGGGCATGGATACCTGCTGGGGGAGGAAAGATTTTCAATCATTAGGGAGAAGGGGTGGATCCTTAAAATAATACCCACCAGTTGGCCTGTGGCTGATGGGATGATGGGGTGATGGGGGTAGGAGAAGCCATTGTTCTAGAAAATGCGGTAGCCCCTTGTAAGTTTTTGTAAATAATTAATAAAAGTAATGACTCATACTGTTGAGCACTTACTGTGTATAAGGTACCCTATTCAGTGCTTTAATTAGCTTGTGTCTTAGGAGCATGATGGTCACTTCTTCTGGTGTCCTGGTTCTGCAGAAACAGGCCCAGAGAGGGGCCTTGGCCCATCTCAGATCACAAAGCAAGTTCAAGTCAGAGTGAAGCTGGCCTCCTGCCTCCCAGTCTAGAGCTCCTTTTCCCAGTCTCTCCCAGATTCCCAGGGTCCCAAACTTTTTACAGGGAGTTTCCAGGCCTACTTGCCTGTCTGGGGATGGGCAGAAAAAGAGAGGGCTAGGTGGTGGGCCAGCTTCCCAGGTGGCCCACTTTCCTGAGGAGAGCCCAGCCCTGCTTGGTGGTGGGGGCTGGAGGGGCTGCTGCCTGGGTATATTTAGAGCTGCTTCTTGCTGTGCCAGGGCCTCGGGCCTCGAGAATCAGCTCCAGCCAGCTGAGCAGAAAGCCAGGTCTGTCAGCAGCAAAGCGGGATAAAAATAGTTTCTCCTGTCTGCTCACAGAGCTGGGCAAAGGGCTGGTACCTCCCCTTCCCCTTATTATAGCATCTTTGTTAGCAGTTCCCTGGGCACTAGACCAGATATAACACCCATGTCTTCCAAGGGCCTGGCAGCGGGTACACCTGCCCATTGGGGAGGGGTCTCTGAGTCCAGATGAGCAGAGGCAGAGTGAGGTCTGGCCCACCGTGACCAGGGCTGTAGGGCCTGGTGCTCATGACCCTTGACCCCTGACCCAGACCCAGGGAGTTTCTAGAGGATTCCAGGGCCCCTTCCCACCAACTCCACCTCCCGAAATCCCCCCCATTCTGTTTTTTCCTTACTGTGACCCAGTTCCTGTGGCCCACAGGGAGGTCCACAGCTCTGTAGGAATCAATAGGAAAGATTTTTCAAGGTGTCTGGAGATAGAAGTGGGTGGCTGAGGGTCTTGAATTGCCCAGTGCTGGTTGGTGGAGCAGCCTCCTGCTCCTTCAGGGAACCTCCGACAGGCCATTTCTGGGCCTCCGTCTGGAGAGCAGGTGTCTTGCACACTGTGTGCTCTCTCTCCAGGACTCCTGCTTCCTGCCGTACCCTCTCTCTGCCCAGAAGGGTGTAATCAGAGAGCCCATTCCAACCTCCCTTCCTGCCCAAAGGCTGGCAGTGGACACTCCAGGAGGGACCACAGCTGGGAAGGAGGCCAGGAGTTCTGGGGGCGTCCTCTCTCTCAGCAGGGTCTCACCAGGCCCCCCAGAGGCCTTCAGGCTGTGGGGCCCCTAGAATGTGGATGAAGCATCCATCAGGGAGGTGTGACAGGGTCCACCATTGATGCCCTTGTGACCTTGGGCAAGTCATGGGCCCTCCTAGCCCTTGGTTTGCCTCTGTAGGTCAGAGGTAATAGTCTCGTGTGCTCATTGTCTTTTGTCCACTGTGTATGTGTGTGCGTGGAGAGTCTTTGGGATAGATAGGGTGTCCCAAAAATGTATACACACACTTTGAATAATTATAAAGGCAGTGTTTATTAAAATGCATTTCGTTTTCAAAATTGAACTATCAGCTGTTAAAGTGTGTATACATTTTTGGGGGGACACCCTGTATAAATTGCTGTGCTGACATAGGGACTTGATGTGCTATCCTGCCCTCCCTCAGGAACCACAAACAGACTGTTCAAAGAGTGGAGCTTCAGCTTGGGCCCCTCATGTACCCCTTGTTGACCGTAGGCTTTAGGGGGAACCCTGAGCCCCAGATTTCTTATCCCACGTGGGCCCTATTATTCTACACTCCCACAGACTAATTCTTAGGAAAACCAGATTTCTGGGTCCTCAGAAAGTCAGAGCTCAGAGAAATCAAATTCAACTGCTTGGTTTCATGCGAGGGAAACTGAGGCTGGGGTAAGGAAGATTAGTCCAAAGCCACAGGAAAAGCTAATGATGGGTCTAAGACTGGAACCTAGCTAACCTTGAGAATGGTTCTGGACAGGACCTTGGGCTAAAAATTGGACCTGTATTTTGATTCTGGACCCTGAACATTGATCTGGACCTGATCCTGGACATCGAAACTTGAACTTGGACATGGATTTGTTCTGAATCTTGGACTGGACCTATAACCTCAGACACTGACCTTGGATCCAGACCTCGGGCCTAGTCCTAGACCTAAGGTTGAATATGGACATTGGACCTGGACCTCAGATCTGGACTTGGACATTGGACTGGATCTTGGACCTGGACCAAGACCAAGATGCCTGGGAAAGTCATGGTTAAAAACACCCAGATGGGTCATTGGGTACCTCCCCAACCTTTTCTGGGCTCCCTCTGCCAAAATATTGGGGCAGTTCTTTTGTATCCCTGCTCCCCAGGTGAACTTTCTGAGGTGTAGGGTGTACATGTTGGGGCCTTTCAGCCGGGCTCCCAGGCCTTGCCTGGAGCGACTCCCCGGCGCCATCAGAGGGAGTGAGAGGAAGTGGGCACTGGTGTAATGTGGTCAACTAGATAAGCCCATGGGCGAAGTAGGAGTGCTTCCTCGGCCTGCTAGCAGGGGAGGCTTAATGTAGCTGTGGAGGGCAGACAGCTGTGTTATTGGATTGGCATTGATCCCTCATCTGCCTGGGTCGGATGCACTCTGAAGGAGTGCGTGTGGAGCGGGGGGCGGGGGGCGGGCAGGACCAGGACAGGGTGCAGAGGAAGGGGGACCTGGGGCCCAGCTGGAGTGCAGAGTTAGGGCCCAAGGAAGGTAGACATTCATTTGGGGTCCACAGAGACCGCTGCTGTGCAGAAGGGTAGGCAGCAGTCTCTTCTGGGATGGCGAGACTCCCCAGCATCCCCCAGGAGAGGAGCCGGGGCCTGTGAAGGAGTGCGCTTGATGGCGATGGAGGGACAGGTACTGAGAGGGTTAGGAGGATGTGAGTTGGCATCACCCACAGAATGAATCTGCTCAGAATCACCCAGGGGAGAGGCAGAAAACAGTGGAGGAGCAAGAGGAGCAGGAGGAAGAGGCATTATATTGGAGAGGGTGGTGAAATGAGAACTCGTCTTCCTTCTTCGGGGAGCTCTGCAGAGGGACCTGGAGCTTTCCTCATTTGGAGGCTGCCTCACCCCTATTTATGGGTTCTGTGGTTTGGGGGGAGCCTGGAGACCAGACACCTGCTGCACCCTCTGCCTAGCCCATGGAAGCGGAAAAAGAAGGGAGCAGGAAGGCAAAAAAAGAGCATTGCTGCGTGTGTGTGTGTGTGTGTGTGTGTGTGTGTGTGTGTGTGTCTCCTCCAGGAATTCTCCAGCACTCCCAGGCATTCCTGGCGCTGGGGGTACACCTTTTTCATTTGGGGTCTTGCATCTTCATCAATTAGGAGCTTTGGTTCCCTTGACTTCCACATTCACAGCCCCCCTCCTAACTGCCCCCTCCCCCCTTTCTCCCTCCCACCAGCCTCCTCCTGACCCTGCAGCCCTTGCTGTAAGAATGGCTTGTAAGAGGATCTTTCTTATAACTGGAACTATCTCCAGCCCCAGGCCCTCCCCTTCCTCCCTCCCTCCCTCCCTCCCTCTCCCCCCTTCTTTTCCCTCCCCCCTTTCCTCCTTCAGTCTCCTCACCTCCCCCCCTCCTCTCTTTCTCCTTGTTTACCCAGCACACTTACACACGCTGGGAGAGAAAAACGTCAGCTCAGCAATTTTTCACACTTCCCTCAAACGCTCAGCAAGGTTATTTCCGGCAGAGCTGAGACAACGGACCACTAGGAGCTGGCAGGCTCTCCAAGGACCCCCAGCACCCCTCCCAACTGTGGAGTGAGAGAACCCTGACTGCCTCATCTGGCCACACCCCAGGGATGGAAGAGGCCCCTAAAAACAGGATAAGGCAGACCCTGTGTTTCCTTGGCTGTACCAGCTTGAAGGGTCACCCCCTGGTCTCTGGCACCAACTGTCTATACAGATACTGCCAAGGCAGCCAGGCCAGGGTGCCTGTCTTCACCATGGGGCAGGCTGCAAAGACTGAAGCCAAGAAAAATGCCATGCCGGGTCTCAAAAACTCTGCCACCCTCAGCCAGGCATCAGATGGTAAATAGGGCCCTACAGGATCCCTGACAATGCCCACCCCCCTGCATTCTGTTAGACCCTCACCCAGGCACCTCCCACCCTTGACCTTCATAGAAGCTGAGCTTGTCAAAGTTGGAAGGATACTTAGTTCATGCTATCTAAACTCTTTTGCTGCTGGGGAGATGGAGGACCAGAGAAGGGAAGGCACTTGCCCAAGGTCACACAGCAAGTCAGAGAACTAGAGCTCAGGCCTCCCAGAGTTCCAGGCCAGGTATCAGGCTATCAGGACAGTTTTGGGATCCCCTGCAGGCCAGGGAGCTGGTCTGGAGCCCTTTGGGGAAAGGGCCAAAGATAGAGGTGGTTCTAGAACCTCCACAGGAACACCTCTGCTGGTGGCTTTGCCCTGACCCTGCTCTCCACCATTCACTCAGGGGCTCATTGTAAGCTCTTTAGGACTGAATTCAAGGCAAGGCACTCCTGCCTCCCTCCTGAGGAACAACCTGCAGTTTTGGCTATGCATGAGAAATTCTCTGGGCTTCTTTGGGTTTCCTCAACTGGCCTGGAGACAGAACCAAGGGCGCCTCCCGTGGGAGCCCAAGGCTTTTGTCAGCTCCCCCCCCCCCCCCCCGTGGGATCCACATTGCAGTCTTGCAGGCATTTCAGTTTCTACCCAGCTCCCCGCACACACACTCCCTAGCCCTGGCATGGCCCCAGGTCCACCCTCTGTCCTGCCAGCACTCAGCCAAGCCTAGCCACATCTCTGGCTTCTGTCCTGGACCCCAAGAGGCCCTGGGGTCAAGAAAAGAAGACAGTAGAATAAGGAGTATGTGGGCAACAAGAAAGGGGGTTGGTTCTCTTGGCAGTCTGGGTGAGGCCAGGGGCTGAGGGACTGTCGCTATATTCCTGAGCACTCCCTAATTTCTTTGACCTTGATGAGGTCACAGAGCCCTCTGCCCAGCGCCCTCTTGCTACCTGGCTTGGCATAGTGATGGAATGTGGGTGAAGTGCTTGGAAATCCCCAAAGCAGGAGCTCCCACCCTCCTGGGCTCCTGCCTTTGCCGGACCAGCTTCCCCCTTATCCTCAGCCCTTTCTTCTCTCTCTCTCTCTCTCTCTCTCTCTCTCTCTCTCTTCTCTCTCTCTCTCTCACTCACTCTCACTCACACACACACGCACACCCCAAAGCTCATGCCACATGTGATGTCAGATTTCTGATTGCCTCTTCTTCAGACACCTGCCCTGGTGGGAGCCATCAGTGGAGACCGGTTTGGTGATCCCCTTGATTGGGGATAGGGGCCACAGAAGCAGTCTCTGGTTCTTCCCCACACCCTTCAGAGATCACCCTCTTCTGGGCCTGAATGACCTCCCTTGTCCCCCAAACCCTTGTCCCTGCAGGAACTTGCTCCGAGAAGAGATGGACTGCGTTGGGGGTGGGGGCCTTACAAGGAGCAGCAGGGCTGCCTCTGGAGGAGGGTGAGGAGCTGGAGTGGGGAGGGAGTGCTGCCTAGGGGCACAGGAGCCACTTTGGGGGAACCCCTCCTAGAAATCCCCTCTTTTTCGCAGTCCCCAGGACAGGCCCTGCCCGTTGGCAGGCATGTGGCTGAGGGTAACAAAAGAGTTGCTGAGAGAGGGGGCCTGAGAACACTTGTCTGGCATCGCCAGGGGGAGCAGGTTTAAAGGGAAGGAGGTCGCCCCCAGCTATCCCCCGGGAGCCAACCCCATCACCCCAGAGACTGGAGGTCCGGGTTGGCTTACCTTCCCGGAGGGGACCACACTCAGGCAGCCAGTTTCCTTCCCTCAGCCAGGGAGAGGGGGACCTCAGACTGCCTTGTGCATTAGCTCCCCAGCATTAGCCCTTCACGGGCGTCCCTTTCTTTCCTTCCTCTCACCACCCCTCACTCTCGCCCCTTCTAGGGCCACAACTTTCAAAGTCCGGTCTGGCGCGTGCCTTGGGGATGGGCCGACCCCGCGACTTTCCCTTTGTACCGACCGAGCTCCTGCCCCACCCGCCCCGGTCCTTTGGGAGCCCCAGAGGCGCACACCGCACGGGAAGTCTCTTCCCGGGGTTCCCCTCCGCGCGCAACCCTCCTTGTAGCCCGAGTTGGGGAGAGCCCGAACCCCCTCCTCTCTACCGGCCCCCCCCCCCCCCACCCCGCCGGGTCCCACTCACCGTTGTCCCCGGGCGGCCCCCGGGCTCCGGGCAGCACGTAGGCGGTCTCCAGGGGGTGGTAAGTGGGGGCCGGCGCCCCGCTGCACTGGAAGCCGTCCCCTTTGATCTTCTTCACCAGGAAGGAACGCGGCATGGTGCGGCCGGCGGGGGCTCGGCGGGGGCACTTGCGTGGTGGCCGGGTGGGGGAGGCGGCCAGCCGGGCGCGATTGGCTGTCTGCGCAGGGTTTCAGCACTGGACAGCTCCCAGCGGGCGGGCGGGCCGGCGGCAGCGCGGAGCCGGCCCCAGTGGCGGCGGCCCCGGCTCGGCTCGGCTCGGCTCGGGCTCCCGCTCGGGCTTGGCGGCGGTGGCGCGGAGACAGGCGACTGCTGGAGCTGTGCTCAGCACTCCGGCTGCCGGCTTTATATGGGACGCAAGCTGGAGGAGATCAGGTGGTCCCCTAGCAATGGAACTGTTCAGCGCTCTAATCCATCAAATGTCCCCCAGGACAATCGCTCCGCACACGTTCCCCTGAACCGGCGGTGGTGGGGGCAGGCCAGGCGCAGGGAGCAGTGGGCAGGCAGGAGGGGAGTAAGTGAGGGCGAGGAAGGCGCGGAGGTAGAGACAGAGAAAGAAGTGTGTATGGAGTGGGGAGAAGAGAGAGGAGATTCACGGAGAAAGACGGAAAGAGACATGCAGAGAAAGAGACACACACACACACTGAAAGAGGTAGAAATAGAAACAGAGAGACCAAGAGAAGAACAAAAAGACACAAGAAAAGCAGAGGAAAGACAGAGAGAAGTAGCAACGTACGCTCACACGCCCATAGGAGGCAAAGAGAGATCCAGACACACAAAAAGAAAGCCCCCCAGCGATGCAAAGAAAGGAAAAGAAAAGTGCAAGATAGAGGGAGAAGCTGAGGGGAGAGAAGGGAGAGCAGTTCCGAGCAGGCGGAGTTCACACACATGGGGACACAGGGAAGGGGTGCAAAGAAAAGAGTGTGAGCTCGCCAGCGGGGACCCTCCTGCCTCCAGTCCTCTCCTTCGCCCCCAGTTCTGAAGTGGCCAATGTGGACACTCAGCTTTAACTACCCCAGCTCAGCTTCCCATTGAAGCCCCTTATGGGGTTTGGGGTTCAACTTTCTTCTCCCAGACTGCTGGGGGGAGCAAGTCCTCCATGCGATGCCTGCCCTGCTCAGCCGGTCCTGTTCCGGTGCCTAGCTCAGGCGGGCAGGCGCTGCAAGAGGAAGTGAAAATCGTCCAGTAATTAATTTCCCTGCTGCCGGGGGTGGGGGGGGTGATGGTGGTGGTGGTTTTGACACATCCGAGGCTGTGTCTTTCCCTGAAGCGGGGAACAGACAATAGAGACACGTGGACTGGGAAGGGAGAGGGGGGAAGGGAGGGGGAGCGGGGCTCCCGCTGGAACTCTTTGCAGGTCAGCTCCTTTGTCTCTGGGAGGATCTGAGCAGACCCCCCCCTCACCCCCCGCCTATCCAGCCAAAACCTGGGGGAGCTCCCATATCTTGACAGGACCGAGGGATCGGAGAACTCAGCCCCCAGCCCAGAAGCTGCTTGGCAAAGTGCCATAGCGGTGGGCTGGCCACAACAGTATGGGATGGCCAGTGCACAAGAGCCCCCAAATCAAACTCTAGGAATGCCAAGATCTCATTAGTCAACAGTATTCTGTTTATGGGATGCCAGGCTGAGGGAGCAGGGACTGGGTCATCCAATACCAGTTGGGAAACTCAGACCCCAGAGGGCCTGGAGATGCCCAAGGTCCCACAGTGAGTCAGCAGAAATGTCTGGAGACACCTGATGCCTGTGGTCTTTGGGCATCACTGAGTTAGGGCCTCACACAGTCTTTGAGCTGTGGCTTAGAAACCTCAGAATAAAACTTTAGTCCCCGACCTTGCCAAGGCCCCTTGTGATCTGGGGCACCCTGCCCATCTTCCCAGTCATCTTGCCTCCTATTTCGTCCTCTGGGACTTTTTCAACTTCAGTCAGTGTGGGTTGAGGTGACCACACCCTCTGACTCAGGGCACACCCCATATTCCCTACTCCAGCCACACAAGCCTCCTTCTAGTCCCTCCGGTTTGCTCCTCTCTCGTTTGTCTCTTGGCCTCCATTCTGTTCAGATTGTCCTTCCCTCCACTTCACCCTAGCACACCCCTACTTGTCCTCAGGACTTAGCTGAGGCATCACTTCCTCCAGGAATCCCACATTGTGGGCTAGGCCAGCTTACCCATTAGCCCCTGGGCTTCGTGAGGACAGGGACTCGGCCCCATGTTTGGCTCATCACACTGTTTAGCCTCTACATACTAGCCATGGGACCTTGGGCAAATTATTCAACTGATCTGTGCCTCGGTTTCCCCATTTATAAAATGTTAGTAATAATTGTTGCTATCTCAGGGGTTGTTTGGGAGCATTATAAAAAGTTGGTTAGCATGGTGCCTGGCATATAGTAGGTGCCCAATACATGTGGGTTCTATGTATACAGTTGTGCCTGGAGCACTCAGGATCCATTTATCACATGTTTTGTGGGGTTCTGTGGAATAAGTGGTGACCTAGCCAGTCCTTGTCCCTGCTGTCTTGGAGATGACATTCAAGGGACAGTGGAAGGACACTGAACAGGGAAACACTGAAGTCCACAATATTCTTTCAAATAATTGTTTAGTGCTGTGAGGAATATAAAGCGGGGTTGGTAATGGAAGGTGATGGTACCTTTGGACAGGGTGATCAGGGACTCCTGGAAGAGGTGACATCTGAGCCCAGACTTGAGTGATGAGATGGAGCCAGCCCTGGGAGGAGCCGAGGAGAGAGTGCTCCAGGCAGAGGCTTGATGAATTCAAAGGCTCTGAGGCAGGAGTGAGCTTGGGCCATAGAGAAAGTTGTTGATAGTTATTCATATTTTGGAGTTTGGGTTCTGGGGTCTCTGTCCTCTAGGGGTGCCTAGTCCAGTGGGGTAGATAAGGGAAGTGGGTGCCCATGAGCTCACCTGCCTGATGGTTCTGTCATTCCAAGCTCCTACAAAGAGTTGGTAAAACAGAGCCCAGAGAGTTTCACAAGACACTGTGGGTCCATGGTGACTTCGGGACAGAGCTGGGACAGGACTCTCCCTCATCAGGACTTGTGGAAGATGGTGTGGGCATCTTTAGTAGATAAGAAGAAGTCTTCAGCCCACAGGTGAGGTTCAGAAATACCTATGCTTAAGCATTGGTGAAATACACAATGGCCAGCAGGGTTTCATCACTAGGACATTGAGAAGGGTGTTCCGTTCCCAAGCCTTCTCCAACACCAGTTTACTGGTTTCAGAAAGTCCACTGTTATGCCCGGCCGGCGTGGTTCAATGGATGAGTGTCAACCCATGAACCAGGAGGTCACGGTTCAGTTTCCGATCAGGGCACATGCCCGGGATGTGGGCTCGATCCCCAGTGTGGGGCGTGCAGGAGGCAGCCGATCAATGATTCTCTCACATCACTGATGTTTCTCTCTCTCTCTCTCCCTCTCCCTTCCTCTTTGAAATCAATAAAAATATTTAAAAAAGAAAAGAAAGTCCACTGTTAGGAACGTATTTCTCTAAGTCACATCAGATAAAGTCCCCAAGTTAAAGAAAATGGGAGAGGGTTGTGAAGAAGACTTGGCTGGATAGGATATTCTCCAGCCATTAAACATTATCGTACGGGGGGAAAGCTCATGGTAAGTGGAGGTGGCAGAATCCAGAAATCTCTCACAGCATGTTTGTAACTAAGAACCAAAGTAAAAATAAACATCCACAGAAAAGTGAAAGGAGGGCGGTAGGACTATAGGTATTTATTTACCCCTTCTTTTTGCGCTTTCCAAAAAGACCATAAAATGTTTCGATTCACCAAGCTTTTATCTTGATCACTTGCTATCTACTCCCTTACTTCTTAAGAGAAGAAATGATAAAGTTTTTTTACTTCTTAAGAGAAGAAATGATAAAGTTCCATAAAACATATCAGGGTGTTCATTCTCTTGATTTTGGGGAAGATAGCACTGCTGGTGGCAAATTTCCCCAAGGACAACAATAATTACTATTCTATCAACAGCAACATTACTGAGCAGCTGCACGCGCATAGTACTGTGCTGAACACTTACCCTTCACAGAAGCGGCTTTGCCAGGGGCTTTAGACAGAGGGGTTTGGAGTCAGCTTGTATTCAGTTCAAATCCATGCTCTACCATTTCCCCGTGATTCTCTGTGCGTGCATTTCCTGATCTGGAAAATGGAGGTATTTATAAGGCCTGTCTCACACCATTGTGGTGATGATTAAATGACAATGTACCTAGGAAATGCTTAGAGCAGTGCCTGGCACACGGGAAGTTGACTTGATAATTGTTGACTATTTTTATTTCCATATCTTCTCTCATCCAAGCCCCACCATGGCCTCTTGGGAGAAGGCTCTATTATTGGCCCATTCAGTAGCTTGGGGTGAAATGACTGTCTCAAGGCCTCACAGTCACTGTTTGGAGGAGCTGAGGAGGGCCCTGCTACCTGTCTTCCCAGGAGCCCAGGGCTTGGCATAATGGGCCTAGCTGGTGGGGGCTGTAGGCTCGGCCCTCCTCACCCTACCTAGTTTGCTCCCATGTCTTCCAGATTTCAACCCTGCCCTGCCCATCAAGAAGGAGGGTAGTCACTAGTGTCTGGGTGTGACTCTCAGTGCTGTGTGACCCCAGGTGGCTGGCAGAGCTGCCCTGAGCCTCTGCATATCTGTCAAAAGGGCATGCAGCATCGTATCTGCAGGCTTCACTCTGTGGTGTTAGGAAGGAGCACTGCCCTGGGAGTCAGGAGCCAGATTCCAGCCCTGGCTCTCCTCCTTCTGCTTCTCTTCCGGCTCCAGCTTTCTCATCTGTCAAATGGGCATGGGACAAGATGGTCCCTGAGCTGCTGTCCAGAACTGATAATGGAATTCTGTATGGATTCCAAGGAGGAGAGTGGCTACAAATGCATCCGCTCCACGCTGATGGGGCTCTTTCTCTGGTGAGCGTCACTTCCCCTGCCCTGTTTCTCCAGTGTTGTTTACCCAGGCCCTCCTCCTCGGAGCCAAAGGAAAGGAGGTAGGAAAAATACGAAACAAGCTATTTCACAGCTGTGTACACCGAGACTCGCAGAGAAGACTTGCCCATGGGATGCGGTGGGTCCTCTGGAATCTGTTAAATGCTGCAGTCTCTCTTGGGTTACTGGTCCTCCGGGAAGCAGATGTGCCAATGGAAGTGGAAGTGCAAAAGATGCATTGGAGATAGCACCTGCGGTGGAGAGGGTGCATAGGTCGCCAGGCCCGGCCCAGGCCTGGCACCTGTGAAAGGAGAGGTGGGAGAAAGGAAGATTAGATAAGAGGAGCCTCAGACAGCCGTGCAGCTCTAAGGAGGTCTCGGCATCCCCACAGGGAGCTCCAGGGCAACGAGGAGTCCCCTGCTGGACAGAATGGCCAGGCGCTAGTTTTCTGCTGTGCCCAGTCATTGGCCAGGGCTGTCCTGGGCTCAAACGCTGGCGGATTGAGGGGGTGCTGTTGCTGGAGGCTCTCAGTGACTGCAGTCCATCGCAGAGCCAAGGAGCAGGCACCTCCCCATGGCCCCGCATGTTTTGCTTCACTTTATTTATTTAATACACACACCTCTGGGCTAGGTGCCAGCTACTGATCTACACACTTTTCAAATATTACCTTAGTTAATCCTCACACTTGCTTTTGAGGCAGACAGTATGGTTAGCTCCCTTTGACAGAGGAGGAAACTGAGCCCGGAGAGGTTAACTAACTTGTCCGAAGTTTCGCAGCTAGTAGGTGGTGAGCCACAGGTCCAGCCCAGTTTGCTCCAGAGACTGCGCTCTGACGTCTGCACCACGCTGCCTCCTCGCCAGCTGCAGAGGCTCTGGCATAGATTTCTGGGAACTTTTCCATTTTCATCCTTCATGGGCTCAGGAGCTCTGAGCCTCAACAAACTTTGGGAGGGGGCAGTTGAGGGCATGGCAGAGTCCCATACCCTCCTAAAGCTTCTACCCTGCTACCCAGAGCACACTTCTCTCCCCTCTTTGCCTAGTTAATCCCTCCTGCCATTGCTCCCTTGCTTGACCCCAGGATCTAGCCCAGAACAGAGATGGTATGTGGTAGGAAGAACCATGTTTCTAAGTCCCAGATTATAATAATGCTAGCTGACATTTACTGAGCATTTATTATATGCCGGGGGCAAATCCAACTTGTTAGTAAAGTAGCAGAGGAGGAGCTCGCCAGCGGGGACCCTCCATCTCATCACTCTATTTCACCTCTGTGCATTAGTTCATTTAACCATCACAACAAGCTGGGAGGGGCCTATCACTATGCCCATTTTACAGAGGCAGAAATCAAGGCACAGAGAGGCAAGGTGACTTGTCCAAGGGGACCCAGCTAGGTGTCAGGTTTCAAACCAGGCTATATGGCTGCAAAGCCTTGATTTTAAACCAGAGTTCCTTTCTCTAAGAGTCTGGGGCCTCTCTTCCCTCTTCCTCCCTTGCCCCGGCTCCTCAAGTGGGAGCCCAGATTCTCTCCATTCACTGCCACACGCCATCACCCACAGTGTTGAGCAGTGATAAGTGCTCAGTAAACACATCTCTTGAATGAATGAATAAACTAATGAATGAAAAACCTCCTGTGACCCTCATTCACCTTGGTCCCTTTTGGCCCGAGTTCCGATGGATTTGTCAACTCTCACGATTTCCCTTTGCTTTCGGGGATAATTGAGTCCCTCTTCTGATGATCACAGACCTTGACATTCCCCAGTTAGTGTCTTTCCTTCAGAGTTGGAGATATTCCTGAAAACGCTAACCACTGCAACGTCACCCTTTAGCAGCTCCCTGAAACCTCTAGAGAGGACTGGTTGAAGGAATCTGATCACCAGGCTTCCTGCTGGGTCAGGGGGCTTGGGGATGGGACACCAGATGAGTTGGGGGTAGGGTGGCTAAAAGGCCCTTATGCAAGAGCCCCAGCAAGTGAGCTGGTTCAGAGTTTGGGCCTGGGTCACCCTGAGCCACGTTTTAATCCCAGCTCTGCCTCTTCAAGCTGTGTCACTTTGGGCAAGTCACTTTCCTCTCTCTGCCTCTATTTCACCTCTGTGAACTGAAGCCAACAATAGCACCTACAACATAGGGCTGTACAAGGCCTGGACCATGGTTAGCCCTTGATAAATAGAAGCTCTCTCTGAACAGCCTTTGGGATATGAGCATCATTCCTTTCCCACTCCCACTTGACAGTTGGGGAAACTGAGGCACGGGACATGGACATGCCTTCTCTGGGACTTTCTAGTTCCTGCCTGCCAGTTCAAGGCTGGCTCCCTCACCCCATGGTGGCCTCTCCTACCTCCCTCTCTTCCACACTCGCCGAGCCCAGAACCATCCCTAGCAGATGCTGAGGCGTCTGTCAGAGCTGCAGAGTTGGCATTTCCGGGCTCCCAGGGCTCCTGGAACAGAGGAATCAACCCCCCTCAGCACCCCGGCTCTGCCTCCTGCTCCCTGCCTCTGCTTACCACCAGCTGGGACCCATTGGCTTCTGGAGAAAGTCAGGAGGTGGCCCAGGTGTGTGGAAGCAGGGGGCTGTCAGTATCGACCTGTGCCTGACCCCAGGCTCGGTGGGTGGACAGACTCCTAAGGAGTCAGAACACCCCCGTGCCCCAGTGCACGCCTTCCCAGCCTCCCCTGCATCTCCCCTAGCTGCAGAGGGGCAGGGGAGCAGAGAGGTTAAAAGCATGGAAGGCCTCGGTTCACCTCCCTCCTCTGCTACTTACTAGCAAGTTATTCTGGGCAACTTACCTATCCCTTTTGTACCTCAGTGTCTTTGGCTGTCCAGTGGAGATGCTGATACTAACGGTACCCACCTCACAGAGCCGTGAGGTGTTTAGGATTGCACACAGCTGGTACTCAACCATACCAGCCATTGTTAACCTTGAATCCACCCTCTTCCAGTTGACTTCTTGGGCCTTTGGGTCCCAAGGAGCATCTCCGTGTTGACACCGGTGGCTCTAAAGGTCAGGCCCTGCAGTGAAATCCTGCTGCTGGCCACCGCTGCCCAGGCAGGGCTTGTTAAACGGCCGGCCTGGCTGTGATACCACGTGAACTTACAGAACCCTCACAACCATTTTGGAGGTAGACAGTATGGTTATACCCGTTTTATAAAGATGGGCACTAGGCACAGAAAGGGCAAGAAATTGCCCAAGGGCTTCCAGCCTTACTAAGTCCACAGAGATTTATTGAGCACCCGGTATGTGCCAGGCACTGCACTAAGGGGTCGCAGCAGTGAGCAAGACAATGACCTGCTCTCACGCAGCTCACAGCCTACGGTGCCGACAGATAATAAACAAGTAGGTCGATATGCCAGCTTCCTGCCTACAAAGCACTAGGATGGTAAGTGCCATGGGACAAAGAGAGGATGTGTGGGGGGGGGCTGTTTTAGATGGGGTGCTCCAGGATGACCTCTCTGAGGAGATGACTTTCGTGTCGAGTCCAGAACACTCGGGCGCTTGGTTGGGGCATGGGGATCCATTCTAGCATTGCTGTGGCAGGTTCCATCTGCGATCCTAGAGATCCCAGGACCGGTGGCACCGAGGGCTCAGTTGCTGGGTCAGCCTCCGAGTGGGTAATGATCCCCCCGACTAGCTGGCCCACCTGTGTGGGGCAGTTAAAAGAACAGGGCAAATGTCTTAGAGTCTCTGAGCCTCACTTCTCTCATCTGTAAAACGGGAGCTGATTAGCACAGCCACACGCCAGAGAACTGAGATGATTAACAGAAACAGTCCCTGGAAAGTGCTGAGCACAGAGTAGGGCCCGCCGAAAGCCCCTGATCTGTGGCAGCTGGAGTGGACAGGTAGCCTTCCTTGCACCTCCGAACACCCTTGCCTTAAGAGGCCCCTCCTCCCACTGGTGGGGACTATACTGGCCTTCCCTGCTTCCTCTGCGGCCGGGGCTGGTCAGGTGGCCCAGGCAGCCCTGTTCCATTTTGGCTAGAGAGTGGTAACCTGTCCGCTGAGTGGCCAAAAGCAGCAGAGAACGTCCAGGTGTCAATGTCCAGCGTCAGCAGCATGAGCTCTGGCGTTGGGGCGTCATGGTGTTAGCAGTGAAGTCTCCCCCAGGCCAGGGCTTGGACCCAATTTGGGGCATTTCCCCCCCTGGATACGTGAAGCCTCCACTCCTGGTTTCTGGCTGTCTTAGAGATTCTTCAAGCATGTTTGCTGCTGTGGATCCTGGGTGGTTCAGCCACCCGTGCCATTGTCTGTATACTCCTGTAGTAGTATTTTTCTCAGGTTGAATAGAATCCCACAGACTCCATCCTTCTGCCCAGGATGGCCCCTTGGGGATACTAGGCAGACACCCAGCTCTTTCCACTGTCCTCACTCCAAGGACAGGGGCCTGGGCGTGCTCACATTTGTGTTCCCCGTTCCTAGCACAATGTGGCTCAGAGGAAAATATCAGTACGTGCCCATCATGTGAATAAGTGGCCCAGGAATGGTTTTCACACATCTGCCTATCCTGGTGGCTCCCCTGAACCATGTTCCAGTTTTGATGTTTTTCTGAAAGGGTACAACCCACAACTGGACACAGTAATCCCAACCATATATGAGCAGAGTTGAGCAGAAAGGGACTGCCGCTTCCCTCACTCTAGATGTTGGTTTCTAATAACACGACCAGGCATTTCAAAAGCTTATTGGTAACTGTTTGTCCTGATGACATACATTAAGCTTCCATCGAGTGTTCGGTTTTTAGGCCGCCTCCTATATTGTTGCTAAACCTCATTTTACCACACGTCTCCCATAATTTCACTCTCAGTATGGCATTGCCTACATCTCCAACGCCCCAGGAATGGCAAATTGATTACAGCTTAGGAGAGCCCATGTTGATTGGTTGGTCTCAGTTGCCTGGAACATGGTGTTGAGATGGATTCTGGAGCTGAGCTTGGGCTCCGTGGGAAAGACTGCTGTAATTGACTAATGATGCCTGCCAAGATCCAGGAAGGGAATGCTTATACGCTCTTGATGTTCTTGTTTTTCCCTGTCACAGGTGTTCCTAACCTGGGGTCCATAGAAAGAATTCAGTGGGTCCAACATTAACTTGAATAAGAAAAGTATTTTCACTAGCTTCTCTCTGAAATTTAACTTTCCTTCAGTGATGAATACAGGCAACAGTCCACAGTGGTTTTAGCAGGACCCGTGACTTTGCCACCAATAGCAATCACAGATATTTTCTTATCATATTATAGATGTTCCAGGTATCTTGAGATATCATTTACACTCATGATGACTTAGAAATTATAATAGTTATTTGCTAAGCTTGTGTTATAATTATAATAAAGAAGCACATGTATTATTGTAATGTAAATTTATTTTTAATATTTTGATAACTGCTTAAATATAATTGGTTTCCTTTGTAAACTATTTATTTATTTATTTATTTATTTATTTTGTTAATTCTTACCCGAGGATATTTTTTCCCATTGATTTTTTTAAAAAAATTTTTTTTAGAGAGAATGGGAGGGAAGGGGAGAGACCGAAACATGGATGTGAGAGAGACACATCGATTGGTTGGCTTCTACATGCACCACGACTAGGGTGGCAATCAAGCCTGCAACCGAGGTGTGTGCCTTTCTTGACCTGGATCGAACCCACGACCTGTTAGTCTGCGGGCCGACACTCTAACCACTGAACCAAACTGGCAGGGGCTGTATTTTATTTTATTAATTTAAAAACATTATTCTGGGAAAGGGCCCAGAGGCTTCACCAGATGAGAGTTCCATGAACCCCGGCCTATGAGGCTTGAGGAGCTCCCTCCCCACCACGTTTCCAGCTTCCCTTCATTATCGGGGATCAGGGAGGGGAGCAGGCGGAGGAGATGAAGTCTTCCAGACGGAGAGAAGCTGGCCGCACAGCCAGCTTCTGTGCCAGCTGCCCTGAGGTGATATGGGAGGTGATGGGCCAGCAGAAGCCTTTAAGTTGATGGAGAAGAGGTTGTACAGACTACTTCTTGGCCAGGGCTGGATCTCATGACAGCGTTGAGAAGTTGGTGTTTCCAAAGGGAGGAGGCTGAGCCTGACCTCCTAGAGGTCCGAGGGAAGTTTTAGCCCCCAGGAGGCCTCCCTTCGGGGCTCAGAGGCCCTGCCCTGCAGGAGCCTGTTGCTTGGGAAGGAAGAGGCCCATGGGGAAAGGAGGTCTTAAACCTCTTTGTCCCACATATGCAGCTTAACAGTCATCACTCATTCATTCACTTATTCATTCATTCAGTCCCATTTACTTAGTGCCTAGTAAATGGCCTAGTGATGTGCCTGGCCTGGGCACTAGGCAAAGGAAGATGTATAAGACTCAGTTGTTCCTTCAAAAGACACAAGCAAAAAGACAATGACAACATAAAGGCCTGATGCTTTCAAAGGAGAAAGCGCATGAGGTCCCTAACCCAGCCCAGAGGGGATCAGGGAGGGCTCCCCAGAGGAGCTGACCTCTCAAATGTGTAGGAGTTAACCAGGCCCTTGGGTGCTCAGGAGGAGAGTTCTGGAAGCAGGAATGGTAGCGTGTGCATGGAAGCTGGGGAAGAAAGAGCAGATAGGGGATTTGCAAAACATTCAGTTAGGGAGTGGAAGTGGTGAGGGACGGCTGGAGGGGTTACACAGGAAGCCTGGAAGCCATGCTTGGGCAGTTCCCTGGCTGTGGTAAGGAAGGGGTGCGGGCCCCTGCTGCCCCATCTGTCAGTGGCACTGAGCTGTGACTTCACTGGCCTGGGGAAGTTCAAGGTCACTGTCTGGGGTGGAGACCATCTCATCAGGGCTGGCAAAGGCCAACTGGGAAGCTGGGACCCGTGCCTGCCTCATGGCAGTGCCACGAAGGTCCTTCTGCTTCGAAGGCTGGAGTGGGCCCTGTTCCTTTATTTATGGGCTGTGTGAGCAATTTGCTCCTTGCCGGCCGGCTGGCTGGGTGTGTGATGCGGAGATTACTCACGCCCCAGTTGTGGTCCGGCCTCTGCAGGCTTCGGGGTAATGAGTGAGGTAATTAAGTGTAAAAGACAGGAGTGAGCAGGGGAGGGCTGAGGGGGGCGAGCAGTCACTGGTTCTTTTCAGGAGCAGGGGAGTGAGATAATGTGGGATAATAGCTCAGCCAGGCCCTGCCCAGGCAGCCCAGCCTGTGCCGAGAGGTGCCCCCCAAACAGCCAAGACAATTCAGCCTTTTCAGGGAAAATGGAGGGGCTCAGGCAGGGCCGGGCTCCTGGGGACAGCTGTATGGAAATGACAGCTCCTCTTCTTGGTCCTGTCCTGTATGGGCTGAGGCTGGGGAGCAGGCTCCTATGGCTGGGGTGAGGCTGAGAAGAAGTGGGTAAGGCCATGAACGTGTGACAGGCAAGATGAGGGGTCCATGCAGGGCCGGGAGACTGAGCTGTGTGTAGGGAGAGAAGAAATGTGTTGAGATCAGTAGGTGAGGTTGTTCGTGGCTCCGGAGTCTGACTCAGTGGGTGGGAACTGCGGTGTGGCCTGTGGCTAGCTGTAGGACCTCAGCCTAGCTCTGCTCCCGCCCTGGGCCTCTGGGCTCTCCTCTTGAAAGTGACGCTGTCAAAACAGCCCCTACCTCCCAGGGGAGTCTGGAGGCTTGGCAAGAAGAGGCCTGGCACCTAGCACACAGTGAGCACTGTGTACACCAAGCAAGTCAAACTCAAAGTGTAACACAGGCCAAATAAACAAGGTTTAAGTTTACGTGGGCCGCAAAACAAAACAAAAGCTCCGATTTTCATAGAAACGTGGGTTTATTTCGACAGAGTCACGCTGAATGCAAAGGGCTGATATAAATGAGTCATCGTTAACATAAAATAATAGAACATTTTAATGAAAATTAATATTTTGTCTTGAACATTAACTTACCAGACACTGAATAACTGCACAAATTAATAAGCGTAACGCAAATAAACCTCCTTTTCTTGTTTTCCGAAAGCAAAATATTTCCTGTTGTGCACACCAAACAAGTCACTCCAAGACTAATGACGTGGCCATCGGCTGCTAAAATATTCGCTGCTAGTATTAGTGGAGAGAAATGGTGCGCCTGCTCGTAAGGTGCGTAAGGGAAATGAATGCAACAAGATTATAGTCATCAGTCATTAGCGAACATTGTAGTTCGTTGTTAATAATTATGTATAACAGGATATTGTAAAAAATAAGTTATGAAATTTTTATTAAAACATTTCTTACACACCGTTATATTGGCTGGGCTGCAAAAATATTCGTTGTGGGCCGCGAGTTTGACATGATTGATGTACACGCTCGAGACAGTCAAGTTCAGAATCAGAGAGCATTGGTCATTCGTTCGTTTACTGACCACATTTTATCGAGTGCCTACCATATTCTAATGGTTTCTGGTGCTGGGGAAATAGCAGGGAATAGATCATACATCCATCCATCCATGTGTCATACATATGCATGAAGAAAGAGCTCTCTTTCTGACAGTAGAATGTCTAATAACAAAGCTAAAAGGGAGGATGGAAATATAATAATTGATTCTGGCAAGAACCATCACTGGATGCTAAACGAAAGCCATTGTGTGAAATGTGTTGGGGGACAGGATATTTCCATAGTCTTAAAGTATTTCACCACAGATAATGTATTAATTACAGAGGCAAGGGGAGTAATTTTATAGTGGAGAAAGAGAGCAGATACTACCTTAATCAAGTGATCCAAGGCAACTTTGCCGGTTATGGGACAAATGGCATGTGCCTCCTGGTAGGCTACACAAAGCATCACTTCTGTCATGTCCCTGCTGAAGATGCAAAACCTAAATCTAATCATGAGGCTCCATCAGATAAACTCCAATTGAGGAACCTTCTACGGAATAACTGGCCCATAATCTTGGTAACTGTCAAGATAATGAAAGGCAAGAGGAAAACTGAGGGACTGTGCCAGATGAAAGGAGATGAAAGAGATAAGACAGCTGAATACATGAGTATTTCCGGATGGATCTTTTGGCTTAGTATAAAGGACATTATTATTGGGACAATTGACAATCTTTGACTGGCATCTGAAGATTAGGTGATAGCAATGTATCAATGTCAGTGTCCTGATTTGGATGATTTCATTGTGGTTAATATGTAAGAGAATGTCCTTGTTTGTAGAAAATACGGACTGAAGTATGGCAGGGGTCACGGGCTTTGGATCAGCAACTTAACAAATGGCTCAGAAAAATAATCTCTCTATACAAAGAGGGAATGATAAAGCAGATGTGTTTAAATGTCAACATTTGGGGATTCTGGGTGAAGGATGTATGGGAATTCTTTGTACAATGTTTGCAACTCTTGTGTAAGTTTAAAATTATTTCAAAATAAAGTTTAAAAGTTATTCAGATGAAACGTAAATCATGCAATGTCAGGTAGCGATGAGTGATATGTAGAAAAATAAAGTGGGCAGGGGAATAGCAGGTGAAGGGGTGGTGATGTTCTAGATGGTGTGGTCAGGCAGGCCTCGCTGGGAAGGGACATTGGAGCTGAGGCCTGGGTGAAGGGATGGAGTGAGTCCTATGGATATCTGGGGAGAGAGCCTTCTAGTCTGAAGCACCCATCAGAGAAAAGGCCCGAAGTGGAGCCTGCGTCGCACGCGGATTACCTTCTATTACCACGTAATAAATTACCACACACGTAGTGGCTCAGAACAACACCCATTTAGCTCCCAGTTCTGTAAGTCACTAGTCTGGCACAGTAACCTAATCACACCAGTGAACACCATCATGTTCGCAGTTCCGGGGAGTGTGCTGGGCAGGTACACCTGGGGCGGGGGTTGGAGGAACTGGAAATCTCGGGGGTCATCTTAGAGTTCTGCCTGCCACAGAGAGGGGGTTTGAAGAACGCGGAAGCCAGTGTGACTGGAGAAGAAGGAGCGAAGGGGTGAGGGGTAGGAGAGAGCAGAGTAACGTTAAGTGGAGCTAATATAGCCCCATAGGAGACTGAGGTTCAGAAAGTAACCTTGTGCATTTCGGCTCCCGAGTATGGGGAGGATCCCTGCCGATGTCCCACGGACTCACTTGAATTAAAGAGCAGTCCCAGGGTAGAACCCTATAGATGATTTAAGTCAACGGAATGCCTACCTACGAATAGCCCGTGGGGAATCTGTGGGCTGCTGGGCATGGGTGATGACATGCATGTGGCCCTGTAGGCACAGTGCAGGAAGTCACAGGCTCTTCAAGGGTCTGTGGAAAAGTCTGAAACCTAAAAAATGTTGGCTGGAAAAAAAAACACAAGACAAAAACTTACCAGAGTTGAAAGCAATATGATTTAATTGTCTACAAAGTAGCATTATGCCAACTGGTGACCAGTAACTGATTCAACTCTCATAGTAGTTATATATATGTTATATCTAACGGGACTGTATTTTGTTTCCATTTTTTAATGACTGTTTCTCCATAGTACCATATGCAGTGTACAAAATAAAAAGGTACAAAAGGGGATACAGTAAAAAGACTCTCTCCCACCCCTGAGGTGAGTTTCTTGTGCTCAGATATATATATGCACGTCCAGGTATGTATACACTTAGCCTCTCCTCCCCCACCCTTTTCACAATGGTAGCGGCTCAGCCTGCTTTTTCCCCCCCTAGGCAATGGATCTTGGAGATGCTCGGATTGGCTCCTATGGAGCCGCCGTTCTTTTTCACTGCAGCAGAGCAGTCTGTTATTTGGATGAACGGTCGTTTATGAACTATCCCTACCTGCAACCCTGCCACCTCTCCTCCTAATACCCTGAGCACTCCTGGCCTCTCCCTGGGCCCCAGGACAGTCACTGAAGCTCTAACTCATCCTGCTATTTCCACTCAAATGATGAGCGTGGGATCTGGCTTGCCCAGTGGCTGCCCTGCAGGGCTGGGTCCCCTCGCCCAGAGTGTGGGAGAGTTCAAGTCCCAGCCCTGAAAGTCACAAGTCTGGCACAGAAACCTGTGCTATATATTGTGATCTAATCCCAGCGGTGAGCGCCATCGTGTTCACAGTGCAGGGGAGTGTGCCCGACAGGTACCCTCCCCTGAACTGCGAACATCGCCCAATGAAAGTTAAAAGACACAGTGACAGGAAGGTGGATTATCAGGGACTGGGGGAAGGGCTGAGTCCTGCCCATATAGACATCGTTGCCCACACCTCCTGTGCTTATGTACATGTTTCTCTAGAATGTCTCCAGGAAGGGGATTGCTGGGTTGTAGAGTATGGTAAGTGCAAAATAATGGCAAGCTGTTCTCCAAAGTGGTTGTCCAAAGTGACCCCCCATCACCAGTGTCACAGAATCCTTCTTGTTCCACACAAGTGGTTATATTTAAATCTGTCCGGCTTTTAGGTTTTGCCAATCTAATGGACATAAAATGAGCTTTTAATGAGGATTTCCCTAATTGCTAAGAGGTTAAGCATCTATTTATATGCTTATTGGCTGTTCATGTTTTCTATCCTTTATATCTGTTCAAAGCTTCAGACTATTTTTCTTTTTGATTGTTTGTCTTTGTTTTATTGATTTGTAGGAGCTCTTTATATATTTTGAATACTAACTTTTGCTAGATTGTTACAGTCATTTCCTAGCTTGTGGCTTATCTGTTTATTTTTTTTTTCATGGTGAACTTTGAACAGAGTCATAATTCTAAGGTAGATTAAGTTATTAATATTTGCCTTTAATGGTTTGGCCTTTCATTTCTTGTTTAAGAAATTCTCTGCGACTCAAATCCATCCCAGTCTTTCATTTACATGTGTATGTAGTGATATTATGCATTCTACTTTGTAGCTATTTTTCTACTTAACAATATAACATGAACATTTTCTCATGTCAAAATATTGGTAAATGGTTGCATACGTTTCCATTGTATGGAATATACTATTTACCGAATTCCCTATTGATGAACATTTAGGTTTTAAACTTTTCACTATCATCAGCGATGCTGCAGCTATTGTGGTTTACATTCATGATGATTTCTTTTAGATAAAGTCTTAGGAGAGAAACTGCCTATCCAATTAAAGGTTTCTGATACAGTGTACCAAATTTGCGGGGGGTCTCACTTTGACACCTTTCCTGGAAACAATATGCCGTTGTGTTGAATTGCCCTTCCCAAGAGTCTGGAATCGGCAAAATGGACGGATGGCATTGGATCGGGGTCCTGGAGCCTGCGTTTGCAGAGGCGTGTTGGATTGCACATGCGTGTGTGGTCACGCTGACGGCTGAAGACCTTTCCCACCCTCTTCCTTCCCGGCCCCCACAGGTAAGATACCTTTACTGAGTGGTGTTGAGAGGAAAGAACCCAGAAATGCCCAGTGAGGCCGGTATGGGTGGTGATTGTCTGCTAATTAATTGTATTTTGAAGGGTGTAAGTTGCTGCCTCTGTGTTGAGGGCTGGAAATGGGGTCACTGACAGCTGCTGCCACCTGGGCTGGGCACATACTAGCAAGGTTCTCCTGAAATGTTTGTCCAGCGAACGAAGGAATTTTAAAAAGTTCCCCAGAGAACTCTCAGGCTGAGAACTCGAAAACGTTGCTGGGCGCCGTCAGACTTTTAATACGTAGGCATTTATTTTAGGGAATATCAGCATATATCCTTTTTTTTTTTATAGCAACTGATAATAATTTTAACGTATGGCAGTGGGGTAAAGCTTCCCATTAGCATGACTTGACTTTCTTTTTTAAAATGAGGCAATTTAAAGAAACTATTACTTATAATGAAATACAGACAGACTGCAAATGGGAGTGGGAGGAGGAGGTGGTATGATTGTGTCAGAACTTCGACAAACCTTCCTCAGTGGAAACCTCTTCCTTGGAAGAAGCCTGAGCCGTGGCGGGGTTGGGTCAGGAAGCAGCAGGAAGGATGGGAGAAATGGGAGGAGAGATGGATGGAAGGAAGGAGGGAGGGAAGGGAAAGGGCATGGTAGTCGAGGAGTAATGTCACATTTGCGGGGGCGGGGGGGCAGGCAGTCGGGGGAAGCGGGCGGAGTTCTTTGTAGTATTGAAATCGTATGTAGGAACTAGAAGTGGTCTTCCTCTGTATGTCACTTGGCACTCATAACAGCTTTGTGAGGCTTCAGGCAGTGAGGAGCCAGCCCACCGCTTTACAGAGGGAAACTGAGGCATAGAGAGAAGCGGCAGTTAGCAGTGTGGTCCCGGCGGAAGTCAGGGGAAGGAGGACTTGGCCCGGTGTTGGGTTTGGAATTGGTGGAGGCGTGTGTCCCGACTTGGGCTCCTGGCACCAGCACACCAGCCCTTTCATGAGGACAGTAACAGCAAAATCCATTAGCATTTATTGAGCGCTTACTGTGTGCTGGCTCTCTGCTGAGCAAATTTGGCTCTCTCGATGAAGGCTTTACACTAACCCTGTGGCAGGGCATCCGTCATTATCTCCCAGAAAGTGTCGAGGGAGGAGTTATTGATTCATGGTGCCTGCCCTTGTAGAAACTTGCATTCCAATAAGGGAGAGGGGAGACAGAAAATACCCACAGGAAGACATAAATAAATGGGATAATTTCACATAACGATAAACGCCACGAAGAAAAGCAACAGGGCAATATGACCTGGTCTCTGGCAGCAGGGAAGGGACTGCTCCAATATGGGACCATCAGGGGGGCTTCTCTGAGGAGGTGCCATTAGAGCTGGAGCCAGGAATGTATTGGATTTGAACCTGGGCCATTCCAGAGCTCGGCCGGTGACCCCCAAACCTCCTCCACCGCTGTCACAGAATGCTTCGGCCAGAGATGTCTTGCTCCCTTATTAAGAATCCGGAGTCGTGGCTTAAGGGTGGGAATGTCTGGGGCTGAGGAAGGGAAGGGGGTAAGATATAGGAGCCAGAAGAGTCTCACCCTGGGGGCTGCTCTGGCCAGCTCCAGGGCCCTTGTGTTCTTGGCCTAAGCAGACCAGTTGTGTGGCACTTGGAGGTCACTCGAGGTGGTTCCCCTGGCCAGAGGGGAAACCGAGTCCTGAGGGGGAGACTGGCTGCCAAGAGCTGTGGCGTCCAGTGCACGTTGTGCTGGGCTCAGGGGTGTCCACCTGGGGGCTCAGGGGCTGCCCTGCATCCTGCTGAGGGGCTGCCTTGCACCAGGAAGAAGGGGTGCCTACTTGTAATGCACACAAAGGAATCCTCTGGGCTAGTGGCGGCCTGGAGCCTGGTGGAGGATGTGGTAGAGATAGCCCCCAGGCCGCCCGCCCTTTCCTAGCCTGCCTCCTGGCTTTGTCCTGCCAGCCCAGGAGGGTAGGAGGGTGAGGATCGCCACCGAGGATTGCGGCCCTCCGTAACTGCAGCAAGGGGACCTTCACGGGTCCACCACAGGCCTTATGGGCAGCAAAGAGGAAGGGCTGGACTCCCTGGGGTCTTTGTGGAGCTGACAGTCTGAGGAGTGGGCAGGGCCGGGGTGGGGGTGGCCCAGAAACGCCTTATCTCTCTGGGCCAGTGTCAGCTCATGTCCCCAGCCTGCAGCACAGGCTGGAGCGGCCAGCCCAGCCCGAGACAGGGGACCGCAGCGCATTTGCATTTATATTGGAGACTTCTGTTTCTAGGGCCCGTGGGGAGGAGGTGGCCACCTCGGTCAGCTGAGCAGGATGCAGGAGAGGAGGGGCCTACAGCCCTGTCCTGCCAGGGGCACGGGAAGTGGCCGGTGGGCTGGGCCTGCCTGGCTGAGGAACAGTGGCACAGAAGGTTCTCTGGGCACAAGGCCGGGCCTGACAGCCTGCCCGTCCACCCTCCCCACCGCTTGCCAACATCAGCTGAGAGTTGGCTCTGCCCCACGGGCCTAGGAGAAAGGTCAGAGGCCCATGCCAGCAAGGGACCGGGCAAGGCAGAGCGCACACTGCGTGCAACTGTATGCCGTCCATCTTCCCCTCCTCTCAACCCGGGAAGTTGTTTCAGCCAAGAAAACCAGGGCTCAGAGGGGCTTAGCAGCGAGTCCCAGGCCATCGGCTCACTATCCAGTGCCCCCTGCAGCTGCCTCCCAGGGACACTCAGGAGCTGTTGTGTGCTCTGGGAGACACCCTCGCACTTTGGGGCACAGAGGAGTTGACACCCTGTTACTTCTGAGAGTCGAAGGCACTCATCACAGACTCATGACATTGTCAGGACTGGTTTTGTGATGGCTGAGGAATCACGTTTCACTTCATGAAGTCCACGGTCATGACCAGGCTTCTCCTGCCTTTGGGGAACGCAGCTCCTCCCCGTGAGACTCCATAATGGGGAACGGATGGAAGGAAGGGAGAAGGAAGGACGGGAGAAATGGAAGGAGGGGGTGGGTGGAAGGAAGGCGGTCAGGAAGGGAAAGGGAGTGGTAGAGAATCGGAGAAAAGTCAAGGGCAGAGGGTGCAAGTGTGCGGGTTGCCCTGATGGACCTGGTGCTGCTGGGCATACCCTCTGTGATCCTTCCTGGCTGTTATATGGATTGGTGCTCCCCTCTCTGTCCTCCTGCTCCTCCCCCTACAGCTGCCTCCAGATCACCAGTAACACCCTGCTCCATGTGGTGGAGCAGGGATGGCCTGGTAGGGGCTCCAAGGAGCAGAGGTCAGGGCCCCTCCATGATCCTAGAGCTCATTTCAAGGTGATTGGTGACCAGGCTGTATCTCTATCCCTCACTGCTTAGCTGCCTCTGGAGGGGGGCTCTGCCTTGCTCCCTGGGTTCTCTTCACTCTCTCCCTCCCCCATCCCACCAGACGGAGGGCTTGGCCCCATTCCCCCAGCCTGTGACTGTGGGCTTGCAGCTGACACACCTCCTGGTCCTGGCTCTCCGTCCTGCAGTACAAGCCCTCCCTGTCTGTCACCAAGCAGTCAGGATGTCCTGTTCCACCTGGCAGGCTGGCTACTGCCCAGCTTAGTCTTAGGAAGTGAGGACCAGCTCTGAGACCCACTACTTAGGTTCTCATCCTCGCTGTGTGGCCCAAAGCAAGATCCTATGCCTCTCTGAGCCTTTGGCTTCTTGTCAATAAATGGGCATAATGATGGGACCTGCCTCTTGGATTATTGTGTGGATTATGTAAGATCATGCATAGAGTGCTTGGCTCGGTGCCGGGCATCTAGTAAGCACTCAGGACATATTAGCTCAGGGGCCACTCACTCACTCTTGGCATCCTGCCACCACGCGGTGAGGAAGCCCAGCAGCCAAGGAGAGGCCACAGGGGTGGTCTGGCCTATAGCCTCAGCCGAACTAGTCTTGACTGACACACACGCCGGGGAAGACACCTCGAGATGATTCCAACCCTCAACCTTCAACTCTTTTCAGCTGAGGCCCCAGACGTCGTAGAGCAGAAGGAAGCCATTGCCATGGGCTCTGTCTGAATCCTGACCCGTAGGAATCTGTGAGCATAAGACAGTGTTTAGCGGCACTATGTTTGGGGTGGTTTGCTAGAGAGCAGTAACTGGAATCTCCACGCTAACTCACTGAAGCTTCATGTACGCAGTAGTTGTTACAGTCATCTCCAGGTCATAGAGGAGGAAATGAAGGCCCAGAATGCTTTAGCAAGGTGCCCGAAGTCACAGAGCTCATAAGCGCTGGAATCTGTGCTCAAGGGTGTGCTTGACGCTGGGTGTTGAAGAGTCAGCCCCATCCTACAGGACCTGAGGGGCCAGAGAGGTGATGGGATGTCCATTTGAGGACCCTGTGGGCTGCGGGAGGGCACTGACGTGGGATTTGTGAGGCCAGAAGCTCTCTTGGGTGCCACAGGGAGGGTGGGTGAGAAGGGGCTGGCGGTGGCCCACGAGAATGTCCTCTCTCTTCCCTGCCTCGCAGAGCTGCAAAGGCAGCAGCAGGAGCCCTGGTCTTAGGCCCCCATGCGCTTTGCACCTGTCACGGTTTGGCCCAGCCAGGGACACCAGCCAATTGGGCTAACCTGGGTTTTGCCCTCAGATGGCAGAGCTGGGTGGTAAAGGCCAGCAGCTTCAGGGCCAGTGTGAGCAGGAAGATGTACCAGGAGAGTCCTCTGCCCTCACAGGTCAAGGTGGGCCACAGAGCTCCGACATCACCTGCACCAACTGGCTCTGTTTGTGTTGGGTTGATCGTGAGTGGCAGAGAGCCCAAAAGAAGAGGGACTTCAATGAGACAAATACTGATTTCTCTTTCTTTTTTTTTTTTTTTTTTTTTTTTTTTTTTTTTAATTTCTTTATTGATTAAGGTGTCACATATTTGTCCTCATCCCCCCATTCCCATCCCACCCCTCTCCCCACGCATGCCCCAATCCCCTGTTGAACTTAACCGTTGGACAGGCTTATATGCATGCATACAGGTCCTTTGGTTGAACTCTCCCCCTCCCCCCACCCTCCCCCTACCTTCCCCTATCCTCCCTCTGAGGCCCGATAGTCCGATCGATGCCTCCTTGATTCTGGTTCTGTTCTTGTTCCTCAGTCTATGTTGTTCATCATTTCCTCTAGATGAACGAGATCAAATGTCACTAGATATATACTAATAAGAACTGAATGTGAGACGAGCAATAATATTTATGCTGACAGGCAAATGAATCAATCTGTAGCGAGCTTCCCCCTGGACCAACAGTTCTTTTGAGACCCAATTTCGATGTCCAGTAGTTCCTTATGTGTACATGTCAGCACTGACCCCTCAGCTCTGGATGGTGGACAAATGGTGGTAATGGAGGTCTGACTCCCTCTGGTTTGGTCTCAGCCGAACCCAGGGGCACGGCATCACCTGGACTAAGGGGCACGTGGCCTCACCCATACCCAAGGGGCGCGTGGTCTCACCCGGGCCTGGGACCCAGCCTCACCCGAATGGATCCAGGGGCGCACGGCCTCACCCGGACCCAGGATCTGGCTTCACCCGTACCCAAGGACACTTGGCCTCTCCCAGACCCAGGGGCACGTGGCCTCACCCGGGCTTAGTTGCACAAGGCCTCACCTGGATCCAGGGACACATGGTCTCACCCAGACCCAGGAACGTTTGGCCACTCCCAGACCCAGGGCCACTTGGGCTCACCCGGGCCTAGGTGCACGAGGCTTCATCCGGATCCAGGGACGCATGGTCTCACCCGGACCCAGGGACGCTTGGCCTCTCCCAGACCCAGGGCCACTTGGGCTCACCCGGGCCTAGGTGCACGAGGCTTCACCCAGATCCTGGGACACATGGTCTCACCCGGACCCAGGGACGCTTGGCCTCTCCCAGACCCAGGGCCACTTGGGCTCACCCGGGCCTAGGTGCACGAGGCCTCATCCGGATCCAGGGACACATGGTCTCACCCGGACCCAGGGACGCTTGGCCTCTCCCAGACCCAGGGCCACTTGGGCTCACCCGGGCCTAGGTGCACGAGGCCTCATCCGGATCCAGGGACGCATGGTCTCACCCGGACCCAGGGACGCTTGGCCTCTCCCAGACCCAGGGCCACTTGGGCTCACCCGGGCCTAGGTGCACGAGGCCTCACCCGGATCCAGGGACGCATGGTCTCACCCGGACCCAGGGATGCTTGGCCTCTCCCAGACCCAGGGCCACTTGGGCTCACCCGGGCCTAGGTGCCCGAGGCCTCACCCGGATCCAGGGACGTATGGTCTCACCCGGACCCAGGGACGCTTGGCCTCTCCCAGACCCAGGGCCACTTGGGCTCACCCGGGCCTAGGTGCACGAGGCCTCACCCGGATCCAGGGACGCATGGTCTCACCCGGACCCAGGGACGCTTGGCCTCTCCCAGACCCAGGGCCACTTGGGCTCACCCGGGCCTAGGTGCACGAGGCCTCACCCGGATCCAGGGACGCATGGTCTCACCCGGACCCAGGGACGCTTGGCCTCTCCCAGACCCAGGGCCACTTGGGCTCACCCGGGCCTAGGTGCACGAGGCCTCACCCGGATCCAGGGACACATGGTCTCACCCGGACCCAGGGACGCTTGGCCTCTCCCAGACCCAGGGCCACTTGGGCTCACCCGGGCCTAGGTGCACGAGGCCTCACCTTGATCCAGGGACACATGGTCTCACCCGGACCCAGGGACGCTTGGCCTCTCCCAGACCCAGGGCCACTTGGGCTCACCCGGGCCTAGGTGCACGAGGCCTCACCCGGATCCAGGGACACATGGTCTCACCCGGACCCAGGGACGCTTGGCCTCTCCCCGACCCAGGGCCACTTGGGCTCACCCGGGCCTAGGTGCACGAGGCTTCACCCAGATCCTGGGACACATGGTCTCACCCGGACCCAGGGACGCTTGGCCTCTCCCAGACCCAGGGCCACTTGGGCTCACCCGGGCCTAGGTGCACGAGGCCTCATCCGGATCCAGGGACACATGGTCTCACCCGGACCCAGGGACGCTTGGCCTCTCCCAGACCCAGGGCCACTTGGGCTCACCCGGGCCTAGGTGCACGAGGCCTCATCCGGATCCAGGGACGCATGGTCTCACCCGGACCCAGGGACGCTTGGCCTCTCCCAGACCCAGGGCCACTTGGGCTCACCCGGGCCTAGGTGCACGAGGCCTCACCCGGATCCAGGGACGCATGGTCTCACCCGGACCCAGGGACGCTTGGCCTCTCCCAGACCCAGGGCCACTTGGGCTCACCCGGGCTTAGGTGCACGAGGCCTCACCCGGATCCAGGGACATATGGTCTCACCCGGACCCAGGGACGCTTGGCCTCTCCCAGACCCAGGGCCACTTGGGCTCACCCGGGCCTAGGTGCACGAGGCCTCACCCGGATCCAGGGACACATGTTCTCACCCGGACCCAGGGACGCTTGGCCTCTCCCAGACCCAGGGCCACTTGGGCTCACCCGGGCCTAGGTGCACGAGGCCTCACCCGGATCCAGGGACGCATGGTCTCACCCGGACCCAGGGACGCTTGGCCTCTCCCAGACCCAGGGCCACTTGAGCTCACCCGGGCCTAGGTGCACGAGGCCTCACCCGGATCCAGGGACACATGGTCTCACCCGGACCCAGGGACGCTTGGCCTCTCCCAGACCCAGGGCCACTTGGGCTCACCCGGGCCTAGGTGCACGAGGCCTCACCCGGATCCAGGGACACATGGTCTCACCCGGACCCAGGGACGCTTGGCCTCTTCCAGACCCAGGGCCACTTGGGCTCACCCGGGTCTAGGTGCACGAGGCCTCACCCGGATCCAGGGACACATGGTCTCACCCGGACCCAGGGACACTTGGCCTCTCCCAGACCCAGGGCCACTTGGGCTCACCCGGGCCTAGGTGCACGAGGCCTCACCCAATCCAGGGACGCATGGTCTCACCCGGACCCAGGGACGCTTGGCCTCTCCCAGACCCAGGGCCACTTGGGCTCACCCGGGCCTAGGTGCCCGAGGCCTCACCCAATCCAGGGACGCATGGTCTCGCCCGGACCCAGGGACGCTTGGCCTCTCCCAGACCCAGGGGCACGTGGCCTCACCCGGGCCTAGGTGCCCGAGGCCTCACCCGGATCCAGGGACACATGGTCTCACCTGGACCCAGGGACGCTTGGCCTCTCCCAGACCCAGGGCCACTTGGGCTCACCCGGGCCTACGTGCACGCGGCCTCACCCGGATCCAGGGACACATGGTCTCGCCTGGACCCAGGGGTGTGTGGGCTCTCCCAGACCCAGGGGCGCTTGGCCTCGCCCGGGCACGGGATCCAGCGTCATCCGGGTCCAGGGGCACTTGGCCTCACCCGGACCCAGAGTCCGGCCTCACCTGGTCCCAGGGGCATGTGGCCTCACCTAGACCCAGGGACGTGAGGCCTCATTTATACCCAGAGGCGTGTGACCACACCCGAGCCCAGAGGCGCGCAACCCCGCCCGCACCCGGGTCTCAGCGGGGCCCCGTCTTCCCGATCCCAATTCCTGCCGGTCAATCCTCCCTCAGCAATTCCCCTGGCCATCCTTCCGGAGCTCCAGTATGGCTGCTGCAGAACTCGTTGGGCGGCGGCTCGGCGAAGCTCCGGTGCACCCGGTGCATGGCGGTGGGCCAGTCTGGCGTCGCTGTGTCGGCCCTTGGGTCTGCATCGGTGGCCGGTCGCCGAGCATGCGCACCTGGCCGCTTCCGGGGCGTTGAGATTCTTGACGGACTCAGAGGTCAGCAAGCGCGGAGTCTCCCACCCCATGTCTCATAGGGGCTCGTCTGTCCGTGCTTGGCTGCCAGTGGAGCCGTCCCCTCAGCCGGAGACCGCCGGGGGAACTGCGCCGAGCACGTTCCAGGCCGCTGTTGTATCGCCTGAGCCATAGTTCTTTTGTGTCGCCTGAGCTGTAGTTCTTAAAGTGTGGTCTTTGGGTCACCGGCATCAGCATCATCCCACATCCCCCTCTTTTATTCTAGTTGTAGAGCATCTACTCAGCCAGCCCTATGGTGGTCTTGGATGGTGTCTGCTCTGCTCTCTTGTCGTAGTCTCAAAGTTGTTGTGGTAGGCAACAATCAGGCTTCCGCCCTATGCCTCCATCTTGGTCCTCCTTTGTATAGTTAAGTCTTGATTGTTGTTGGTGTCACTGGGGGGGCTCTCTTTGTCTATAAAGGAAGAGTTGCTGTGCAGGAGACACGTTTATGGGCCGGGTCTTGGTGCAGCAAAGCTTTGGCGCTCACTGAATATTCCCGTTGAATGTGTCCCTTATGCACGTGGTTGAAATCTGGTGTCATCTCCCACAGACCACTAGATGCCCTCGTTTCTGGGTCTCCAATGGGGTGTAGATCAGCTACTGCCTTAGGCACTCAGCAAGGATTACAGCAAAAACTGTAGTTTCTTCCTCCTGTCTGAGTGGCCCTGGAGCAGTCCGACTAGAACAGCAGATCATCTGGTCCGCTGCCAGAGGGCAGTCCACCCACATGCATAAGCCGTTGCTTGGGGCGCAGGTGTGCCTGCAAGACTTGCAGGGCAGGTCTTCAAGACGTGCGGGGCGGGTCCCAGGGCGGGGCGGGGTCTCAGGGCGCCAACAGGCCATGGTGCGGCGAGCCTCGATGGCTGTGAGTCTGGTCCTTCTGCCTTCCATGTATCTAAGTCCCCTCGTTCCGCACTCCAGCGCAGCAAACACTGATTGCTGGGCGCACCTCTGCAAGAGTCCCGCCTCTCCCCGCAGGCATCTGGGTCTCCCGGAGTTCGCCAGAAGATGGGTTTCAGGGTGATGGAGAGCTAATCTCCCTTAGGTTTGGAACAAAAGCCCCTTTCCCCCGCCACCAGCCAGACCCACGCACCTCCACACCTCATCCCCTCCGATTTCGCTGGGTGCGAGGCAACAGAACAGCCTTTAACCTCCGTCGCCATCTTTTTCAAACTTCTCAATTTGCACTTCTTAATCCCTTCATTTCAGACAACTTTACTGAAGTCTAGCGCCGCCGGGAGGTGCACGGAAAGGGCGCCCGGGCCTCCGTCCGGTGCGCGGTGCGCGCGTCCCGCGGAACCAGGCGCGCGAGGGCCGCGCGGCTGGGACGGGCGCTGGGCGGCCTCCGAGCTCCAGGCACCGCCATCGCCGTGTTCCGGACGTCGCCGCCGCGGCGTCCCCCCCAATTTATACTTCTTAATCCCTTGAATTCAGTCAACTCTACTGAAGTATAGCGCCGCTGGGAGGTGCACGGAGAGGGCGCCCGGGTCTCCGTCCGGTGTGCGGGGCGCGCGGCCCGCGGCACCAGGCGCGCGGGGGCTTTGCGGCGGGGACGGGTGCTGGGAGGCCGCCGGGCTCCGGGCGCCGCCGCTGCGGCGGCGTCCCCAGCGTCCCGGGCCGGGCAGCCTGCGGGGGCGGCGGAGTTGCGAAAGTGAGTGAGTTTCCCAGGGTTTCGCCCGGAATGGGGTTCAGTGCAATCGGAGCCGGTGCTCAGCGCACTCTGGAGCCTTTATCTCCTTCCTGCCAGTGAACTCCGGCCAGGTCATCAGCCGCCCCCTCCTCTCCGGTTCCATCCTCCCCGCAGGCGCGTGTGCTCGTGTCTCCGCCCGTTTCTCCATACCTCAGGCTTTTACGGCTTCCCCGACTGTCCCCGTGGCCTTCTCCTTCCCCCCAGCTGTGGGCATTTCAGTCCGCCAGCTCTCCTGTGGTTCTGGACGATGTCCGTTCTGACCTCTAGTTGTATTTTTGAAATTGTTGTGCCCGGCTGCAGGTTAGGTGTTTAACCTATGCCGCCATCTTGGTTTCCTCTGATTTCTCTTTCTTATAATCAGTCCGGAGGCAGGCGGTCCTAGGCTAGCAAAGTCCCAGCCTCCTTCTATCTTGCTGTTTCATCCTCCTCAACACCTCATGGTTCCAATAGGCTACTCGTTCTCCAGCCATCATGTTCACATTCCACCCAGAGGGAAGGGGGAAGTGGCAAAGGATGTTTTCCCACTCTTTAAGGACTTCTTCTAGAACAGCGGTCGCCAACCTTTGGGACCTCACAGACCACCAATGGTCCACGGACCACGGGTTGGCGACCGCTGTCCTAGAAAATGCACGTGATACGACTTCCCTCCTCTTGGCCAGAATGGAGACACATGGCCACACATAACTTTGAGAGGCCCGTGAGTGTGATCTCTGTTCTGGGTGTCCATGTGCCCAGCAACTTTGGGGGTGTTCTCATACTGAGGGAAAGGAAGGTAATGGGCATGGGAGCCACCAGCAATACCAGCCAGGCAGCCAGAGTGAGTATTTTGAAACTCCAGATCATTTTACTTCCCTGCTTAAAACCTTTTGTAGCTTCTGTTGCTGCGGTGATAAAGCGTAAATCCTCATCCGGCCCTCAGGGCTGCCAGATCTCACCATGGCCCACCTCTCCACCTTCATCCTCCCCGACCCACCCCAACACTGAACTCAGACCACGGCCACCCCCTCCCCCCCGCCTCACCCTGGATCTCCACTGTGCTCTGATTACTTGGAAAACCCATATCAGACAGGGTTACCCCAGAGGCAATTAACGACTCCTAGTCCTGTGGTCACAAAGCCCTTACTATGTGCCAGGCGCATACACAGTACATTTTCTCATTTAAATTCTCACAACAGCCCTTTGAGGTCGGTATGATCCAGAGCCCCTTTCACAGATAAATAAACAAAACGTGCTGGGCTGAGTCATGTTGTGACCGCCTTACTGCACGGCTCTGCTGAGAATGACCTCTATGGGCATAGCGCGTCACAGCCTGCACTTTTTTATTTCCCTTTGTTGTCTGATGTAGTCTCCAGAGTGTCTGTGGCCCTTTTTGCAAATACGGAAATGGAGGCTCAGAGGGGACAGGGTGGTAGCTACATCCTGATTGGGACCCAGGTTTGCCTGTCCTTTGCCTCTTGGCAGCTGCCCCATTTGCCTCCCCTGGGGAGCGAGTGAGGATGGGCCACACTGGGGCTTTCATAGTCCTGATGAATGTGGCAGGGATTCCAAAGTCTAGCTTTCAGATGAGGAAACGGAAGTTCCTTCCCCGAGAGGGACTTGCCCAGTGTCCTCTATACCACCAGGGATGCTGCTGGGAAGGGACCCCGGTCTCCTGACTCCCAGTGCAGAGATCTTGCGAACCTTGGTTCATTTAGGCAACAAATATTTATTGAGCACCTAATGTGTGCCAGGCACTGTGCTAGGGATCACAGTGGTAAATGCGGAGCTGTTGTTCTAGGGGTAGGGAGGAGAGAGGGAAACAGACTCTAACTGAATAAATCATAACAGCTGCTGTCTTCTCTTTTTATTTCTTTCCTTCAACAAATATTTATTGAGAACTATATTTCTATAAGACAGACATGGTCCTGGCTCTAGCAGTGGAGACAGGCACTAAAGGAGGAGACACATAAATAAACAAGATTAATTCAGATGGTAATAAGACTGAGAAGCAAACAGGTTAAGTGGAGGGAACAGGAAGTGCAAAGGTGCGGAGGCAGGGCTGAGCTTGGGATGTGGGAGGAACTGAGAGACGGGCCAGGGTAGCTGGAGCGGGGTGAGAGGGGACAGGTCAGAGGGGAAGACTGACTGGAGGGAAGGGGCTTAGGAAAGGCCAAGGTGCCATTGAAGGGCACTGAACAGAGAGAAGGGATGACTGGCCTCCCCTCCCCACCCCCAACCTGATGGGCATCCCTCAGGGAGGCCAGTGGTCCCTGCATCTGGGGGTTTCCCCGGCCAGGCCCCCGAGGGGCGGGGGCCCAACACCTGCTGGCCTGGCACTGCCTGCCTCGGTGCAGATAAAGGCCCCTAGCCCCCTGCCGTGGAGCCCCCTCCGCAGTGCTTCCACCTGCACAGCCGGGCAGGGCATTGTGTGTTGGCTCTGATGGCACACCTGGTGTTCTCACCAGCCTGCTGGCTGTCCTGATTTAGGGGGTCCTTCTGGCTGGTTCCGGAGCCTGTTTCCTGAAGTCCACCAGCTGCGACTAGGCTGGCTGAGGGGAGGAAGCGGGCTCCGTTGGCCAGGGAAGAAGGCACCCCTCACCCTGGAAGCCCATTGGACCGAGAGAGGTTTCCTGAGCACCTCTGAAACCCCAGACATCCCTTTGTTGGCCATCCTTCCCTGGTGGCAGAAAGCAGGGACTCAGGTAGAAAGCCAAGTTCAAGGTGAGCTGCTGCGCTTTGAATTTCTCTCTCCCTCCCTGGGTCTTAGTTTCTTTCTCTGTATAATGGGTAATTGGCCTACCTAAACTCATGGTATAGTCTCTAGAGCAGGCGTCCTCAAACTACGGCCCGCGGGCCACATGCGGGTGTTTTATGCCGTTTTGTTTTTTTACTTCAAAATAAGGTATGTGCAGTGTGTATAGGAATTTGTTCATAGTTTCTTTTTAAACTATAGTCCGGCCCTCCAACGGTCTGAGGGACAGTGAACTGGCCCCCCTGTTTAAAAAGTTTGAGGACCCCTGCTCTAGAGCAAGCATGCCAAACTCAAAGGCTAATACGGGCCAAATAAACAAGCTTTAAGTTTATGTGGGCCGCAAAAAAAAAAAAGTTCCAATTTTCATAGAAACATAGGTTTATTTTGATAGAGACATGCTGCATACTAAGGGCTGAAATAAATGAGTCATCGTTAACATAAAATAATAGAACATTTTAATAAAAATTAATATTTTGTCTTGAACATTAACTTACCAGACACTGGATAACTGCACAAATTAATAAGTTAATAAGCATAATGCAAATAAACCTATTCTTCTTGTTCTCTGAAAGCGAAGTATTTCCTGTTGCACACACCAAACAATGACTTGGCAATCGGCTGCTAAAATATTCGCTGCCAGTATTAGTGGAGAGAAATGGTGCGCCTGCGCGTAAGGTGCGTAAGGGAAATGAATGCAACACGATGATAGTAATCAGTCATTAGCAAACGTTGTAGTTCGTTATTTTTTAAAAATATATTTTATTGATTTTTTTACAGAGAGGAAGGGAGAGGGATAGAGAGTTAGAATCATCGATGAGAGAGAAACATCGATCAGCTGCCTCCTGCACACCCCCCACTGGGGATGTGCCCGCAACCAAGGTACATGCCCTTGACCGGAATCGAACCTGGGACCCTTTCAGTCTGCAGGCCGACACTCTATCCACTGAGCCAAACCGGTTAGGGCTGTAATTCGTTATTAATAATTATGTATAACAGGATATTGTAAAAATTAAGTTAGGAAAATATTATTAAAACGTTTCTTACATACAGTTATATTGGCTCGGCAGCAAAAATATGTGTTGAGAGCCACATGCGGCCTGTGGGCCGTGAGTTTGACATGCTTGCTCTAGAGCCAGACCATCTGAATTTCTTCACTCTACCATGTAGTGGCTGTTTGAACCTATCTACGTTACTTTCAGTGCCTCAGTTTACCCATTTATAAAACGGGAAGTATAATAGCACTTATTTCAAGGGTCGTGTGAAGATTGAGTGTTGTGTATCTGGTGTTTAGAACAGTGCCTGCCCCATGGTAAGTGCTATATTTTAACTCTAATTTTTATTATTATCCAAGTCTTTAGAGAACTGGAAAGACAGTGGGGATAACTGGGTCCATTTGTAAACTTTTTGTCTTTGGTTTTAACAGAGAAGCTCTGCATTGCTCAAGAGAAATTTTACTCAGAGCCCCAGCTGTTAGGAGGGGATGGAAGGGGGGCGCCTGCCCCACCTGCTCTCCCATCTCTATGTCAGTAGTCCCCAAGGGGGCTACTGGAGCATAATATGAAAACTCCTGCCCAGTTTGACTCCTTCGGCTCACAGTTAGGGAAACTGAGACTCAGAGAAAGCCAGGGACCAGGCTCCACAGGGAGTGAGTAGCTCAGCCTATCCTAGAACCCAGATCTCCTGGTTTTCTCAATGCAAGACAATGGGCAGGGCTGGGAGAAAAGCAAAGACCAGAAGCCGCTTAGGGGACTGGGTACATTGTGGTGTCAACTCATTAGCATGCAAATGACATGCAAACGAATGCAAAACAGCATGTTTTATGCTAATTTGCAGAGTCGAGAGCGACATTTTTGGTAATAGGGCAGCAGTCCTAGTCCCTGGGCATTGCCGAACACGCATCCCTTTTTTCTTTCTTTCTTTCATTATTATGATTGGGCCCATAAATCTTGGTTTGGCTGTGATCCCACCCTTTTTTGCAAGCCTAGTTCTTGTCACGCTCAAGGGCTCCCTCTCTAGTTCCCTGGTCCTGTCTGGGCCCAGAGACAAGCCTGGACAGTGGGTCAGAGAACCAGGACTCAGGAGCCACCAGTCAGTGCGAGGGGCTGAGCCTGTCCTGGAAGCTGCTTCTTAGCAAGAGTCTGATGGGACTGGGGATCAGGGCAGGTGCTATTCTGTGTCAGCTGGCCCATGGGCATCTGGGACATGACTGCCAGGCTTCCTAAAAGCTGTCCTTAACCTCAGGTTCGGCACTTCCTCTGAGCTGCCAGGGCCATGTGGCTTCTGTGCCATTGTCCTTTAGGGCTGGCCTGCCTCGCAGGATGAGCTGCCTGCTCCTTTTCTTGTGGGACACCCAGTGCCTGGGGCACAGGTTTGGATTGTGTTTGGTGCTGGAGAACTGAAACAACACACGGAGACCTGGCAGTGCGCCTGGGGGTGAGTGTGCAGGCTCCGAAACCATGCAGCTTGAATTCAAATCCTGACACCACTGCTTTCTGGAAAAAAAAAAAAAATTAATTCTCATAGCACCTAGCTTGCTTTGTGCTTGCTGTTTATGCTCTCACTGATAACAGTATCCTATCAGGTATTATTATTGCTTCCATTTTATGGAGGACAGGTTACATGACTTGCCCAAGGTGACATCCTGGGGGTTGGGGGAGATGACTAAGGGGCATTTATAGTTACTAAGGATGAGCCCCTCACTAGGCAGTGACTCTAAGCCACTTGGGAAAGCTGTTGTTACAGGTTACCTGGGCTTCTGCCCTTGCTATCAGATAACCTTTTGACAGTGTTAAACTTGGCTCCTGGAAAAAGGATGGTTAAGAAATCCCTCAACCTTTTTTTTTTAATTGCCCGTACCGTTTCGGGTTCAGGGAAATGGCTGACCGCAAGGAACCACCTTCCCCATGTCACTTAGATAAGACTGTTTGTCTTTCTCTGGACTCCCAGTAAGGCTCAGGGATGACTCTATTGTTTGCCTGTGACCTTTCCCCTTTTGCCTGAACCTGCCGATAAGACCAGACAGACCCTCCCACTTCCTATTCGTTGTCACATGGTTGATTGGCTGAGATTAGAACTGTTTGTCCCTTCTGAAACTGGACGCTGAGATAAATATTTCCTGTGCCGCCGGCTGACAAGACTCCCCGATTGCAAGACAATCCCAACGCTCAATTCCCCGGCCTGTAACCTGTCTACACCTCCCTGTGAAAGACTAAGGCAAATCCACTCCACCTACAATCTCCCATCTGGGGACCCAGGTTGCTCCCCTATTGCAAGAGCTTGAATAAAATCATCTTCCCCATTGTTGGACGTATTTTTATTTTTTGTCTTTGACACATTCCACCGTGCCATTTTCCACCTATAAGGCCCTGGGGCGGTGTGAGGGTCCGTCCTGTGTTTGACCTTGGAGCACTTCCTGAGCATCTCTGCAACGCGGTACCTCCTCCGCCACGCGGGGTGCTCACTGGCCCTACCTCCTCAGGTTTCGACCAGAGGAGATAACGCCAGAAAACGCTTGGCGCAGAGCCCGGCCCAGGGTGAGCGCTCCAGAAATGTCAACCATTGTGCGTGCAGGAGAGGAGAGGAGAGGAAACTGGACGGCACCGCCGCGGGGGTGGGGGTCGGGACACACAGCGGGAGGAAGTTGGGGGTGAAGGTACGTCTGGAGACTTCCGCCCCCTCTGGCGCTGGGGGTGCCCCGCGGGGGTCCCCACATCATACCCCCTGTGGATCGCAAGCTGGGGCGGGGGGCACAATCCCCACGCCTCCCCTCCCCGCCGTCCGCCTTTGATTGTGGCGAGCAGCGAGTCGCGGAGCAAATTAACTTTTTGCACACTTCATTATGCGCCGCCCCGCGTCCCCCGGGGCCGCGGTCCCGCCCCCGCCCCGCGCCGACAACTTGATTGGGCAATTAATCTTCGAGCCCCCCACCCCGCCGCCCGGCCCGGGCCTTTGTGAGCCCGATCGCGGGCTGCGGGCGCCCGCCCGCCCGAGCGGTCTGCTAGCGCTGATAAGGCGCCCCTCGCCGCCCGGCCCCCGCCTTTGTCAGGGCGCCGCCAGGCCCGGCCAGCGCGCTGCCGTCTCGCACCCCATCAGCGCGCCCCCGCCCCTCCGGCTCGGTCCATCTGTTTGAGCTCACAATCCTCCAGCGGCTGGGGCTGGGGGAGGGGGCTCGCTCTTGGGCAGGAAGCCAGCACCCCCTCCACCCGGCGCCCCATGTGTGAGGAGTGAACCCCCCCTCACCATCCCCCCCCACGCGACACACACGCGCGCACGCGCGCGCGCGCGCCCTTTGCCCAATTAAGCATCATAGAGGTAATTAAGGGGGTGGGGGGCAAGCACAGCGGCAGTAGTCTGAGGAATGGGGAGGTGGGCTTCCCAGCAGTGCCCAAAAAGGGGGGATCCGGCCACCCCTCCTGTACCCCCAGGTGTGTAATGCCTGGTTCCTGGCTTGGGGGTCTTCAGGCTCTAAGGACTGTGGTGGTGGTGATGGGAAGAGGGGTGGAGAGGAGGGAGGGAGTGTCCCTGGGAATTTGGCTGATGATTCGTGCCTCTTTGTGCAGTTTTTCTGGGGTTTTGTCAGCAGGTGACCCAGCCTCAGAAAGGCAGCCTTGTGATTCCAGTAGAGGTGAGAACCTGAGTCCTAAATGGAGGGTCAATCCGGGGCTATTGTAGGGGTCAATAGCAGGGTGTTCAGAAAGAGGTTCAGAAAGACACCCCCCCCCCCCTGTCCCCCTTACTGTGAGGGGTTGTGTGTCTGGGATGGTGGAAGTGATGGGCTGAGACTACCTTGGTGCAGCATGTACTCACAAGTGTTGGTTCTTGGCATTTCCTGTGGTTTTCCCAAGATAGGGCCAGGGCTGAAAACTGATGGATGAAAGACGGTGCTGGGAATGAGGCCCTGGAGTTTCCTGCTGCTCCTGAGCCAGTGGAATAGAATAGTGCTGGGGCGTGGGCTGCAAACGGGTGGGCTGTGCAGGGCTTGGGGCTGGTGTGTGTGAGTGTGTGGTCCTTGGGAAGTGTCTGCACCAGTGTCTGAGGGGTGTGAGTTTGGGGTAGGGAATTGACAGCCTTCACTAGTTCTCATAAGAGAGGCGTGGCCCAGTGTGTGCACAGAGTCTTTGTGTCCAGGGTACGAAAAGCCGCTTCATCTGCACCAACACTGAACACGCACTGTATGTGAGTCTCCATAGTAGCACCACTAGTAGCTCATACTTGGGACCGCATGAGCCAAGTAGAAGCTATCGGATGCCCTCACAGACTCACAGTCTAGTTTGGGAGATGGATGAGAAGACCAACATAAGACATGAGGTTCAGTGGATGATAAGAGCTGTAGATAAAAATAAGGCAGGACAACTGATTAGGTGTGTGTGCCCCACTTGCTTGACATCCCCACCCTCACCCCCACCAGGATGCCCCATTGTCAGAGCAGCGAAGGTTACACTCCTGGGCCCAGAGATGTAAGGCCACCCTGATTATGTGCAGCCTATCACCACACTCCCTGGGACTCAGCCCAGCCAGTTCTATGGCCATGGGGTCCCTGGGGTGATGGGCAGGCCTCAGGCTGCCGTTGGCTTCTCCCCCTTATTCCTGCGGAGGTGATGGTGGTTCCTTCTGATAATGACAACCTCCAGTCTTGCATGACAGAAAGGCCTTATGGGCCCACAGTCCAGAAGGGGCCCTGTCAGCGGGAGCTGAATTAAAATGGAGAAATACAGCCTCCCTCCCCCATCCCCCTCTCCTCACTCCCCTCATCCCCAGCCCCTGAGGCCATGGGTGAATAGTTTCGCAGTCCCTTTGCCTTGCTGAGCTGAGTTAGTTAGCTGGGTGTAAACCTCCCTATGGGTATTAAAGATAGGGAACACCGGGACCAGCAGGTGGAATTTTAAAAAAGTACTGTTTAACTGAACTCCCCCACCCTCTAACAACCTCCAGGTTTACATCCCTCATCAATTATGCCATCTGATTCTAAAGTTCTGGCTTTAAACATCGCAGAATTCTAACATTGTAGGCTTCAGACTTTAACATCCTATGCATCTTATACAAACATTCTGCATTTCAATGATTTCTGCCCTTATGTTCCAGAATTCTGGGTCTCCTATATTGATTTTGTTGGGGTCTTGGCCTTGAAATGGCAACAGAGAAAGACTACATGCAGAGTCATGTAATACAAGTCACAATAACAGCAATGAACAGACTTTCAATCATGTTTTTTATGTATATTTTTCTTTTTGAGAATCTTCTAAGTACCAGATTGTTCTAGGCATTATACAAATATATAAATTAACATAAATAAATAAATATTTTGTTAGAAGGTGGTGTGTGCAGGAGAGAGGGGTAGGGAGTAAGAGGTGCAGTTAAACTTGATGGCCAAGGTAGAATGCACTAAGAAGGTGACATTTGATTTTCAGTCTTTCTTTAAAAAAAAAATTAAATTCTTTATTGTTTAAAGTATTACATATGTCTCTTCCCCGCCCCCCCCCCCCCATTGACCTCTCCCCGGCCACGACCACCCCCCAGCACATGTGATTTTCAATCTTTCAATTGCTGAGATTTGAAATCTCAATCTATAATTGTGGATTTATTTCTCTTTGCAGATCTATCAGTTTTTTGCTTCATGTATTTTAAGTATCTGCCATTAGGGGAATAAACATTTAAAACTTATTTGTTCTTGGTTATTTGACCTCTTAATCATTATGAAATGACCGTATCTATTCTTGGTAAGATTCTTTGCTCTGAAATGAACTTTGTCTGATATTAAACTAGCCACTCCTGTGTTCTTTTGATTAGTGTGGTCTGTCTTTTTCTATCCTTGTACAGTTAACTTGTGTCTTTATATTTGAAGTATGCTTTTTTGTAGTTGGCATGTATTTGGGTCTTTAAAAAAAAAATCCAATCTGAAAAATCTCTGCTTTTTAATGGGAGTGTTTAGATCATTTACATTTAATGTGATTATTGATGGTTAGATTTAATCTATCATCTTGCTATTTGTTTTCTCTTTGTACCATCTACTCTTTGCTTCCCTTTTTTTCTTTTTCTGATTAATTGAGCATTTTTTACAATTCCATTTTACCTCCTTTGTTGGTTTATTAGTTATAATTCTTCCTTTTGTTATTTTGTGGTTGCATTGGGATTTATAGTATGTATCTCTTAACTTATCACAGTCTATTGTCAAGTGATATTATATCTCTTTATATGTAGTGTAAGAACTTCACAATAGTATATTTCTATTTCTGTCTTCCTGATTGTGATGCTGTTATTGCCATACTTATGTAAATGTTAAACTCCATAAAATGTTATCATTATTTGTGTTTAAACAATAAATTATCTTTTAAAGACATTTAAATGATAAGAAAAAATATCTTATATATTTACTTAAAGTAGTTAACATTTTCAGTGCTCTTTATTCTTTTGTGTAGATCCAGATTTCCATCTGATATCATTTTCCTTCTGCCTGAAGGATTTCATTTGTCATTTCTTATAGTGCAGGTCTTTTGGTGAATAATTCTTTCAGCTTTTGTTTGTCTAAAAACATCTTTATTTCACCTTCATTTTTGAATGATATTTTAAATGGGTATAGAATTCTATGTTGACACATTTTTAAGATGTTGTCAACTATTTTATTCTTTATGTCATGTATAACAAGAGATCTGTCATTTTATCCTTATCCTTGTTCCTCTGTACTTGACAAGTCTTTTTTTTTTTATGACTTTTAAAAAATATTTTCCTTTTTGTCACCAGTTTGAGCAATTTGATCATGATGGGTAATTTTCTTCCTGTGTTTTGTGCTTGAGGTTTGTTAAGCTTTTTAGATTTGTGAGTTTATAGTTTTCATCAGATTTGGAACATTTTCAGCTCCCCCCTCCTCCCAAATATATCCTTTCCTTTGGGGACTTTAATTATATATATATTAGGCTGCTTGAAGTTGTTGCACAGCTCTTGATACTCTTCTTGTTTTTTCTTTTAAATTATTTTTTTTGCTCTATGTGTTCCATTTTGGATAGTTTCTATATGCTGTCTTTAGATTCACTTATCCTTTTTTCTTGCTGTTTTTAGTCAGACATTAATCCTAGCATATTTCTCACTTCAGACATTGTAGCTTTCATTTCTAGACGTTCAATTGGATCTTTTTTATATCTTCCATGTGTTTCTTTAACTTTTTAAAAATATATATTTTTATTGATTTCAGAGAGGAAGGGAGAGGGAGAGAGAAAGAGAAATATTAATGATAAGAGAGAATAATTGATTGGCTGCCTCCTGCACTCCCCCTACCAGGAATCGAATCCGAAACCGTGACCTCCTGATTCATAGGTCGATGCTCAACCACTGAGCTACACTGGCCAGGCTGTTTCTTCAACTTTTAAACATAGAATACAGTGTTGATAATTATTTTATTATTCTTATTCACTACTTCTGTGTCAGTTCTGGGTCAATTTCAGTTGATTTCCTATTTTCCTTATTATGGGCCATGTTTCCTTGCTTCTTTGTATAGCTGGTAATCTTTATTTGGATGCCAGACATTGTGAATTTTACCTTTGTTGGATGCTGTATTTCTAGAAATCCTCTTGAGTTTTGCTGAGAGTCAATGAGATTACTTGGAAACCATCTGATCCTTTCAAGTCTTGCTTTTATGATTTGTTGGGTCCAGAGCAGTGTTCTGCTGAGAGCTAATCCTTTACCAATAGTGAGAAAAGGCCTTCCTGAGTACAGTGGTCCACCCTTCTCCACAAGTTCACGTTTCAGTTCCCACTACCAGCGATCAACCACAGTCTTAAATATTAAATGAAAAATTCCAGAAATAAACAATTCCTAAGTTTTAAATTGTGTGCTGTTCTGAGTGGCATGATGAAATCTCGAGCTGTCCTGCTCTGTCCTTCCGGGGACATGAATCATCGCTTTGTCTGGTGTACCTGTGTCTATGCTGTATATGCCCTGCCCCGCCCCTCCACCCCCATTGGTTAGTCACTTAGTAGCCCTCTGGCTTATCAGATTGACTGTCTCAGAATTGAAGTGCTTGTATTCAAATAACCCTTATTTTACTTAATAATGGCCCCAAAGTGGGAGAGGAGTGATGATGGCAATTTCGATATGCCAAAGAGAAGCCATGAAGGGCTTTCTTTAAGTGAAGAGGCATGTATGTTTGGGAAAAAACATAGTATATATGGGGTTCAGCTACTACGAGCAGTTTCAGGCATCCATTGGGAGCCTTGGAACGGATCCTCCATGGATAAGGGGGGGACTACTATACTGTATCCAGTGTGCCATGGATTAATGAAATTTTTTCTATTTTGGCACCATTTTGGTCCTGTGTGAGTGCTGGGCACTGTTTTCTAATCTTTCCCCATGGTTTTTTTCTAGCCCAGAATAATTTTGTCACACGAAAGTGCCAACTAGTGCTTAGCATAATGCTCCAGGGAGACTTTCTGCAGATCTCTGGAATTCTCTCTCGGTGCAGATCTTTCCTCCTGGATACTCTGTCCTGCAGACTCTGCTCTTCTTGTCTCCCTGGACTCTCCGCTGCATCATCTCCTTAGCTCAGGGACTCTGCTGGACTCCACCTGGGTTCTCTTCTGGCACTAGGATCGGGAAGCTCCTTCCAGGTTGTAAGTAGGGCAATCATAGGGCTCACCTCAGAGCCATTAGAACACAGACTCAAGGCGGGTGATAGAGTGAACCATGAGGCTACGGGGGTGAGGAAGAGGATACCAGGTAACAGGAACAGCAAGTACCACGGCCCTGTGCAAGTGTGCCTAAGAGTGTTTGAGGAACTGAAGGGAGCCCGTATGGCTGGAGCAGGGGATGCTGGGGAAAGGAGGGGGAGAGGGGATGAGGTGCCAGTTTGTTAGGATTTTACAAGCCTACACCAAGTCTTTTAGACCAAGTGAAATGGGAGCTATGGGAGGGTTTTGGGCAGAGGAGGGATAGCTTTTATTCACCTTTTATAGGATCTCTAAATTGACTGAATTAACTGAAAGGAGCAAGAGTGAAAGCTTGAGACAGCGGGGAACTAGGGCACTAAACCAGGGGAGAGAGGGTGGTGACTCACACACATAAGAGGACGTACTGTTAAGGGGGTTATTAACTAGGAGGGGGGTGAGGGGGGTGGGAGAGCTGTCAGTGCTCTGTGTCGTGATCTGGGTGGAAGTTACATCACGTGCTCACTGTGTGAAGATTCATTAAGCTGGATTTACACATCCAGTTGTGTTCATCTACGTGAATGTAATGCCTCAAAAAATAAAAAATACAGAGATGAGGATGGCTTGGATCAGGCTGTTATTAGTGGAAGTGAGGAAAAGTGGGTAGATTCCAGATCTCTTTTATAGGAAGATTCAATAAGATTTGAGGATAGACCTAAAGTTAGATGTGAGGAAAAGAAAAAGGTCCAGGGTAATGAATGGCATGTGAGGGTTAGAGAATCTTTCTTTGCCTTCAGGAGTGTAGTCTGTGTGATGGATTCTAGAGCAACTGGTGGCCACCTTTGCCTCATGAGGTTATAGAGCCTCCTTGAGAGTGAAATCAATGATGAAGAAATCAAAGCCAAGATAGAGGGAGAGACAGGGTCCTCACAATAACATGTCAGCTCCTGGATCCAGCCATACCTGAAGTCAATACCCTGGGCTTCTCAGCTATATAAAGCACTAGCCCATTTCCCCCGCTTTCTTTCACTTGTAACTAAAATATCCCCAGTGATACAGCTTCCTCACATTTCCTCTGTCTACATCAGTGGTTCTCAACCTTTCTAATGCCACGACCCTTTAATACAGTTCCTCATGTTGTGGTGACCCCCAACCATAAAATTATTTTCATTGCTACTTCATATCTGTAATTTTGCTACTGTTAATGAATCGTAATGTAAATATCTGTGTTTTCCGATGGCCTTAGGCGACCCTGCTAGCGGTTCTCAACCTGTGGGTCGCGACACAGATATTTACATTATGATTCATTAACAATAGCAAAATTACAGTTATGAAGTAGCAACGAAAATAATTTTATGGTTGGGGGTCACCACAACATGAGGAACTCTATTAAAGGGTCGCGGCATTAGAAAGGTTGAGAACCATGGGTCTACATCATCCCAGGGGCCTGAAGCCATATCCTCTCCTTCTCATTTTTAACTCCTGTCCTGAGCTTTGTTTCCTCTGAACCTTTGCTACTGTGGGTCCTTTTTTCCAGCGCACCCTTCTTTCCCTTGCCTTTTACCCTCACATCAAAACTGTCCTCCTGTTCAAATCCATTCTGACTCCACCAGCTGAAAGTTAGTGCTGGCAGGGCCCTTAGACACCAGCCCTTCACCCTCACTCCCATTTTACAGATGGGAATATTGAGGTCACTCTGTGACACAGGGGCTGATATGTGGCCAGGACTCAGTGTCCTGATTTCCTCGGGGGCCTTCTATGATCCTCCCTGTTCAGTTTTTTCTGTCCCCACCCTCACTCATAGAACTCTTTTTTTTTTTTTTTATGTTTTTATTGATTTCAGAGAGAGGGAGGGAGAAGGGAGAGAGAGAGGGATAGAAACATCAATGATGAGAGAGAATCATTAATTGGCTGCCTCCTGCACGCCCCCTACTGGAGATTGAGCCCTCAACCCCAGGCATGTGCCCTGACCAGGAATTGTTTACAGGTTGATGCTCAACCACTGAACCACACTGGCTGGGCCTGAACAGAACTCTTCACAACAATTTTACATTCTCTTTCACACGGCTGGCCTTTGCACATGCTGTTTCCTCCGTTTGGGATGCCCTACTCTACCCTGTCCTTCTGGAAAAGTTCCTACTTGAACTTAAAGTCTTGACTCAAGGATCAGACTTCCAGAACCTTCCCTTATTCCCAGGGTGGGCAGTGACATGTGGGTCCTTTTTGGGCAGTGACTGTGGGCATTGACATGTGGGTCCACTTCCAGGTGCCCCCACAGCTGCCTCTGGTACCTCCGTGAACCTGTTCTTCCTTCCATATTGCAATAACTGTTTCCCGTCTGCCTCGCCGTTTGGGCAGGGACACTGAGGTGGATGTTCTGGCAAAGGAGGCTCCAGTCAGTGTTTTTTAATCACGAGTGAGAAAGATCGTCGGGGGGGAGGGGAACCAGCAATGGCCTTGGAGGAAGGAGATCCGAGCTGTGTGGCCTTCACCACCATCACCATCGCCCCCCCCCCCCGCCCCCTTCCAGTTGTGTGGCCTTCAGTAAGTCATGTCCTCTCTTTGAGCCTCAGGTTTTTCGGCTACAAAAATAGGCCATTATAGTGCTTAGAACATCAGGGAGCCTGCATTTGAATCCTGGCTGTGTGACCTTGGGCAGATTACTTAAGCTCTCTGTGCCTCAGTTCCCTCACTTGCAAAGTGGGGGTAATAAATGTAGCTGCCTTGTAATTACGAGCATTAAACGGGCTCATATTTATAAAGCCTTTAGGACCATATTGGGACATCACATAAGCACCCCAAAATGATAACCATCCAACCAAAGAAACCCTTGCCTTCCCGAGAGGAGAGCGTGACAAGGTGAAGTGCCGTATGCATGGACGATGATTACTCGCATGAGGGACAGCACTCTGACACTCACCAGTTGTGTGTCTTTGAGGAAATCATGTCGCCTCTCTGTGAGCGGAGGGGTTGGTGTAGGTCAGTCAGGATTAAGGCACTTAGCCTCCGAGTCCCATGCCCTAATCCGTGGAGTGGGCTCCTGGTGAGGATGCCATGGGACAGGGTCTGCAGAGCAGGTGCCCGCCATGCCCGTCACAGAGCGAGTGCTCAATACACGAGCCTGTTGTCACTGCCACTTATTCTGGCCTGACGTTCCACCCTAAGGGGGTGCCGGACAGGGCTGAGCTGGGCACCCATGAAGGACGGTGCTAACGGGTCACCCTGCTGCCCGTTTAGGAAAGCACAGGCGGCTGTGTGACCCCTGGCTAGTGGCCGCCTGACTCTGAGCTTCAGCGGATGGGCTGCGGCATCAGCAAGAAGGACGGGGATCATGCCCGCTGGAGAAAGGCGAACACCATGGCACCGTGATGGGCCGTGGCTGCTTTAGAGAGTTCTGGAAGGCCTCTCTAAAGAGAGGGTCAACTATGTCCCTGATCTTCCAGGGTCAACTATGTCCCTACCACATGTCACCACGAAAAAATTGTCCCCTGCCACCTGCTGGGGCCTGGGTGACTGAGGGGGGAAGAGAGAGCAAGGTCCACGTCCTGGCTGTGCCCCTCTCTTGTGCTGTGACCTCAGGCAAGCCTCTGCGCCTTTCTGTCCCCCATTTTCTCACTTGTCAGTGGTGAAGCTGTGAGCATCTGAGAGGGAGAGATTGATCCTGGTGGGGAGGGGCCATTGCTGCCGCCCCCGGGACAGGGAGCCCGGGAGCCCCATAGCATGAACCATTCTCCTGGAGAAACAGTCGGGAGCCTAGAGGCCTCTCTCTGGGTCCTGAAGGTGGAGCGCAGACTGGTTGGAATGGAGACAGATTGGCAGACAAAGGGGAGGCAGGTGGGTGTGGCCGGGGTGCCCCTGGGGAAGGCGGGAGGTGGAGGGGCAAGGAGCGGAGGGAAGAAGGCAGGGCTGTGTGCAGCCTCAGAACCCAGGCCTGCAGTCTCCAGCTAGAGGCTGGGAGTGGACCCTTCCCCTGAGTGGGGTGGGGAGGAGGAAGGCTTGCTGGGTCACCCTGCTGTATTCTTGGAATAAATGAAGGAGGGGCTTGGTGGGGAATGGCTAAGACTGTGATAAACATTCCCCCTTCCCACAAAACACACCCCTAGACACACTTCTACTAGGATAGCTCCCTTGGATGATAGCAGTTCTAAAGGTTGAGTGTGGTGACTGGGCCCCAGTCCCAGGTCTGGGGTGGGGCCTGAGAATGTGCATATCTTATAGGTTCCCAGGTGATGCTGCTGGTTCTGGGGAACACACTCCCCCCCACCCCCCGCCCCGCCCTCCCCGGTTAATCCTCACCAGAGGATATTTTTCCATTGATTTTTAGAGAGACTGGAAGGAGGGGGAGAGACACAGAGAGAGAAACACTGATGTGAGAGAGACATATCAATTGGTTGCCTCCCACACGGGTCTGGACCAGGCCTGGGGATCCAGTCTGCAATCGAGGTATGTGCCCTTGACTGGAATCGAACCTGGGACCCTTCAGTCCACAGGCCAATGCTCTATCCACTGAGCCAAACCAGCTCGTGTTGGGGACACACTTTGAGAACCACTGCTCTGTTGAGTGCTCGGTTCCCCTCGGTGCAGACAGTGAGATGGAGCCAGGAGAGTAAGAGGCATGATGCCTGTGAAAGACAAAGGCGGGTAGAGCAGAACTGGGCGGGGAAGATTCAGACCACGGCGCAGGCTGGAGAGGAGTTTGCCCATCGCAGGAGCCCCACATGGAGCAGCAGGCCCCGGCTCCCCTGCTGGCCCAGCCGTTAGCTGGGATTGCCGGGAAGAGCATGGCCTAGGCCCAAAGGCTGAGGGGTATCCTGGAGGTACCTCACTGCTCCCCTCGCACCTAGAGGACACGTTCTTTCTTGAAGGGAGACCGAGTGCCCTCTCCCACGGCTGCCGCAGTTGGCCACTGTGTGCCAGGTTCTGGGGGGAGCATTTATCCGGATGAGTGCTGTTTCAGATCCAGAGTAACCTGACAACTCAAACACAGTTGTCCCATTTCATAGAAGGGAAAACTGAGGTGCTGAGGGATTAAGTCTTCTGCCCAGGGTGGAACCAGGATTTGAAACCCGCTGGTGACATAGCACTCACTCCTCTCAGCTTCCCTGGGAGGGGAGGAGCATTCGTCCCTTTATGGCTGGGGAATCTGAGGTGTGGAGAGACCAGTGACGTGCCTGGCTTTGAATTAAGGGCAGGCTCTGGGATTTGAACCCTGCTCTAACCCATCTCTTCTTCTTTTTATTTTAATCAATTTTTATTTTATTTTATTTTTGAGAGAGAGAGAGAGAGAAGAGAGAGAGAGAGAGAGAGAGAGAGAGAGAGAGAAACATTGATAGCTTGCCTCCTGTACAATTGGGGATTGAACCCACAACCTGGGAATGTGCCCTGACTGGGCATCGAACCTGCGACCCTTTGGTGCATGGAAAACACTCCAACCGAGTCACACGGGCCAGGGCCCATCTCTTCTACTTTCCAGGTGTTGTCTCTTGAATACTTCTGGGGGATGTAATAGCAGAATCTTGGGGCTGGAAGAGGCCTCCCTGGAATTTGACCAGTGGGGACACTGAGGCCCAGGGAGGTCATCAGCCATGCCTCGGTGCCTCTCTGTGTTCAAAGGGGCTGCTGGTGTATGTGGGGTGTTTCCCGTCCATCATTCATGCATTTGGCACACAGCGATGGGCCGGAGTGGGTCAGCCCTCCAACCCAGGACACTTACGGTGCGTGGGGGAGGCAGACACGGGTACATGGCCTGCAGCTGACCGAGTAGACAGTTTAAGGGGAAGAGGATGAGAGCGCATTTATGTCCAGGGCGACTTCTCCAGCGAGCTCTGCTCGCGCCTCGCCCAGGACGAAGGGTGGAGAGTGGAGGCTGAGGGAAGCCTCTGAGCCAGGCAGCGACTGGACCCTGCCCTGGCTCACCAGCCATGTGACCTGGGGGCTTCCCTGGCCTTTCCGACCTGGGCTTCTTCAACTTGGAGTTGGAGAAAAGTCCCCCCTGAGGGGTGGCAGTGGGCACACCGCAGGGGCTCCTCGCTGGCAGGCCCTCCTGGTCTTTGGTCGTGACCTCCCCTCTCCAGCGCTCGGCAGGGCAGCTGCTGGCCCTCCAGCCTCTCAGGGAAGCCGCTGTTTCCAGAGGGCTGTCCTCGGCTGGTATGACCTCAGGGCTGTCCCAGGGGCCTGGTGTGAGACTGAGGAGCAGCAGTGTAGGTGGGGGAGGGGAGGGACCGGACACAGGGCCCTCTTCTCCCCCAGCCTCCCCGCCCGATGGGCCTCCGTCCCTCCTGAATGCTCACTTCTCCCTCCTCAGCTTTGTCCATGGCTCTCTTCTTCCTCCTTCTCTCCTCTCTTCTTCATCTTTTCCCCCTTTTCTTTTACTCCTCTTTTCTCACCCCCCACCCTTTCTTCTTCTCTCCACCTTTCTCTTGTCTGGTCTTTCTTCTTCCTCCCCCTCCTCTTCTTCATAATGATTAAGAACCTGGACTCTGGCGGCCTTGGGTTCGAATCCCAGCTCTGTCACATACTGGCTGTGTGACCTTGAGCAAGTTACTTAATCTCTCTGTGCTTTGGTTTCCTGAGCTGTAAAATGGGATAGGGACAGCATCTTTCTTGAAGGTTGTTATGAGGAATAACTTAGACCGGGGCTGGGCCCCAGTGGGTAGCGAGGGGAGTCTTAGCTGCTCACCACGAAGGTTCTTCTGTCCACCCCTCTTCTCCTCACGGCCTGTGTGGTCTCCCTTCCTCCGTCCCTCACCCCTTCTCTGCCAGACGTCTTTGGCCTGTCTGCTGCCCCTCCCTTCGCTGCACACGGAGCGGGGAGCCCCGGCGCGGGGCCAGGCTGCCCCAGGAGCAGTTGCAGAGCCAGGTGGTTGGAGCTCTTCCCTGGGCTCCGCCCACAGCGAGCGCCTTTGTGCCACCGGGTGACAGCCTCTCTTGGCGCTTCATTTGGCAGAACCGGGCATCTGGCCCGGGTACAGCTGAAATGCTCCGCCTGGGAGGCAGTGGCCTTGGAAAGCAGGGTGCTCTGGGGCGTCCTTGTCATCTACCTGCGTGATCGTAGCTGAAGGGTGTTCCAAGGACCCTGTGCCCAGCACGGTGCCCAGCACACAGCAGGCGCTCACTCAGCGGGTGGTCTTGGAGAGTAATGCTTGGTACCAGTCATTGCTGTATCAAATTCTTTAAAAAATATATATATTTTAGCCCTGACCGGTTTGGCTCAGTGGATAGAGTGTCGGCCTGCGGACTGAGGGGTCCCGGGTTCGATTCCGGTCAAGGGCATGTACCTTGGTTGCAGGCACATCCCCAATAGGGGGCGTGCAGGAGGCAGCTGATTGATGTTTCTCTCTCATCGATGTTTCTAACTATCCCTCTCCCTTCCTCTCTGTAAAAAATGCAATAAAATATATTTTAAAAATATTTTATTGATTTTTTACAGAGAGGAAGGGAGAGGGAGAGAGAGTTCGAAACATCGATCAGCTGCCTCCTGCACACCCCCTACTGGGGATGTGCCTGCAACTAAGGTACATGCCCATGACAGGAATCGAACCTGGGACCCTTGAGTCCGCAGGCCGACACTCTATCCACTGAGCCAAACCGGTGAGGGCTCAAATTCTTTTTATCTTCACAGCAACTCTATGCTGTGGGGACTCTTCTTACCCTCATTCTAGAGGTGAGCAAACTGAGCCACAGAAAAGTGTGGGAAATTGCCCAGGGTTGAAGGAGTGAGTGAAATGACAACCTTAGGAGGCGGGAACCAAGACAAATGACTGGCCCACGGTCACACAGGGCTTGACCGGGGAAGAACGCTGCCCCTTACCTGCCTGAGACCACCGTCAGGACAGTGTGGCTGGCACTCAGGCACACCTCCCTCGCCACACTGGGCCTGGGCCTGGGCCGGGAGAGCAGCTGGCCGGAGGCAGCACCGCCACGCTAAGGGTGGTTCAGCTGGTGTCTTGGTCCTCGCCACAGTTCTCGGAGAGCATTAGTCCTGTTTTCCAGGGGAGAAGCCTGAGGCCCAGAGGAGGCTAGCAACATGCCCGAGGTCACACAGCCAGGAGCGTGACTGCAAAGTCCCACTCTCTTCCCGCGGGGAGGCCTGGGGTGGGAGGGCAGAGAAAGAGGGACATGCCCCTCCGTTCCATTTCTGCTTTCAAGGCTACATCTTGGTGCCCCTCTGCCCACTGTTTGCAGAAGACCTGGGCACGCACGGCCTCTTCCCTTTCTCCTGGAAGCCAAGCTGGACAGGGCCCTCCCTCCCTCCTTCCCTTTCCCCCTTCATTCCTGCCTTTTATTTTCTCTCTACCCTTTCATTAACATATAAAACGCGCACAATAAAGTACCTAGAGCACACACATCTAAAGTGTGCATTTCAATAAATTTGTACATACTGTGCAGCTACCATTCAGACCAAGATACAGATCACCTCCAGCCCCAACAACTCCCTCTTGCCCACCCCTCAGGTAACCACTCTCCTGATTTTTATCACCATAAATGTTGCTTGTTCTCGGAATTCACGTAAGTGCAGTTATATTCACTGTGCCCACCGGACAGAGGAGGGACGTATGGACCACAGAGGCGAGGTTGGCTCGCTGGCAGCCCAGAGCTCAGCACTCAGGTGTGCAGCTTGGAGCAGAGACACGCCTGTGCTTGACGTGTCTAATAAGAGGAAATGCAGCTCCGAGCTGCCTGCTGCTGGGACGGACAGACACCGCCTGGCAGAGCTCATCCAGAGGAGATCCTGGGGTTCTTGCAGGATCACCAGCCAGATGCTTGTCTGTGCTGAGTTGACTCGCATCCCCCTCTCCACTGCCCCAAATTCCTGTTCGCTCGAAAGCTGAGAACGTGACCTTCCTTAGAAATGGGGTCTTTGCAGATGTAATCAAGTTAAGATGACTAGGGTCCTTATAGGAAGAGGCAAATTTGGACACAGACACCAGAAGGGAGAACTCCCTGTGATGATGGAGGCAGAGGTTGGAGTGATGCGGCTACAAGCCAGGGAACACCAAGGATTGTGGGCAACCTCCAGAGGCGAGGGGAGAGACGTGGGAGACTCTCCCTCAGCCCCCAGAAAACAGGCCCTGCTGATACCTCTACTTCAGACTCGTGGCCTCCAGAACTGTGAGGCGACACCTTTCTGTTCTTGGGATCCACTCAGTTTGCAGCACTCTGTTGCAGCAACCCCAGAAAACGGATACACAATCTAAGCCTGAGGTTTGGGGAGCTGCCACCTTTGACCCCAATTCTGTGCGGGGTCCATCCCAGGAAAGAAACCACAGACACGGCCCAGCAAGAGCTTGGAGCTGAGGGCACGAATTCAGCTTGTTGGGGCTGGAAGAAAGAAACATACTTCTCTCCAGTGCCAGCTCTAAAAGCAAGAACCAAAATGGCGTCTCGCAGCGGCCCCTGATGCGTGACACATGCGTGCATCGTCCAACCACAAGGCGAACCGTTTGCAGCTGCCACAACAGCTGACCCCTCTGCCGGACAGTCAGCTTTCATCTGTTATTCCCATTTGACAGAAGTAGAAATGGAGGGTCGGAGGCCTTAAGTGACGGAGCGACAGCCCAGGCTCTGGGACCTTGCGACTTGGGGTTCGTTACTCCCCAACCCTGAGCGTTCTGCTGCGGAACCACAAGTAACAGGCTGTTCCATTGAAGGAGCTGGCTTTTCAACCATGATTACACCTATTTCCACACAGTCCTGGGGCAGCTGTTACCACCCCCACTTACAGGCAGAGACCCTGAGGCTCAAAGAGGGAAGGGACTCGCAGAGGGACACTCGCAGAAGGACACACGAAAACTGGAAAAATGTAAATGCAAATCTCATCTTACAGTGTTGTGCAATTTGAATTGAATAAGAGATATGAATGTGAATGGGCCTGGTACACAGTTGGTGCTTCATAGAGTCAGGTGCCTCAAGCAGGCTGATCAGACAGTGCTTTAATATGACATTGAAGGACACACAGACTTCCTTTTGTCTTATTTCCAAGTTTTGCTTTTTTTCCTCACCTAAGGATATGTTTTTATTGTTTGTTTGTTTTGTTTGAGAGAGAGAGAGAGAGAGAGAGAGAGAGAGAGAGAGAGAGAGAAAGAGAGAGGAAGAGAGGAAGAGAGAGAAACATTGATCAGTTGCCTCCCGTTTTCGCCCCTACGGGCGATTGAACCTGCAACCTTGTGGTGTATGGGACGACATGTCTACCAACTGAGCCAGGCCAAGTTTGGGTATTTTTTTTTATCTTTACAGCTGCTATTGCTATTATTATTATTACTAGAGGTCTCACAGCTGGTGAGTGGCAGAGGGGGAATTCACACCCAGATCTGTCTTACTCCAGAGCCCACCTCTCATCCTCTCCTCCGTGTGGAGCTGTGTGTAGATGGTGCCTGGCACAGAGTGAGAAAGAAACGTTAACTGAGTCAAAGTATTTTCAGAAACATGAATCTTGTACAAATATATAGTGAGCACAGGTCAAAGGTTTATTTAACTCATTCGTGAGGGAGCCAGCAAGATGGAAACGCTGGTTTGATGGAGGACAAGATGGCAAAGTTAGGTACAAAACTGGTTAGTGTCTTAACAGGGCAGCAAAACCACAGCCTTAGCATTATTTTTACTACAGGGCAGAAATCATTTGCAACTGTGCATCTTTACAAGTTAACGTGGAACCTCACCGGGTTGGGACTCTGATCAGTAATAAATGGCAAAGTCAAACAAAGGTGCATTGGCTAGGGAGTCAGGTGACGCAGGCAGGCGGATCAGACAGTGCCTTAATATGACATTGAAAGGACACACAGACTTCCTTTTGTCGTATTTCCAGGTTTGGGATATTTTTATCTTTACAGCTGTTGTTGTTGTTGTTATTATTATTCCACTTCTCTCTGCTGAAAGTCAGCTCACAAATCTCTTAAGTTCCCAGAAACCCAGGAACACACAGACCCCCCCCCCCCCCCCCCCACACACACACACAGGGGGACGCTAGGGCAGAGCCGTGGCTAACAAACGATGGCAGTCCCCGCACACAGGCCAGACAGCACCTCACACCCAGGCTGAAGGGGGTGGGGTGGGAGCCAACAGGAGGGGCCCATGGCAAGGTTGTTCTGCAAACACCCATGCGGTGAACAGATCTCTACCACATTACTTGTCAAAGAAAATAAGGCGACCCATAGATAATAGGTAGCGGTGATTCCATTTAGGCTAACACGTGTGTGTGTGTGTGTGTGTGTGTGTGTGTGTGTGCAGGTACACTTAGGAGTGTGCACACAGAGAAAGCTCTTTGGAGAAATTCCCCCAAACTGACAGTGGTGAGTGTGTGTGTGTGTGTGTGGGGGGGGGGGGTTGGGGGAGGCGAGGACGGAGGGGAGCAATCCTGTAAAACCCACAGCAGTGTATAAATTGGGTACCTCCAACTCGTTTTCCTGCGTGACTCATATCCTCTTTAAAATATGTTCATATATGTACAGATAGTTGATAGATGATTTCTGGAAGGTTTTCTCAGGGGACTGGGAATGGGGGTGGGTTTTTCACCGTTTCCCTTCTGTACTCTTTGGCTTCCCAACATAGTTGTCATTTCTGTCATGAACGCACCTCCACCCGCCATCTCTGGGGACAGACTCCAGGCGAGCTTGCGGGGATCCCGGCCGCCTCTCCCTGGGGTCCCGCGGGGCGGAGAGGAGGGAAGAGGTGCGGGCTTCACCGGGCGCTCCCGGGGCCTCCGGGCTGGATCGGGTCCTCAGCTGACCGTGCGGGTGGGGATGGGGAGCAGATGGACGAGGCGCCGGACGGCTCGGGGTCCCCCTGGTCCCGTCCAGGTGGCGTGAGACGGTTTCAGCTGCGGGGGCCGGCAGGGGAGAGCAGCCCGGATGGGGAGGAGACCCCGTTTTCCATGACAATGCCGAGGCGGCGCGTACAAAGGCGCCGCAATCAGCGTTTTATTGGTTCGAGTTAATTATCTGCAGCGGGGTGGGGGTGGGCGGGGCCAGGCGGTTCCCTTGTGGGGCGGGGAGGGAGGTTTGGGGGGGATTGAGACCCAAGGAGGGGGCGGAGCGCTGGAGAGCGGCTTTCCCCTGTCTCACCAGCCCCAGGTTCCTTGACAAGCGCCATCGCCCCCTGGTGGGTACCTCATTCATTCACTCATTCATTTGTTCACTCACCCATTCAGGATTTCTGTGCGAAGCATTGCAGGAGTTAGTATAAGGGCTGAGAACAGGGCCTGACAAACGGGTCACATTTTTAAATGCCGAGTCCTGGGCTGGGCGCCTTGGTTGCCATCCTCAACAGCAAAAAGTTGTAAGCCTAGTGCTGCAGGCCGACTTATATACAACTAGAGGCCCGGTGCATGAAATTCGTGCATGGGGCGGGGGGGGGGGGGAATCCCTCAGCCCAGCCTGCACCCTCTCCAATCTGGAACCCCTCGGGGGATGTCCGACTGCCCGTTTAGGCCCGATCTCTCAGGCAGTCGGACATCTTTCTCGAAATCTGGGACCACTGGCTCCTAACCGCTCACCTGCCTGCCTGCCTGATTGCCCCTAACTACTCCCCTGCCTGCCTGATCACCCTTAACCGCCTCTGCCTGCCTGCCAGATAGCCCCTAACCACCTCTGCCTGCCTGTCTGATCGTTCCTAACTGCTCCCCTGCTGGCCTGATGGCCCCTAACTGCTCCCCTGCCTGCCTGATCACCCCTAACCCCCTCTGCCTGCCGACCTGGTTGCCTCTAACTGCCCTCCCCTGCGGGCCTGGTTGCCCCTCACCGCCTCTGCCTCGGCCTCCACCACCGTGGCTTTGTCCAGAAGGACGTCAGATGGATGTCCAGAAGATGTCTGGATTAATTAGAATATTACCCTTTTATTAGTATAGATTAGAATGCCCCTGGCAAAGCTAGAGTAAGGGCAGCAACAGGGCATGGAGGGCCCAATTGAGGACCCTGGGGAGAAGAGGGAGTCTAAGAGGACTCACTGGAGGAGGCCCAGTCTGAGATAAGACCCAAGAGGGGCTGGAAATTAGCCAGGGGCATGGGAGATTCAGACCTTTCCAGAAACGCAGGTGCAAAGGGGTTGCAGTAAGAGCAAGCACGGTCCACTCTGGGAAGAGCAGCATCCCTTAGATGGGGAGGGTCCTGGAACTTACTGTCCAAAGCAAGCATGTCAAACTCGCGGCCCGCGGGCTGCAAGCGGCCCATAACGAATATTTTTGCGGCCAGCCAGTATAACGGTATGTAAGAAACATTTTAATAAAATTTTCGTAACTTATTTTTTACAATATCCTGTTATACATAATTATTAATAACAAACTACAACGCTCGCTAATGACTGATTACTATAATCGTGTTGCATTCATTTCCCTTACGCACCTTACACACAGGTGCACCATTTCTCGCCACTGATACTAGCAGCGAATATTTTAGCAGCTGATTGCCACATCATTAGTCTTGGACTGACTTGTTTGGTGTGCGCAACAGGAAATATTTCGCTTTCGGAGAACAAGAAAAATGGGTTTATTTGCGTTACCCTTATTAATTTGTGCAGTTATTCAGCGTCTGGTAAGTTAATGTTCAAGAAACAATATTAATTTTTATTAAAATGTTCTATTTTATGTTAACAATTACTCATTTATTTTAGCCCTTTGTATTCAGCATGTCTCTATTGAAATAAACCTACACTTCTATGAAAATTGAAGCTTTTTTTTTATTTGCGGCCCACATAAACTTAAACCTTGTTTACTTGGCCCGGGTTAGCCTTTGAGTTTGACATGCTTGGTGCAAAGGAAGGAGGTGAGCAATGAGCTGGAGAAATGGGCTGGGGCCAGATGAAAGTGTGGGCTGTGGGTGGGGCAGGGCGGGCACACCCCTCAGCCCATTTCCAGTTTAACATTCTCTTCTTTAGGTTTGGAAAGAAGCTGGCTGCCCCCGCCTCCACCAAAATTGCTCCCCAGTGGGTTCAGGCCTTATCGTTCTCCCCCCTTAACCACTGTCCAGTTGTCTCCCTTTATTTTGCCCTTTAGTCTGTCTGCACTCCTCTCCCCCCCAACCCCAAATGTCCTTTCTATAAGCCAAGTTATGTGGCACTACTTTTCCAAAATTACAAATGCACAGGATCTATAACCCAGGAGCTGCATATGACAGAAAACACATGTAATAGTGGCTTAAGTAAAGGAAGGCATTTCTCTCTCGTGTAAATAAAATCTGAAGGCAGGCTAGGGCTGGCATGGTACTCCATAGTTCATGGAACTAGACTCCTTCTCTCTTCTTATTACCCCACCCTCAGTGTATGTCTCCTCCTTCATGGCCCAATAGAGCTGCTCAAACACCAGTCATCGCATCTGCATCCCAGATGGAGAGTCTTTCCGTCATTAGACAGGAGAAAGGAGTCAAGAAGGGAGGGAAGCCCGGCCAGTGTGCTCCGTGGTTGAGTGTTGACCTATGAGCCGGAGCTCACAGTTCCATTCCAGGTCAGGGCCCATGCCCGAGTTGTGGACTTGATCCCCAGTGGGGGTTGTGAGGGAGGCAGCCAATCAATGATTCTCTCTTATCATTGATGTTTCTATCTCTCTCTCTCTCCCTTCCTCTCTCTGAAGTCAATAAAAACATCTTTTTTTTTTTTTAAAAAAAAAAGGGAGGGAAGTCCCTTTAAAGACCTTTTCTGGAAGTCACATTTAATGCTGTATTTACATTCCGTTGGCCAGAAGTTGGTTACATGGCCACATTACGCTAGAAGAAAGACGGAGAAATGTGGTGTGTGTCCCGGGCTTCTTGTATGCAGATGGAAATCGGAGTCCTATTGTAAAGGGAGACTTCGGAGGCTGGATATCGGAGGACAACCAGCGTTCTCTGTCACACTCAGGAGTTCCCCTTCTAGGAGTGTGTCCTACAGGTACACTCACCCACGGGACGTGTGATATATGTACCAGGTTATTCACGGCAGCATTGTGACAACAAAAGACTGGAAGCAACCTCAATAGAGGGCTGGTTAAATGAATGATGGGACATCCATACAGTGGAGCACTATGCAGCCATGAACAACTGAGGAAGCTCACTATGCACTGATACGAAATGGTATTTTAGATATTCCACTTTGGAAAACAGAGTTTGGCAGTTTCTTATAATGTTAACCATATACCTACCCTCCGACCCAGCAACTTCAGCCCTAGGATTTTGCCCAAAAGAAGTAAAAATATATGTCCCTGCCCTAGCCGGTTTTGCTCAGTGGATAGAGCATTGGCCTTTGGACTGAAGGGTCCCAGGTTCAATTCCTGTCAAGGGCACATGCCCGGGTTGCAGGCTCAATTCCCATTGGGGGGGGGGGGGTGCAGGAGGCAGCCAGTCAATGATTCTCTCTCATCATTGATGTTTCTATCTCTCCCTCCCTTCCCCTTCCTCTCTGAAATCAGTAATTTCAAGGACTACATGGACGTTATACAAATGTTCACAACAGTTTAATTTGTAATAGACAACAACAGGAAACAGCTCCGTGTCCGCCACCCGGTGAATGGGTAACAAATGGGTGAGTCCATACGATGGAATACTACACTGCAGTGTAAATGAGTGAACTAGTGATACATACGACACATGGAAGAATCTCAAAACGTGCTGAGCAAAAGCAAGCTAGACACAAAGACCAGCTTGCTGTAAGGATTCCATTGATAAGACATTCTAGAGCCGGTGAAACTGATGACTCTGTGGTGCTAGAAACCAGACCAGTGGCTTCCTCTGGGGTGGGGGATTGATTCGGAAGGGGCATGCAAGAACTTCTTGGGGTGCTGCCAATGTTTTGTTTTATGATTGGGTGTTGGTCACACTGCATGCAAATTATAGCTCAATCTTCTTAAAAAGCGAGGTGCAGAACAGAGTGTACATTATGCTACCCTTTATATTTAAAAGGAAAGAGAATTGCTTGTATCTGCATAGAGTCTCTGGAAGAGGCTGGTCACAGTGGCTGCCTGCGGGACGGGTGGCTGGGGGCTGGGGAAGGGGAAGACTTTTTGCTATTTCCTTTACAACTGTTGACTCTTAAAGACACAGGTGCATGTACTACCTGATAAAAATAAAAAATGAAGGGATCAGTTACATGCAAATTCAAATCAACACACCACTGCTTTATTTATTTTATTGTGTGTGTTTTTTTTTAAATCCTCGCCCAAGGATATTTTTTTCCGTTGATTTTTAGAGCGAGTGGAAGAGAGAGGGAAAGACAGAGAGAAACATCGATGTGAGAGAAACACATCGATTGGTTGCCTCCTGCACAAGCCCCGACCATGGTCCTGGGCCAGGAAGGAGCCTGCAATGGAGGTACGTGCCCTTGACCGGTGTCGAACCTGGGACCCTTCAGTCCACAGGCCGATGCTCTATCCACTGAGCCGAACCGGATAGGGCAGCACCCCTCTGCTTTAAAAGTTTCAGCGGCACCCCATCGCCATCAGGGCGAAGCTCAGGCTCTGAGCTGTTCCTGCCTATCTGGGCCCATCCAGGCAGCATCCTCGGTGGTGCGGGTCACCCCCCTTGCAGCCAGCGCAGTACCCGGGCTCTCTCAGACCGCCGTGCCGATGCGGTGTCCTCAGCCACTCCTCCCCCGCGAGGGTAGCTGCCTGGTGACGCTCTCACCAGTCTCCCGTCTGAGTCGGTTCCTCTGGCTTTCGTGGAGCCCTGCACCGTGCCCTCTCCCCTTCCTCAGCTGTTCAGACCACGTGTTGACCGATGCTCCCACGCGCTGGGCTCCAGGGACCCTGGAGATGGACGGAAGCCATCGTTAGCGACGGACCTGCTTCCTTGTCTGTTCCTGGCCCCGCACTCTTAGAACACACGGAAAAGCACACAGTCCCGGGACTGCGGGAGGGGTTCCGTGCCAGCCCCTGGTACCTGTGAATGTGGCCCACTGTGGGAATAGGGTCTTCGCAGGTGGAATCAACTGTGAGTTCGCAATGACTGATGATACGAAGAGGGGAATTTGGACACAGTCACAGACACAAGACGGAAGGAGGCCGTGTGACGACAAAGCTGGGGTTGGAGTGATGGGTCTTCAAGCCAAGGAGCGCCAAGGATTGCAGGAAGGAAGACGCAGCGGCCATCCTTTCCTGGGGCCTTTGAAGAGAGCGTGCCCTTTGTGACACCTTGATGTTGAACTTCTAGCCTCCAGACTGAGACAATAGACCCTGTTGCCTTAGCCAGCCAGTTTGTGGTCATTTGTTCCTTCAGCTCTAGGACGTTCATACATACACTAAACCAGTCAGCACCTGAGAGAATTCTAGGTGGTGACAAGTGCTTTGAAAAATAAAAATAAAAAAAGCATGAAAACAGGGCCTGTGATGGAGAATGGACTGGGCACAGCTCACGTAAGCCAGGGTGGTCAGGGAAGGCCTCTTGGAGGAGGTGACGTTTCCGCGGAGACCTGCAGAATGAGGAGCCTGCCACAGGAGGATGAGGCAGAGGTGCTGGGGGCAGGGGACCAATGGGCTTGTCATGTTTGAAAGCTACTGGATGCAGCTCTGACCGTGAAGGACACTTTGCGGGCATCTTTGTGGAAGTCCCCAGGAGCGAACCAGGAAGGGACTGTTCTCTCTCTGCCTCCCTAAGGCCTCAGAACCTGCTGGATGGCTGATGCGGGCCCGTCAGCCCGGCCGGCTGGCAGCCGATGGGATGGCGGCGGAGGCCAGCTTCACAGCTGACACTGAGCTGTAATTGTGATTAACTACCGGGTCCTCTTCCCCCGCTCAGGCCTGAGGCTGCGGGTGTGACAGCTGCAGAGTGAAGCAATGAGGCCAGGAAGGGGTTAATGGGCTGCCCCTCCATCTGAGCCCTTCAGACAATGGGAGGGGGTGGGGAGGCCTCTGGTGGGGGTGTGTGGCATCAGCTGGGGTGAGTGAATGGAGGGGACAGAGGCCTGGTCCCCAGGGACTGGGCGTGAGTGCTCTCCGGGAGAGGGGTCAGAACCCTCCCCGCTGCTATTATTTTCATCCACCCGCATCAGCCTCTCCCCTCCCCCGTCCAGCCAGAGCATCCCAGACGACTGCCCTCTGGGCTCCAGAGTGGGCAGCACCTCCAGCCTCACGGAATTCTGAAGTCGAGTCTGCACGCCAAGGAACTGCGGAACCCTGAAATGTCGCGGCTGTGGGGGAGCTCATCCATTCCTGTCGTTTTCAAACTTGTTTGCTTAACTATTAGCAGTGAAACCCAGGAGCCCCACCCCCGCCTCATTTTGTCCTCAAATAAGAAATAGTGCATTGATTTCCTTCAGAACAGACTGGGTGCCAGTCTGTCCCATTCATCCCCAGTTCTGCCCCTTAAAACTGGGGCACCTACCTGGCCAGTGTGGCTCAGTGGGTTGAGCATCGACCCATGAACCAGGAGGTCATGGTTCGATTCCTGGTCAGGGCACACGCCGGGGTTGCGGGCTCTATCTCCCCAGTGAGGGGGCCTGCAGGAGGCAGCTGATTAATGATTCTCTCTTATCATTGGTGTTTCCAACTCTCCCTCTTCCTTCCTCTCTCTGAAATCAATAAAAGCATTAAAAAAAAGTCCTTAAAAAAAAAAAAAAAGCTGGGCACCTTGGGAGACTCCTGACAAATGTATAAACTATGTAACCACCATCACAATTGATATGTAGAACATTTCCAACACCCCCCAAAATTCCCCAATGCCCCTAACCTCTGGTGTAGTAGATTGAACAATGGTCCCCTAAAGATATCGAGTTCTAACCCCTGAATTTTGTAAATTTTATCTTATTTGGACAAAGGATTTTTGCAGCGGTGATTAAATTAAGGATCTTCGGATGGAGATTAGTTGATTATCCAGATGCACCTGAATGCCATCACAGGGTTCTCATTAGAGAGAGTCCCATATGCAGAGGAGGAGGTGATGTTACCACAGAGGCAGAGACTGGAGTGATGTGGCCACAGCCAAGGAATGCGGGTGCCACCAGAAGCTGGGAGGGGCAAGCAACGGCTTCTCTCCTGGAGCCTGGGGAGCGAGTGTGGCCCTCCTGACACCTTTGTTGATGGTATAAAAACAAATGTCTGTATTTTAAGCCATCCAGATGTTGTTACTTTGTTATAGTAGCTCTAGGAAATGAACACACCTGACGTCCATGACCTGTTATCTGTCTGGATAGTTTTGCCTTTGCAAGAATGTTACATAAATGGAATCCTACAGTATGTAGCCTTTTGAGTCTGGCTTCTTTCACGCAGCATAACACATTTGAGATTCATCCATATCGTTCCATTGATCAGAAGTCCGTTCCTTTTTATTGCTGAGTCATATTCCAGTGTGTGGACACACCATGGCTTATTTATCTACTACAGGCCCGGTGCACGAAAATCGTGCACTTTGAGGGTGGTGTTCCTCAGCCCTGCCTGCACCCTCTTGCAGTCCAGGAGCCCTTGGGGGATGTCCGACTGACTGACGGCTTAGGCCTGTTCCCCACCTCCGCCGCTGCGCTCGCCAGCCATGAGCCGGGCTTCTGGCTGAGCAGTGCTCCCTCTGTGGGAGTGCACTGACCATCATGGGGCAGCTCCTGCGTTGAGCGTCTGCCCCCTGGTGGTCAGTGCACGTCATAGTGACTGGTCGTTCTGCTGTCCTATCAATTTTCATATTAGCCTTTTATTATATAGGATTTATCAGTTGAAAGGTATTTGGGTCATTTTCAGTTTTTGGTGATTATAAATAAGGCTGCTATGAACGTGTGCCTACAGGTGTTTGTGTGGACATAGTTGTCATTTTTCTAAGGTATATACCTAGGAGCGTGATTACTGGGTCATACTGTAGGTGTTTTTATAATTCTGTAAGTCACCTGTTTTCTAATGTGACTGTACCATTTTGCATTCCCATGAGCACTGAGTATTGTCCAGGTGTGTGTTGTGTGTGTGTGTGTGTGTGTGTGTGTGTGTGTGTGTGTTTTAATATATATTTATTGATTTCAGAGAGGAAGGAAGAGGGAGAGAGAGAGAGAAACATCCATGATGAGAGAGAATCATGGATCGGCTGCCTCCTGCAAGTCCCCCACTGGGGATCGAGCCCACAACCTGGGCATGTGCCCTTGACTGGAATCGAACCTGAGACCCTTCAGTTTGCAGGCCGCCGACGCTCTATCCACTGAGCCAAACCAGCTAGGGCTGTGTTGTGTTTTTTTTTTTTTTTGTTTTTAATTTGGTCTTTTAAATAAGTATATAGTGATCATAGAGTCTTGGGATTTTCTTGGGAGGATTAAATAAATGTATTGCTGAGAATAATGCCTAGCACATTAACATGTGGCCGCTGCCTTGGAAGTGTTAGCCTCCTTTTTGTTCTCTCTCTGGGAGGCCAGGACATGGCCAGCGGTGGAAAACCCAGATGCCAGGTGGGCCAGGTGGGCGAGGTGAGGTCTTGGGGAGCTGGCAAGCACATGCTCTTCTTGAAGATCATAGTCCCTGGGAAACAGGCCGTGAGATGGAGAGTTGGGTGTCAGGTGGTTGTCTAGGGAATGCTCTTGAGATCTGGGGGCAGTGAGGAAAGCGGGGTCAGACAGTTGCAGCAGAGGCCCCGGGCAGTCCCATCCGGAGCTCTGGGGCTGGGACAGCCTTCAGGGATGTCACCTTCTGAACAGGCAGGTCAGGCCTCGGTGCTGCTCCCTCACCAGTCTTTGGAATGACTGTCTTGAGAGAGATGTAATCTTGGGTGCAGCAGCCTCTCCCTTGAGCCATCAGCAGGCCACACGGAAGGCGTGTGGATGCTGGTGCCTTGATGCAGGTGACATCCACCAGGTGGGCAAGCAGGCCCGAGTGGTCAGAGCTTTCGTTTTTTAAGAGTAGCTGCGAATCTTCATTTTGATGTTGTCTGCCAATTGTTTTAAATGCTGGGAGCTCGCCCAGCTGGCGTGGCTCAGTGGTTGCGTGTGGACCTCTGAACCAGGAGGTCATGGTTTGATTCCCGGTCAGGGCACATGCCCAGGTTGCTCGATCCCCAGTGGGGGCCATGCAGGAGGCAGCCGATCAAGGATTCTCTCTCATCACTGATGTTTCTATCTCTCTCTTCCTTCCTCTCTGAATTCATCAAAAGATATATTTTTAAAAAGTTAAATCAGTAACTTTGATGTTATCTGTATTTTACCACAATTAAAAAAAAGTAAAACAAAACAAAAACAAAAAAAGAAAGAACATTTTTCCCTACGTGGTACAGCTCCAAGATGGCCTCAGTGATCCGTGCCTCCTGCCACCCATGCCCTGAATAATACCCTCTGTCACTGAGTAGGCTCCCTTGTGGCACTGGCAGGATAGCGTAGAAATGAGACGATGTGGCGTCTGAGGCTGGGTGGTAAAAGGCACCGCAGCTGCCATCTTGTCCAGTCTCGGGGAGCAGGCAGCCACCAGGTCATGAGGACACCCAAGTAGCCCACGGAGAGGAACTGAGGCTCTTCGATAATGACCTTGAGTGAGCCATCCTGGAGGTGAGTCCTCTGCCCCATCCAGGCTGGACCTCACGAAAAATTTTAGCCTGAGCCACCCCACTAAAGCTACTCCTGAACTCCAGACCCACAGAAATGGTTTGTGACATACATGCTTATGGTCCTCTTAAGCCACTGTTTCGAGTTCATTTGTTATGCTGCACTTGATAACTAATGATCTAATTACAGAACTAGTAGCCCGTTTGCACGAAGATTCGTGCAATAGACCTTCATTCACCTGGCTGCCTGCACCAGTTTTCTGCCGGCACCGGGGACCCAGGTCTTGGCTGTGGCCACCGCTTTCTGCCTTCTTTCAGGGTCCGGGCTTGGCCCTGGGCAGTGGCCTTGGGCTTGGCTGCACCCAGCGTCCCTGCTACCGATCGCAGGAGCCGACCCCCAGTGGTCTCCTGCGATCTGGCGCAGGCACCCCGCTGGCGCCCAAGGCCAGGAAAGCCTCAGGCGGCTTTCTCGGCCTTGGGCTCAGCCGCACCCAGCGTCCCTGCAACCCGATCGCAGGAGCCGACCCCCAGTGGTCTCCTGCGATCGGCACTGGCGCCCAAGGCCAGGAAAGCCTCGGGCAGCTTTCCCGGCCTTGGGCTTGGCCGCACCCCAACGTCCCTGCAACAGTTTCCTGGTGGGCGTGGTTGATGGGCGTGGCTTGGTTGGTGGGCGTGGCTTGGGCATAACGAAGGTGCGGTCAATTTGCATATTTGTCTATTATAAGGTAAGATTGTGTAATAGTGTGCCTCAGTATCTGCAGGGGACTGGTTCCTGGACACCTCCCCCCCCCTCGCCCCCCACAGCAGATACCAAAAATCCGCAGATGCTCAAGTCTCTCTTTGATAAAATTATGTAGAACAATGCATACAGTTGGCTCTCTGCGTTCACGGATGCCCAACCACAGATTGAAACAACTACGGGCAGACACAGAGGGCCAACTGTATTTTTTGAAAATTTTCTGTGTATAAATTCAACACAGTTCAAACCTGTTTTGTCCTAGGGTCAACTGTATATTTTATTGCATATAACCATTTCTCTCACACCCACACATCAAATTATGTTAGCTCATCCGGCCGCTGGGGGCTGTGAGAGGGGAAGTCTTCTCCTCCCTTCCCCAGAAGAATGGCTCCTGAGGTGGCCAGACCGAGGGTGGTGTCGGGGCCAGGTGAGGAGTGTGCCTGTGGCCCTCTTCACTCCTAGCTCCCAGGGGACCTCCCTCTGTACAGTCAGGGGCGGCGTGGCTGAGCATGTGAGTGTGAGGGTGCGTGTTCCCATGCAAACCTGCACGTCTGTTCCCGGCAGGCCCCTAGCAGGCAGGCGCATGCGGGGGTTTAGAGGAGAGACTCGAGTTAAAATCCCAGCTCTCGTGCTCCGGTTGCACTCTAGCTGTGTGGCCTTGGGCAAGTTGCCTAACTTCATAACTTGAGACTGAAAGTATTAAATTCCTACCTCATAGGACTGTTAGGAGGAATTAATGAGTTAATATGTGCAGAAGGCCTGGGGGCAATATTAGCACATGCAGGAACTACGCAAGGATTGGTGGTTGATATTCTTCTGGGCATCGGTAGTCCCAGCTCTGCCATGGTACAGGTCACTTTGCCTCCTTGGGCTCAGTTTCTTCACCTGTAAAATGGGATCTTCTTGGCACTATCCATAGGGCAGAATGAGGATTCAAGGAGATTGTGTATGGGAAGGACTTGTTCTGGTTCAAGGTTGGTCCTTGATTATGCACATATATGAGCCTCTGGGTGTCTGCATATGTGGGCGTGGGAGGCACACATGGATTCCTGCCTTCCCTCTGAATGCTGCCCCTCCTCGCCTGCAGGATCCTAGCGACCAACCCTCCAGGCACCTCCCCCCACTTTCTTGGCTCCCTTTTCCTGCTTCTTGGGCCGCAGTGTCACCTGCTGGCCCAAAGCTATATGGCATCCAGAGCCCATTGCCTGCATAACTAGGTCATAGGGAAGGGAATGTGCACTTGAGCGCCTGCTGAGTGCAGAATATAACACATGTTTATGCCCCTATTTTATAGAAACGGAGCCTCAGGGAGGTCACACAGAGCCAGCTGAGAGCTGGGATTTGAATCCATATTCCATCTTCCCCCACTCCAAACACCCTCCTAGGGTGAGGTGACCAGACGTCCCGCTTTTTAACAATTTGTCCCGCGTCCGCGGCATTTTAAAAAAGTCCCGATTTTTGGAAAGAATGCACGACAAGCTAGGGGACGGCGGGAGAACGGGAAGGGAATATACAGTTTTCGGCGGCCATGTGGCTATTTAGCCAGGATATGAGTTTTATATTATTTTTGTTAATTTTATAATGTTAAATTTTAATAATAACAAATAATTGTTGAGAACTGATTACCGAGAACTGCTTATCAAAGTTCGCATTGTTGATCAGTTGTTAGAATTCGACCACCATTGTTTGGACTTAATGAACAATGGCATTTTTTTGGGATTGGCAACGACGAAAACATTTTGTAACTGTCTCTCAGACGATACACATCGTACTGCGTGCTAGTAAGCTAGTTAAACAAGTGATGTCATTACAAATCAGCTATTCAGATAATTTAGGTAAGTTATTTATTTATTTATTTCATAAATACATAAATTTTCTTGAATTTAGCAGACAGTACTCGTATTATTTATATTTTATAGTGGCGGCAAAAAGTCTAGCGCCGGCCTTGAAAGTGACACTTACGACTTACATTACGGCAAATTCAGAGGAAAAATAATACAAGTTAGTATTGTTATTATTTAGAAAGAAATACAGGATTAAAATAATTTTTAAAATATAGTTACTTTATAACAATCAAATTAATTTAATTTATAAACTAACAATAAAATATGTTCATGTAATTATGTACCTACTTACTGTGTTTTTAAGCAATATGTATATAATAATTTATAATATAATTTTAAATTATTTTTTTTAGATTTTTAACATAATGAGTAAGAAAAGAGGATGCAAATTCAATGATGATCTAAGAAGTGAATTTCCTTTTATTAAAAAAACCAAAAGCGATTACAATATAGACCAAATTTTTAACCAAGACCCCCCCCCCCCACCCCGGTCAATGGTGTCCCACTTTACCAATGTTAAAATCTGGTCACCTTATCCTAGGGTGAGTTCAAGTTCTGGGTTAAACTGGCCCTTCCCTCTACACAGAGGGGAGCCAGGAGCTGAGGTCAGGGGTCCTTGGGAGAATGTTAGGGTTGTCCCCCAGGGTTAGGATTGCAGATGAAAGAGCACTGGACTGAGAGTCCCCCAGCTGGGGTCTCTCTCTGGCTCACCCAGCCATCAGCTGAACAACCTTTGGAAAATGCTTACCTTATTCATTCATTCATTCATTCATTCATTCATTCTAGCATTTATCATCTTGGACTATAGACACTGTGGAGAGAACACTTAATGTGGGTGTTGGGCTCTAATGTGAGGAGAAACTCATAAAAATAAACAATTTTTTTTTAAAAAACTTCCCAAAATCTTTCACAGTTTTCTGAACATCATCCTTTGCAGTAATAAATACACTAACATAAAGAGGGGCAGTATGTGGTAGCAATTGCATCGATTGCTGTAATTTTAGGTTCAGCTCTCACTCAGATGTGTGGATTGTGAGCAGTGGGCCCCTCCACTCCCTGCTTCTTGCCCACAGTTGGCTCCTGTTCAGGCAGCGCCAACTCTACACTCACGCTGTGTATATCGTTCTCTTCTCTCTCTCTCTCTCTCTCTCTCTCTCTCTCTCTCTCTCTCTCCCTCTCTCTGTGCACACATGATTGCATTTCTGAAGTTACATAATAAAAACAGCTAATATTCCTTGAGCATTTATTCTGCACTATCATAGGCACTCTTCTGAGCTCTCTACTTGCATTAATTTGTATCCTCCTCCTCACAGTGCTATGAGGTAGGTACTATTATTACCGACGAGGAAACCGAGGCACTGAGAGGTTAAGCAACTAATCCAAGGTCACACAGCTAGTGAATGGCAGAGCCTGGGCTTGAAACTGGGGACTCTGAGACCAGAACTCACACCCTTAGCCATGATGCTACCCACCTGAATGGAGGCGCCATGGGAGCCATGTGTATGTGCCGTGTGTTCCTTGTAAGCCCACAAGCCCCGTTAGGCAGGCCAGAGTCTGGCCTGGGTCATCTTTGCATCCCCAATACTGGTCCTTTCATCCAGGGCCCACTGGGTGTGTACTCAGTAATTGTGTTTGAACAATGCCTGAGGCTTTCTGACCCCCAGGTCCTTCATCTGAAAGACAGGAAGAACAGCCCTTCAGATTGCCCCAGGGAGCTCTTAGGTGAGAAAGCTCTTTGTTAAAGATCCTGGGTTCTCCCTTGCCCACCTCCTGTTCACCTCTCCTTGGGCTTCTGTCTGCCCAATTCAGTGGCCTGCACCAGCTCGGGAGAGCTGACTGTGCACCTCTTTTCCCAGCTTTGCATTCAGTACCATCATGATTGTGGCTTGAAATCAGCAATAGTGAGAATATTTACACCATGGAAATTGGCAATGGAAACAGGAGGTTGTTGTTTTTTTTTTCCTTTATATATGTTAAACATTTACCACGACCAGGAGAAAATAGATCCTCTAATGATCACCTTCAGGCAGTAGTACAGTGGAGTGATCGTGCCTATTGGCTCTGGAGCCAGACTTCCTGGGTTCAAGCCCCAGCCCTATCACTTACTGTGTGATCTGGCTCAATTACTTAACCTCTCTGAGCCTCATTAGTCTCATTCATAAGAAGATTACCTATTTCATTAGGGATTCAGTGCGGTTATCCATATAAATTCTCTCTCAATACTAATTAATATTATATATATCAAGCTAGGCGATGGGGAAACTTTCTTGTTTCCACATGCTAGAAAAGGTGGTGATGGGAACGGGATTTGCAATGTCAAAGAGGAGCCTCAACAAGGACAATGTGTAACCCAAGGTCAAGGCCCCAGTGAAGGATGTTTTGAGCACTGGCAGGCCAGATCTTGATGAGTCATGGACTGTGTACCTGATGTTTGGAGTTAAGGGGCCTCATCCAGTTCCTCAGAGGGAAGGCTGCTGTTAGTTAGCCTTGGATCCCCGAAGAGATTTTGGAGGAAGCTGGTGATCTAACCAAGGATTCCTGCTGCTCTCCCCTACCCTCTCTTCTTGCTAGTGAGCACACCCAGAGGAGTGTTGTGGGGTTTGTAACATGAGATGTAACAGATACACTGAGTGGCCAGATTATTATGATCTCTGAACGCATAATAATCTGACCACTCAATATATATATATTAGAGGCCCTGTGCATGAATTCGTGCATGGGTGGGGTCCAGCCAGCCTGGCCAGGGGGAGGGGACATGGGCAGTTGGCCGGCCTGCCTGCTGGTTGAACTCCTGGTCTAGGGGACAATTTGCATATTAGCCCTTTATTATATAGGATATACACTGAGTGGCCAGATTATTATGCGTTCAGAGATCATAATAATCTGGCCACTCAGTGTATAACAAGAGCAGTACAAATAGAGAGAAGAAAGAACAGAGCTATATAGGAGTGACATTTCTATATCTCACTGTAATTAAGTTATTATAAATCTGAAGTAGATCCTGATAAATGAAGATGTATATGGTAAGTGTAGAGCATTCACTTAAAAAAGTGAGAAAAAACTATTAAAAAATTAAAATGTTACACTAGAAAGTACTCATTTAATGTAAAAGAAATCTGTAAAGGAAAAATAGAGGGGGGGAATAGACACAAGATATATAGAAAACATAAAGTAAAATGATAGGCATAAATCCAACTCTATTTATAATAGCATTAGGTGTGAATGGAACCAATCCAAAGGCAAAGATTTTCTGAATTTATAAAAGACCAAGCTCCAACTGCTGTCTCTAAGAGACACTCTAGATTCAAAGATACAAATAAGTTGAGAGTTAAAGGATGGGAAAAAATATATTATACAATAGCAATCATAAGAAAGCTAGATTGGCCATATTAATATCAGAGAAAATAGACTTTCCTTTTTTTGAATTTATTGGGGTGACACAGGTTAACAAAATTATACAGGTTTCAGGTGCACAATTCCACAACCCATCATCTGTACACTGTATTGTGTGTTCACCACCACAAGTCACATCTCCCTCCATCACCATTTATCCCCTATACCCTAACAACCACCCCCTCCCCTGCCATTCACCACACTGCTGTCTGTGCCTAAAAAATAGACTTTAAAACAAAATATGTTACAAGAGATAAAGAAGGATATTTTCTAATATTAAAAGGGTCAATCCATCAGGATGATCTAAAAAGTATGAACATATATGCACCTCACAACAGAGCCCCAAAGCATATGAAGCAGAAATGGACAGAATCGAAAGGTGAACTAGACAATTCAGTAATAGATGGACACACTGATATCCCACTTTCACTCACGGAAAGAACATCTAAGCAGAAGATCAAGGAGGAAATAGAAGGCTTGAACAACATGATCAGCAACTAAACCTAAAAGACATCTATCTACTGAACACTGCACCCAGCAACAGCAGAATACACATTCTTCTCAAATGCACATGGAAAATTCTCCAGGGTAGACCATTTGTTAGGCCACGGAATGAATCTTGATTAGCTCTAAACGACTGACATCATACAGGTATCTTTTCTAACCACCACTTCTAAGAAGTCTGTGGAAGGTCTCCATCTGAAGCTTTAGCCAGAGGATTTCATGTTGGTTGTGTGAAAGCTGGAAGCTTCTAGAAAACGTTCAGGACATCTTTCACCCTGCGGTGAGCATTAACTTAGCTAACTCGTGGGAAGCATTTAGAAAAGTGCCTGACTTGTAGTAATCACATAATACATTTTATTTGTTACTAGAGGCCCAGTGCACGAAATTTGTGCACTGGCGGGAGGGGGGGAGGTCCTCAGCCCGGCCTGCTCCCTCTCACAGTCTGGGAGCCCTTGGGGGATGTCCGACTGATGGCTTAGGCCTGCTCCTCCTGAGCTGGCAGTTGGACATCCTTAGCACTGCCACGGAGGTGGGAGAAGCTCCTGCCACCACTGCTGCGCTCGCCAGCTGTGAGCCCAGCTTCTGGCGCACTGACCACCAGGGGGCAGCTTCTATGTTAAACGTCTGCCCCCTGGTAGTCAGTGCACCTCATAGCGACCAGTTGTTCTGCTGTTGGGTCGATTTGCACATTAGCCTTTTATTATATAGGATTATCCTCACAATAATTCCATGGGGAAAACTTCATTATTTTTCCTATTTTACAGCTGAGGAGACGGAGACTCAGATGCACAGTAAGTTAAGGTCACACAGATTAAAACCCACGTTTGTGAGACTTCAAAGCCTGGTACAGATGCAGAGAGGCAGGTCTGAGGACTTTGATTACTGTGCGCGTGTGTGTTTTCAGTAGCTTAAAATTGGAAACAGTATAGATTTCCATCAACAGAAACCATTCAGTAAAGCCCATTCAGAAAGGGCTTTGTGGTGGTTACAAGAAATAAGGTCACCCTCTACACAGGGACACGGAACCATCCCCAAGATATTTTGTTCAGTAAAAAGAACATCTGAAAAAAAATGTTCTATAACCCACAGGAAACAAAGCCAACTATTCTGTAAGATCTAAGTGTGTGTGTGTGTGTGTGTGTGTGTGTGTGTGTGTGTGTGATCTTTGGAATATGAAGCAAATGAAGGTGATTTTAAACAATAGGATCTATTTATAGGAGCCTTCCTTTCTTTAGACTTTATTGAGCTTTAAAATAACACAGGCGTGGAGAGCACAGCAAAGTGTCAAGAAGCAAAAAAGAAAACCGCAGATATCCCTCTCTCTGGATTAACTGGGCTAACGTTTTTATATATAGACTAGAGGCCCGGTGCACGAAGATTCGTGCAATAGACCTTCATTCACCTGGCTGCCTGCACCAGTTTTCTGCCGGCACCGGGGACCCAGGCCTTGGCTGTGGCCACCGCCTTCTGCCTTCTTTCAGGGTCGGGGCTCGGCCGCACCCAGCATCCCTGCTACGGATCGTAGGAGCCGACCCCCGGTGGTTGCCTGCTATCCGTGCAGGCTCCCTGCTGGTGCCCAAGGCCGGGAAAGCCTCTGCCCGAGGCTTTCCCAGCCTTGGGCTCCGCCGCACCCCAACGTCCCTGCGACAGTTTCCTGGTGGGCGTGGCTGGTGGGTGTAGGGAAGGTACGGTCAATTTGCATATTACTCTATTATTAGGTAGGATTAGAGGCCCAGTGCACGAAATTCGTGCACGGAGGGGGGAGGTGTCCCTCAGCCCAGCCTGCACCCTCTCTAATCTGGGACCCCTTGAGGGATGTCCAACTGCCCAATGGGATCGGGCCTAAACGGTCAGTTGGACATCCATCTCACAATCCAGGACTGCTGGCTCCCAACCGCTCACCTGCCTGCCTTCCTGCTTGCCCCTAACTGCTTCTGCCTACCAGCCTAATCACCCCCTAACCACTCCGCTGCCAGCCTGATTGATGCCTAACTGCTCCCCTGCCTGCCTGTTTGCCCCCAACTTCCCTCCTCTGCCAGCCTGGTCACCCCTAACTGCCCTCCCCTGCAGGGTTGATCACCTCCAACTGCCCTCCCTTTCAGGCCTGGTCCCTCTCAACTGCCCTCCCTTGCAGGCCTGGTGCCTCCCAACTGCCCTCCCCTGCTGGCCATCTTGTGGTGGCCATCTTGTGTCCACATGGGGGCAGGATCTTTGATCACATGGGGGCAGCCATATTGTGTGTTGGAGTGATGGTCAATCTACATATTACTCTTTTATTAGATAGGATAGAGGCCTGGTGCATGGGTGGGGGCCGGCTGGTTTGCCCTAAAGGGTGTCCCGGATCAGGGTGGGGGTTCCCTTGGGGTGTGGGGCGGCCTGGGTGAAGGGCTTTTGGTGGTTTGCAGGCTGGCCATGCCCCCTGGGGAACCAAGCGGAGGCCTTGGTATCTGGAATTTATTTACCTTCTACAATTGAAACTTTGTAGCCTGGAGCAGAGCCAAGCCTCCTGCTCGCTCCATGGCTGGCAGCCATTTCTTTTGGGGTTTGTGTTCTTCTATAATTGAAACTTTGTAGCCTGGAGCGGAGGCCTAGGCCAGCCAGGGCTGCAGAAGCTTTGCTTCCTCCATTGCCGGGGAAAACCCAAGCCTCCCGCTCTTTCCAGCTCAGTGGCTGCTGCCATTTCTGTCTGGATTTGTTTACCTTCTATAATTGAAACTTTGTAGCCTTGAGTGGAGGCTTAGGCCTGCAATGGCATGTGGAAAGCTTGGCTTCCTTTGTTACCGGGGAAACCCAAGCCTCCCTCCTGCTCTCTGTGGCTGTAGCCATCTTGGTTGGGTTTATTTGCATATTTGCTCCTGATTGGCTGGTGGGCGTGGCTGGTGGGTGTAGCAGATTTAGGGTCAATTTGCATATTACTTTTATTAGGTAGGCTATATATCACTCCAGTCCTCTTTCTGTGTGATTGTATGTGTGTGAGTGTGTGTGTGCATCTATATATACATATAGAGGAGCGTACATTTAAGAATATGAGAATTCTGCGGTTAAACCACATAGAAGCTTATTTCTCTGTCACATTAAATCTGGGTCCCAGTAGGAACGGTGGCTCCATAGTCATGATTTCAGGCTCTTACTATGTGTTTCCTGTATTATTCTCGACCTCTGGCTTCCTCCTCATAGTCTAAGACAGTTGCCCCAGATCCAGCCATCACATCTGCATTCCCACCAGCACGAAGGGGTAAGTGGGGAGTGGAGGTCCTGCTTCTGCCTTTTAAGTACACCACCTGGAAGTCATACACATTATTCTTGGCAATGTTTGTCTGAATGTAAACACATGGCCGTTTATAGCCACAAAGAATCCCGGGAAATGTGTTCTTTACTCTGGGCTCCCATGTGCCTAGCTAAAAGTCAGGGGCTCGCCCTAGCCGGCTTGGCTCAGTGGATAGAGCGTCAGCCTGTGGACTGAAGGGTCCCAGGTTCGATTCTGGCCAAGGGCACATGCCTGGGTTGTGGGCTCGGTCCCCAGTAGGGGGCGTGCAGGAGGCAGCCGATCAATGATTCTCTCATCATTGCTGTTTCTATCTCTCCTTCCTTCCTCTCTGAAATCAATAAAGAAATATATTTAAAAATAAATAAGAGTCAGGGGCTCTAGGACTATAAAGAAATAGGAAAATGGACATTATAGCAACTAGCAGGGCTTCATTCTCTCAATAATAATAATATCTTTCCTCAGCAAAAGAGAAAGTTCTGTATCTTATCTTTCATTCTAACCATTGAACCCTGTGAGAGGACAACCCCCCTTCCCCCAGGCCAAACTACAAGTTGTAATAGAGCAACTTTCTTAAGGCACACCCAGAAGCCAGCTGCTGCCAGCAATTTCCAAAGGGAAGGCGTTTCATTTGCCAGGGCACTTCCCCCAGATTTGACCTTTGATAAATCTATTGAGAAAATCAGAAAAGGCCACCCCATTGCAAAACCAGAATTGCAAGACAAGGTGTGTGACAAACCTTCTCTGGTGAGCGAGTTTCAGCCCCTCTACTAGTCACTCTTAAAGCGATACATTAGACTTTGTGTAAATCACATCCTGCTACAAAAGCACTCATTTCTCATTCCTTCTTTTCACTTCCAGAGGAATTTGAGTGTGTGTGTGTGTGTGTGTGTGTGTGTGTGTGTGTGTTGGAGTGGAGACCATGGGACTGGATTGAAGTTTTCTGTTTATCTTTTTCTTTTTCTTTCTTTAAATTTATTGATGAGAGAGAGAGAGAGAGAGAGAGAGAGGAACATTGATTTGTTGTTCCACTTATTTATGCACTCATTGGTTGATTTTTGCATGTGCCCTGACTGGGGATCAAACCCGCAGCCTTGGCATATCAAGACGATGCTCTAACCAAGTGAGCTACCCAACTGGGGTAAAGTTTTCCATTTCTATTTGAAATATTTCTGTTTCAAACCAGAAGACAATGAGCCAGGAGAGGCCCTTGATCTCCATCTGAAGCCAAGGTTTCCTTGACTAGTTCACGTGCTTTGAGACTCATGCCTCTGACACAGAAATATAAAGTAATACAGAGCCTAGGTGGCCCGGGTCCAAGTCCAGGCTCTGCCACTCACTGGCTGTGTGGCCTCAGCCAAGATACTTAACCTCTCTGTGCCTCAGTTTCTTCATTTGCAAAATAGTGCTCGAAATAATAGAAAATTATTTTTAGGGCTTCTGTAAGATTACTCAGTAAAGTCTCAGGAAGAACCCAGGGCTTGGGGTCCTTCCTCAGCAGATGACCACAGGAATGCCCCCTCCCCCTCCCCCCGGCATCTGGTCAACTAGGAAGGGTGGCAGTGGGAAGGCGCTTTAGGGCTATAAGGTTGATGGTCACCGTGGTGGACAGCAGTGAGGATGAACAGGGTAGGTGCTCCCTCTTGGGGCATTCCCATGCTGACCTACCCCGAGGAAGCGTGCTGGTGTAATCCCTACCGATTCTCTTTCAGATGACTCTGCGGGCCTCTCCTTAAAGTCCTGGCCCGATTTTACATTTCCAAGTTCCCGGGCCACTTCCTCCGGGATAAGTGTGCAGTGTGGTACCTGGGTATTTGTGCCATCAGTTCATTAGAAAGAACCCTGGATTCAGAGCGAGGGTCTGGGCCCTGACTCTTTGCGGTCCGTTTTCTGGGGGGCTCTGGCTGGGTCATTCCCCATCTGGACCACTGCTAGCACACCACCCCGTCTGCAGGGCCTGGGACCCACACCGAGGCTCATGCGCTATGTCTGAAGCTTTAGAAGATGCTCACTTAAAACAGAAAGGCCTTATAAAACGGGAGGGAGGTGCGTTTATCATCCCCGCTGTCCAGAGGAGGAGACAGCGCTAACTAAAAGGTTGTCATGCCATCAGGGATGGTGAGTGAAAGCAAAACCACAGAGGGGCGTGGAATGAAGGCGCCTCGCGCATATACTGTCGCTTGCCTTCCCACCTCGTCCTTGGCAGCACACGCTCTTCTGCGTCTGCTCTCCGTGTGTGTAATTAATCTTGGAGCATCTTCCTGCGTCAGCAGAGATCTTGCTCATTATCGACTCCAGCCTTCTTCCTGAGAGGGAACGCCCTGAAGCCACCTGCACGGCCTGGTGAAGGCTGACACAAACCGGAGAACGTCTCCCTGGGTTCAGAAGGGAGACATCCCTTCTCCCTTGTCTTAGAGCGTTTACTTTAGAAATCCCAGCACGCCTCACCCAGCCTACCTTCAGTGCTAGTCTTCCAGCTGCAAAACAACCTCCCCTCATAGATACGAGTTTTCCCTCTGTGGATAAGGACAATTAGCTAACACGCAGCCACCCCAAACCAGGTGAATTCCGGGTGAACTGTGACAATTGGTGCCGACTGGCCGTCCCCCAGAGGTCATCGGTTGTATTTGCTTGTACATAAGAGAGGGGTTCCTCTCCGCCTGTGCAGCTCATGGGTGGATTGCCTGTGATGTGCACCAGTATTACCGCTTATTCAGTAATAAGGCCGTTTTCTTTCTCTTCTACTTTTGTGGAGAGGCTTTCTGGGTTAGTGGGAGACTTTAACACGTTAAGCGCCAAGCCTGTTTTGTCTTCCTTTCCGTGTAGCCCGCGATACCCGATTTCACCGATATGCTGGCGGCACCAGTGACGGACCGGCCCAGACGGAAAGTGTAGTGTCAGGCACTGGTGACTGACATGGCGCTTAACGTGTTCAAATAAATCTTGTCTTTAGCACGTTCTGCAGGGGGCTGGTTAAGTGAATTTGGCATCTCCATACAGTGGGACACTATGCAGTCAGGACAAAGAACACAAACGCTCTCTCCATTGTCGTTGCTGAGGCAAAGTGCAAGCTTCAGAGTAGTTCATATTTTTTTTCTGTAAAAGGACTCTATCTGTATTTTCTCACATTGGCATAATTTCTGGAAGAGCAAATAAGGGACTAAGAAAAAGTGCTCGTGTGTGTTAAGAGGAACTGGGTGGATGGGGGAGAGAAGAGGGATGGGATTTTTTTTGTTGTTGTTTGCTGAACACTATTTTATATTTTCTGATTTTTGAAACATGTGACTATGTTATCTGTTATAAATAAGTTAAAAGGAAGGGGTGGTAGCTAGCCAACTAAACAAACCACGAAGGAAAGAAACCCCAGGTCCAGACCTTCTCTAAGCATTTGATTCTGTTCATTTCTGAGCTCAGTCTTGACCTTGAAGTCAACTGAACGTGAATTATATTGACACATTTTTAGGGTTCATGGTGGACTTTTTCTTGGAAGGCTGACCTTAGTGTAAAAGCAGGGAATGTCTTTATTTTAAAAAACACACAAAGTAAGATAAAAAAAACAATCAGGTAAAACAACAGTCAGGTAACTAATGCACTCCTCCTCCCTCCAGGCGGCAGCCCTGCTTCACAGGGTCCTTGCTGTCCAGGGTCCAGCCTTGCTGAGTTGGGGGTGGGGCACTCGCTTTCAGAGGCTTGGTGTAGCCCCTCCCCCATCATCTCTCTCTGCCTCTCAGGAGGTCATGGGTCAGGAGGGATGATGGGAAGGGGTGAGAGGGATACAATGTCCCTCCATACTGCGAATCAGGGAGCCAACATGCCAGAGATTCCACCATTAGCCGCATCTTCTAGAAGCTCCTCTGAGGACAGCGGGGAAAGGATATGGGGCAGGGGTCATCTCTCAAACCCTGGCCACTGTAGGTGGTGTTGATTGTCACTCTTATTATGACTGTTGGGTATCAGATCAGGAAGTGGCCCAGGCACTTTTGCCACACGCTGGTGTCTCCCTTTCATCCCTCTGTCAGGTGTATGAGGTAGGTGCTATTTAGTATAATCCCCGTTTTATGGATGAGGAAACAGGCACAAAAAAATCAAGTGACTTCCCCAAGGTCGCACAGCTTGTAAGGCCCGCTCACTCTCAGCTGTTGCCCTTCGAACACCCTTGAGCCTGCCTCCAGCTGGGTGCTCCAAGTCAGTTCTCTCCCAAGCGTGAGGGAAGGACGCTCTGAAAGAGTGGAATTGCAAGCACTGTGACTCAGAGCTGGGGGAGGGCTGTGCTTTGCATTTCCAGGCTCCCTGGGAGGGAGGCCTGTGGAATTAGCCACCTTAAGGAGGGGAGTTTGTGTTGATGGTTCAAGTCCTCAGGCTCTGCCTCAGAGAGCCCCCCAACACTTTCCCAGTGACCTTGGGCCCTTGCCTTGACTCCCTGGGTTCCCAGTTTTCGGTTGGCCTAGGCGGGGCACTGCAGGCTGCAGGAGTCAGCGGATGAGAAGAGCCGCCACACGTTGACCAGCGGGAACATGAGCAGAGCTCCGAGCAGCGAGCCCAGCTGCACCGCCGCCCCACACCACAAGAGGGCGCTGCGGCTACGGTCGCGCAGGATCACGCCCAGCATCACCTTGACATAGCTCAGACAGCCAATGAAAAGCACCCACGAGGCCACCTGCAGGGACAGGGTAGGAGAGATGCAGAGTGCAGGGGGCTCTGGGGCGACCCCTAGAGGCCAAAGGTGTAGGATGACCTAATAGGGCTAAGGGAACCCCATGATTTGACCCCTCCCCAAGGGCAAAGGAGAGCCCAGCGGTTTTTCCCTCCCTCATGATCAAGTCAAGGGACTGTGGGAGAAAGCCACTGCTGACAAAGACAAGGTGGGGAACGTGTGGCTTTCCTAGGAGAGGCTGAGCCACTACCTTGGACTGCCCACCTCACCTTCTCAAGTCTCCTCTCCCAAATGAGCAGCAACCCCCTCACCACCATCACCCCCACCCTGCCACCTGGGGCTCCCCAAGAGAGCAACCAGAGACTGCTCAACAGAAAGGGCTGTACCCCCTGTCTCCCAGGCCTGGCCAGGCGAGGGGCCCCTGTGGGAGCAGATACTTACGATGGCGACTTCTCCAATCCAGTGGCCCTGCATGAGGGGGCAGGGGCTCATCACCGCCATAGCCATGTTGTAGGCCCCAAAGCCGGTCCCAAGTACTGTGAGGACCCCCAGGAAGAGCAGAGACCTAGGGCAGAGCGGGGGCGGTGAATGGAGTCGTGAAAAGCCTGACCGCTGCCTCCCCCAATCTGGGAGCCACGTGGGATGGTCAGCATCTCTAGGGTTAGAGGTTAGATCCCTGTGGAAACTTCCAGGCCACCAGGCTCCCGTGGGTCAGTGAGGCTCCTGAGGGAACAAGGCTGGCCTAAGTCACCCTGAGCGTCCATGGCAGGCCCAGCATCCCAGCAGGAGAAGCAGAATGCCTCTGGGGGATACACGGACCTGGTTCTAGTCTCAGTTCCACCATGTAAGCTGGAAGATTGGTCCCTGAGCCTCAGTTTCCTCACCTGGGAAATGAGCCCTGGGGGACCTGTGGGAGCAGAGCGTGCAGTGTCTGGCCCTGGCCATGGGCCCTACCTAATATTTCACCCGCTGCCATTTCCTCCGGCAACGCCCCCCACCTTAGACAGGAAGCTGGGCTAGAGACGGTGGCTCTGAGCAGGGCACTGGCACTGGCCCTGCAGGTGTGGTGTGTGACCTCGGGAATCCCTCTCTTCTGGCCTCAGCTACCTGTCTATAACTGAGGTCTGCAGGGTCTGGGGGCCCAGGGGCCAGCTTGGATGCCTTCCATTCAGAGTCCAGGTCTGACATTGAGGACACTGTCCTTCCCTCACTTGAAGTCTTGCCCCGGCGGTCCTCTTAGCCTATGTTCAGAACACCAAGGCTGCTCTGTGCGGGGTGAGAGCAGAGGGTCTGCCCCTGCCTCTGAGGCCTCTTTCTGCTCCAAGATTCTTGGTTCCGTGACTCTCAGATTCTGTATTGCTAACGTTCTGGGCGTCTCAGGTTCCACAGCTCTGCCGTCTCTGGTCCTGCTTCCCCAGAAATCTCCAGCCTCCATCCGTTTTTACTCCCCAAGGAAGACAACTCAGCTTTCTGGCAAATGGACATTTTCTGTCTTAATTCTCCTGCACTCATTCTCTCTCCTTCCGGGGCTGGGGGAGGTGGGTGTGGGCAGGGCTAGGGGAGGTGGTTGTCAGGCTAGGGGAGGTGGAGGTGGGCAGGTGGGGGTGAGAAGGGCTGGGGGAGGTGGGTGTCAGGTGCAGGTGGGCAGGACTGGGGAAGGTGGAGGTGGGCAGGGCTGGGGGAGGTGGGGGTGTGCAGGTCTGAGGCCAGTGAGGGCATGCAGGGCAGAGGGGTACATGGGAGACTGTGGGACCTAAGGTTTCCAGACCCCAAGGTGAGCTTTTCTCCCTGGTGGGTCTGAAGCCTTTGCGTCAGAAACTCTTAAGTTGCTTATTAGACTTTGAAATCCCAGGTGCTCTCTGGGCTGGCTCAGCCAGCATTCCATCCATCTGCCCCGCCGTTCTGAACCGTGGCTGTAAGGAACCAGCCTGGGCCGGAGGCAGGAGGGCGGGGCTGAAATCCGGGCTGTGAAGCAGGGCCCGCCTTTCTCTGAGCCTCAGGGGTTCCATTCGTAGATGGGCACCTCACTTCCTGCCTGGGGCCAATGGCCGTGATGGCGGACACACTGGACCTGCCAGGCTCCGAGCTTTACAAAATCAGCTCATCTCCGGCTCCCGGCCACCCTCGGAGGTAGAACCATTATTATCCCCGTTTTTCAGATAAGAATCCCTGAGGCACCGAGGGGTGGGGTGACATGTCCAGGACCACACAGCTAGTAAGTGGCAGAGCTGGAATTTGAACCCAGGCCATCGGGCTCCAGAAACCATATAATTAACCTCTACACACACCGCTGACGGTCGGGGTCTGGAGCTCTGGTGTTCGAAAACGAAGTGCGCCCCCAACCCGAGCTCCCCAGGGCCAGTAGGCAGCAGACCTGTTAGGCAGGAACACGGAGAGGAAGCAGGCCAGCGGGTTGGCCATGGAGCTGAGGGTGGCGGACAGGTGGTAGGCCACCGGCCCGTAGGACAGGCAGGAGTAGGTCTGCACGGAGGGCAGCACGCCGTTGGTGAGCGCGTTCACGAAGGCCACCAGGCCGTAGATGAAGAGCAGGCGGGCTGGGTAGCGGGGCGCCGCCTTCTCGTCCGCAGGCTCCTGGCTCCTGCTGTCCGCTGGGCCGGCGGGGCCCGGGCCCTCCTTCAGTGGCCGGATGGAGTAGAGGGTGACCTGGGAGGTGAGCAGGTCTTCCGTGGAGGTCTTACAGCGCCGGGGGTGACGCTGGAGGAGGAAGAAGGCGAGGAGGGAGCAGGCCATCATGAAGGAGAGCAGCAGGAAGAAGACCAAGGGCGAGAAGTGGGCAGGGAGGTAGCGGCTTTCCAGATGGGCCCCGGGGGGCGCTGTCCCGGTGAGGCCAGGCACAGGAGTGCTGCCATTTCCCTGGGGAAGACAAAGCAAGGGTTATCGGGTCCCTGGGTGATGCTGGGACACAGGGAAAAATCATTCATAAGGATGATACACAACAAATTTGATGCATTATTATTAATTAGTGTGTGATGAATAATGTACACGTGACAACTGAAGTCATGATATAAATGCTCATATTGACCGACTGCTGACTGGGCACCACACCTCGCATGCAACAGCTGGTGTGCACCTCCTGACAGCCCTGTGCAGGGGGGGCCATATCCCGGGTTTACAAGGGACAGAGGTGTCAGGACAGATTCGTCTTACCTGAGGGTCACGGGAGTATGTGGCAAAGCCAGTCCACTTGGTTCTTTCGGACTCAGCTCTGCCTCTTCCTACTCTACAGCCCTCCAAGGCTGGCAACTACATAGATGTTCAGAGGAGGGTGGGCTGGGGACCAGCCAGTGGGAGAGCAGCCCCATCGGACTCACTCTGTGGTGATGTGGCCCTAGGGTGGCCAGATAGATCTCTTTTCAAGAGCTACCTGCCCAGCCGGTGTGGCTCAGTGGTTGAGCATTGACCTGTGATTCCAAGTCAGGGCACATGCCCGGGTTGTAGGCTCCATTCCCAGAGTGGGGCAGGCAGGAAGCAACAGATCAATGATTCTCTCTCATCACTGATATTTCTATCTCTCTCTCCCTCTCTCTCCCTTGCTCTCTGAAACCAATAAAAGAATATTTTTTTTTTAAAAAAAAGAGCTATCAGCCCTAGCTGGTTTGGCTCAGTGGATAGACCGTCAGCCTGCGGACTGAAGGGTCCTGGGTTCAATTCTGGTCAAGGGCACAAGCCCAGGTTGCGGGCTCAATCCCCAGTGGGGGACATGCAGGAAGCAACCAATCAATGATTCTCTCTCATCATTGATGTTTCTATCTCTCTCCCCCTCTCCCTTCCTCTCTGAAATCAATAAAAAAATATATATGTATTAAAAAAAAAAAAAGAGCTATTCTTAGAAAATCCCCCAGGTGGATAAAGGTTGAAGTAACCCAGGGAAAGAGCAAAGAAAGGGTGTTGCTACTTTTAATTTTGGCTTTTTAACTGGATTGCTTACAGAGTCTGAACAAAACCTTTGCTGGTTAAATGAGACCCTGGACTCTCTTTGGTTCAAAAAGAGAAAGGGTAAAAAGAGAAAGGATACTTGCATCCCCAACCTGAATAGCCAATGGGTTGACAACAGCTGGTGCGGACCCCGAATCCGGAGTGGTGGAGAGGGGCACCAGGGGCCGTTCTGTGTGGTAGGGCAGCCGATTCGGGAGAAGCTGGTGGGAGCCTCAGGAGAAGGGCAGGATGCCTTAGAATGGGTTCACACCGAGAGGTCTGTGCCTGGGAGAGTCACGGTCCTGGTAGGTCCTTGGGGGCCCTTGCTCAGGTATCCCTAGGTGACTAAGAACCTTTGTGGGGTGGCCAGAAGAAAATGTCCTACAGGGATACAGGGATGGCCTATAGGGATATCCACTACATTTGGCGCGTCTGAACACGGGTACATAAAGGCTGGTTTTCCCCAAAAGTCTGTTCAGACTCTATGGATCTCAAAGAAAAAACTAAAATTAACGTGGGAAACCACACCTCCGAGGCCAACAAGCCCATGATAGTCAGCCTCCCATTGATGCTGAGATGAGGACCCTTTGGTACTTCTAAATTAAACGTTGGTGCACCCCATTAGGAAAAGCTGGCTGCAAAACCAGGCAGAACGAATGGAAGACATATCTAATTGGTCTCTTGAAGCTTCAGAAAGAGGATTTAGATAAATGGATCCACCTGCGATGTTGGTTAGGCGTCAACCCAGTTCTTTGAGGTATTAAAAATGGCTGTCCTTGTTTTCAAAGGGGGAAGGTCATTTGGAACTTGCCTTGTCAACGGCAGATATAAATTGTAAATGTCTCCGAAAAGAACGGGATCCAGCTGTTCTTTTATAAACTAGTGTGCCTATATAGGTATGTTGTAAAAGTGAAATGATTTTCTACCTCCGGATATTGCTAACATTAATTTAAAGGCAAGCGCTGAAATTCTCAGAAATACGGAAACCAACTCAAATGCTTCTCAAGTTCACATGATCTCAGATTAATCCTTAGTTAATAAAATTTAGTTAAAGTCCGTTGGTTTGAGTAGAACACATATTTTTTCTTTAGTTATTGATTTTAAACATAATATTTATACAGGGTGTCCCCCCCAAATGTACACACTTTAACAGCTGATAGCTCAGTTTTGAAAATGAAGTGTATTTTGATAAACACTGACTTTAGAATTATTCAGAGTGTGTGCATACGTTTTTGGGGGGTACCCTATATTTTACCTGGGTTTACAAAAATAAATTTATGTTAATAATTGAATTTGATGTCTATGAAATATGTTTCTAGAATAAAATGCCTTCATAAATTTAAGCTAAAGAATGCTAATTGCTTACTTCTTAGTTTTCATTAGAAATTGCTAAGGGTTAAAATCTTAATGTGTGTCGGGATACATCTGCAGTGTTCCAGAGGATCCCTGGCGCACCCCAGAGGTTTGTTTCCCTGTTAAATGGCGTGGGAAGTACTGTGAAATAGACAAGGAACAACTCCTGGGGTAATTGTGTGGTTAAACAATGCTGGTAAATTAAACAGCCGGGGCCTCGGGAAACCCAGGACAGCCTCGTGGTTCTCTACGGCTCCCTACCAATGGGTGTTTAACTCAGAAGCCAATTGTCCCCACGCTCAGAGTCTCATTTAATTGGTCTGGCTGTGGGGGGCCCCAGTAGTGTGTTTCAGTAGCTCTCCCAGGTCATCTCAAGTGTAGCCAGGTCAAGGGCACGGGGCCACCCAACATTTCGGAAATCCGAGCCCCCCGCACGGCCTTGCCGTGACCGCGTGCGGAGCGCCGCGCCGTGGGGTCCGTACCTGCGGGATGTCGATCTTCCTCACGGTGCTGGGGCTTGAGGTGTTGTGAGGTGTCTCGGTGACGTTGACGCAGGTGGTGAGACCCGAGCCCTGGGCAAGAGCCACCAGGGCAGGCAGGAGGCCGCTGAGTCCCTCACCCACAAAGTAGGTGGTGAGGTAGTGGGTGGACAGCTGGCTCATGAAGGGCAGGAAGGTGACGGAGGAGGTGCAGTCCACCAGGGCCAGGAAGAAGGTGAGGACCATGAAGGTGATGCTGTGGTGGCTGCCCTGCACCCAGGAGGTGACGTTCCAGAGGAAGGCAAAGAGGGTGCAGACCACGGTGCCCACACCCAGCACGGCGAAGACGACGGGCACCTCGGACATGTAGCCAGGCCGGAAGTGATGGAGCAGGGTGAAGAGGAGGGGCCCGATGTTGGCCAGCTGGATGATCACCGTGAGGTAGGAGGGCAGGTACCAGCCTTCGGGCAGCTCCGCCACCAGCAGGGGCAGCTCCACCCAGATCCCGTTGATGGCCACCCAGGAGCCCATCCCGAAGGTGCAGACAAGCAGGTGCATCAGGAGGGCCATGGTGATCTCGGTCCGGGCCAGAGGCTGCCACCGCCCGGAGCAGCCGGCAGCAGGGCCTACAGAGCAAAAGACCAGGTGAGCGATGTCAGGTTCACTGTCGAGCTCAGGGTGGGGAACATCCTGCCCACAGGCTGCCTACGGCCCGAGAAATCATTGGGTCTGGCCCTGCCAAGGCATTAGGGGTGAGTCCATTAAATGGTTGACCACATATAGCGGGCTGGTTTTTAAGTTGATAATTTTGTAGAATGATGTTATACGTATCCAAATGGCCCTTGGCAGAAAAAAGGGTCCCATCCCTGGTAGCAAAAGACTGGGCTTTGGGCCCACAGTTTTCTCATATTTTTCCCTTCATGAACAAGTGGGCTTTGTGTGTGTGTGTGTGTGTGTGTGTTTTAAGCAGGAAACATGAACAAATTCCTTTATAACTAACCTTCCAGTAGGAAAGACTTTTTAACCATGACTTGTAAAGCCTGAGATCACCAAAGAAAAGTCTGATACATTCAACTGCGTAAATATCAAAACAGAAAAGCAAACCAACAAACCACACACAACAAAAGCCATGGCCAGGTGGCTCAGTTGGCTGGAGTGTCTTCCCACACACCGCACACCGAAACGTTGCCGTTAGGTTCCCCATCAGGGCACATACTTAGCTTCCAGGTTTGATCCCTGGTCACGGAGCTCTTCCCCTCTCTAAAGTCAGTAAAAACATACCCTCAGGTGAGGATTAAAACAACCACAAAATACTCCCTGCGAAAAATGCACCAGCAAGATCAAGAGACAGATGACACCCTGAGGGGAAGTATTTGCAATGTGGATCACAGACAAAAGGCTCATCTTCCTAATACATAAAGAGTTTTTAGAAAATTAAGAACAAAAAGACCCAATAGCGAGGTGGGAAAAGGATATGAAATGTTCAGAGAAAAAGTACAAGTAAGTCTTAAACACATGAAAAGATGATCACCTTCATTCATGGGAAATGTCACTTAACCATGACTCCAAGGTGCCGTTTCTCACCATGAGATTGTCCCAGAGGTTGCCTGCCCTGGACAAAACCGTGCATGCATGAGGTTCCTACTTCCGGTGGCCTTGCTGGTAACAGCAAAATACAGAAAATGACCCAAGTGCCTGTCAGTAAGGGAGGGGCTAAAAAAAAAAGGAATGTCTGAGTTGGAATGCTCCACACCGGTAAAAGGAATGAGGAACGCGGGAGCCCTCCCGGGCTGACAGGGACAGGTCTCAAGGTTATGTTGATAAGGGAACAAAGTCGAGGTAGGTAGACAGTGTGCTGCCTTTTGGATTCAGGAAACATGGAGGAAGGTATGTTCTCTTGTATTTGCACAAAGCCGCTCTTGAAGAACACACAGGAACCACGGGGGTGTTGGTGGCGCCTATACAAAAAGATCTCTAGCCCTGGCCGGGTGGCTCAGTTACTCGGAACATCGTCCCGTACATCAAAAGGTTTCGGGTTCGATTGCCAGTTGGGCACATACCTAGGTTGTGGGTTCTATCCCTGGTCGGGGTGTGTGAGGGAGGCAACAGTTGGGTTTCTCTCTCACATCGATGTTTCTCTCTCCCTTCCTCTCTCTCTCAAATCAATAAACATATTCTCGGCTGAGAATTAAAAAAAAAAAAGATTTGCAGACCTTTTTATATAGTGTTGACTATATAAACAAGTAATCATACTATTACAAAGAAGGTTACTTAACATAAAATTCCAACCTGGCATTTTCTTGTGACAATATAGAACTCCCTAGCTGGACAGGCCCTCAGAGACCACCTAACTCCGACCCTTCGGAGGACCGTTCTGTCACCTGCTTACCACCGTCCCGTGAGCCGTGTCACACCGCCTGCGCCCTTATGCTCTTTGATCTCCCCTCAGTATAAGCAAAGATAGAGGAGAGGCCAGAAGCCAGACTCTGGAGCCAGCTGCCTGGGCTTGAACCCAGCTCTGCCACTCACTGGGGTGACGTTGGGCACGGGACTGCCTCTCGGGACCTCATTGTCCCCCTCTGTAAATAGAGGAGGATGACAGCATCCACGAGACCCTGGTATGTTAGTGAGCTGCTGTTGTCCCGATTGTGCCTGCCACACGGTAGCTGAGGGTCAGCTGTTATCACTATGGTGAAATGCCAGGTTTGGGGACATCGGCATTGTTTTCTAATTCACATGAAAAATGGACACGTGGCTATTCAAATTTAAAAAGGGAAGATAATTCCCCACGAGGAGCCACATGCAATTGCCAGCGGTACATGCACCATCCTGGAGGAGAGAAATGCCAGAGTCCATTGGGCCAGTCCCCTCCTTTCACAGATGGGAAACGGTGGGTCTGCAGGGAGGGAGGGATTCTCCTGAGACGGAGGGAGGTGAGGTGGATTTGGAGCCAGTCCCCAGCAGCACTTGTCCCCGCCCCCATGACCCTGTGGTGACCCCTGGTCCTTTGGTTCTACGCAGTTCACACTGTCAGTCTTTAACTCCTGGTCTCTGTTCTTCTAGAATATGCAGGAGTCTCTCTCTCTCTCTCTCTCTGTCAATGAAAACATAACCTCGGGTGAGGATTAAAGAGAGAGAGAGAGAAAGAGAGAGAGATGTGAGAAACAGAGATCGGCTGCCTCCCATAGGCTCCCCAATTGGGGATGGATTCGAAACTGGGTATGTGCCCTGACCCGGAATCAGAATCTAACCTGAAACTTTTGTTGCCCGGGACAACGCCCAACCAACTGAGCCTCCAGGCCAGGGTGCGGGTGTCTCTGTGGCCTGCCTCACTCAGGGAAGTCTTGACACCACAGCAAGGTTTCCACACCCAGAACTGACTCTCAGGGCCCCTCTGCCTTCCTCCTTCCTCCACGGAGGGGACCCAACCCACCCTCCCGGACTCGCCTCTCCTCCGCCCTGGGAAGCTGCAGCAGAATGCAGTCTGACTGCTTTCAACCCGATCCACCCAACCCGACCCGACCCGCCGCCTCCTGTCCGGGCCTTCGCTAAGCCACCTAAGCTCTGTCTCTCACCTGTGAGGCTGGCCTAACAGCCCGGCACAGCCTGGCTCTGGGGCACCAAGGGGGCCCGTGGAGAAGAGCAGCTCCAGGCAATGGCCGCCTGCCTGGCTGCTCCCCGTTGCCTGTGCTGTGCTCCGAGCCTGGAGTTTTCCGCAGGGCCCGGTCCCCAGGAGGACCCCGTCCCAGGATGCCCAGCGCTGGGCCCAGGCGCCCTTCGTGTCAGGGTTTCTGGGGTGGACACATCCAGGCACATTTCCGGGGAGACGGAAGGCCTCGGAGGGCAGCGGGCTGCTTTGGGATCTGGCTCTGGAGGCAGAAGAGCTTTGGTCACTTGGCCATAACCAGACGGCAGACGTGTTGCTTTGGTTTGCTGCCTGTTATGAACCATTAGTTCCTGAAATCCGCAAGTTGGGGAGTGGCATACAAAACTCAAGATTTCTGGGTTCCTGGAGTGTTATGTCAAATCTCACAATAAAAATTGGGATGGGGATGAGGTGTATTTTATGTCTTCAGCCTTAATTTTTTCATTTCCCTAGTAGTTCATTTTTACTGGAAAAGTAAAAATTCAAGAGTTTGCAACAGATTGGAAATAAAGACTAGAGCTTGCCACGAGGGAATACAAGATGTCTGGTTTGTTGAGAATATTCTGGAAGACCGCACCAGGTCTACATGCCCACTGGCAGCCATCACTCTTGGCCCTCTTTCACTTAGGGTACTTGCCCGGGCCTCAACTGGCCCCATAGGCACTGGGACCCCTTATTTCTGAGCCCCCAGGATCCCTCACTAGCTGGGGGCAAACTGGGGGGCTGGAGTCCAGTCTTGGGCCTCTCTCTCAGTCCCAGACTCCAGGCACTGCCTCCCGCCACCTTACTGCTCTGTCCTGCAGTAAAATTCGGAGCCAGACGCCTCGGTTCAAGCCCCAGCTTCAACCCTTCCACGCTGGGCAAAGGACAGCCTCCTGTGCCTGGCACCTCTTCTGCAAAATGGGGAGGCTCCCAGTACCGGCAGCAGAACTGTAATGACCGTGAACTTGCAAAATGTTAGAATAGTGCCGGACACAGAGCACGTGCTCAATAAAACACGAACTGTTCCGATGACTGTTTTTCCTATTTCAGCAGATATATGAACCGCACTTGAAAACCTGCAACTACCCGGAACACACTTTTGGATACAACACAAGTAATTCCTGGTGTCATCACTTCCTCTTAACCAGTCCATAAGGGATGACTCAGCACCTCCTTTGTGGTCAGAGATCCGAGAGATGAAAACAGAAAAGCCACAGGGGATTTCCCCAGAGAAAGGTATAAGGAAGAGGTGTGTGGGCAGCGGGACTCAAGTGCAGCCACAGGCGAAGGCGCTGCTGGGACTAAATGGTGGTGGTGGGTAGGTGTGTGTGTGTGTGTGTGTGTGTGTGTGTGTGTGGCGGGGGCAGAGTGTCTCACCCTTCCTTGGCCAAGGCAGGTAACTCAATGGCTGCAAACTGGGGGCAGGTCTTCCTGGAGGAAGGGTGGAGCGGAGGACGGAGGGGATCTCTTTCAAAGACCAAGAGCTCTGGGATGTGAGGGCAATCTGGCTGCGACATCTGCCACCCCATTGATCTCCAAGGCTGACTCGGCTGGTGTCCCCACCCCCCCTCACCGTCCCTGTGCGTTCCCCCCCCCCCCGGAAGCTGCAGGGTCTGGGTCGAAGAGGACAGCCTTCCCTGATAGAGGAGGGGGCCATTCTCTGGTCCTGGATATACGAGTAGCTGCGCCCCCCTCTGGAACCTTCAAACAAGCTCTCAAAGCCAGGAGCTCTGCTTCGGCGTCTCAGCTCCCCACTGTGCTGCCCAAGACCCAGAGACAGGCGAGGCTGCCCTCTCCGCCTGAGACCAGACTGGTGTAAAGCGGCAGAATCCCACGGGAAAAAAGCTGCCCTGTGCCAACTCTGGCAGAGTTCTGATGGCCGTTTGTGAAACACTATGGAAGGAAGAAACAGGTGGAGCACGTGTGATAGTCCAAGAAGCTCATGAGCCATTCTTTCCTTCTTCCTCGGTGGTCCCCGAGACCAGGATTTTGGTTGGGCAAACAGCCACCGAGCTAAAGGACTACATTTCCCAGCCTCCCTGGTCGCTTAGGCATGGCCGTCGGATCAAGCCCGGACTAGGAGGTGGTAAGGGACTGGAGAACTCTCCTTGGGGATAAGGGAGTGTGCAGTTCTCTTCCTCTATCCTGCGGTCTGGAACTCGGATGCGACGGCAGAACTCCAGCAGCCGCGCTACCCCATGGGGGAGGGTGTGGGGCCGGATGGAGACGGGAGCTCCCCTGGACCCCGTGGCCCAGAGCCACCACACCAGCCCTGCTCTGCCTGCCACTGAATTATTTTGCTTATTTAGCGTTGTTTAAGCTGTCAATAAGCTTCTATTTTGTTTGACACTCTTATTTTATATACAGCAAAACACTGCCTAAGTGTACAGAGAGAGATACTCACGGTTGTATATTGACCAATTATAGTAACCAAGATTTAACGAGTATATGTATCTCCTTTACTACTAATGCCCCAACTGAGAAACTCAGGTCCTGCCCCGACTAGGAGTTGATAAAAATGAAAATCAAACAAAATCACTGACTGAGAGACATCTCACAGAGGCCCCAAAGGATTAGGAGTAAACTTGGGGCAAAGTCTGTCCCAGCCCCGACGGCAGAAGGTGCTGGGTGCGGAGTGATCAGTGCTGCGCCTGATAAACAGGAATAAGTAAACAATTAAAGGGGGCGAATGCACAGAAGCCGGTTACCTTTATCACCTCAGAAGCTATTAAACTAATGAGAGCGTTCAGCAAGGAGGCCGGTTACACATTTACGAAGCTGTAGTTTTCCCGCATGGAACCACCTCCAGAAAGCAGGACTTGCTACGGAGTCGTCCTTTGGGGAAAGCAAATAAAGCTGGGTTTCCTTCTTGTGCAACCCCCACACCCTCCAAGAGAAATCCATTGCAGAGGGACCAAATATTTTTTAAACTAAACAGAAAATTCGGCGGTCCCGTTAGGTTCGAATGAGCTGAGAAATCCCTGCCGCCTAGCGACGTCACAGCGCAGCATGTTCCTCCTGTGTTTGTGGCGATGCCGGTGTAAAGAGAGCGCGCGCGCGCGGCCAGCCCGGTAAGAGTACAGCTCACACGAGCGTGTGCAGTGCGTAATCCTTGATGCTGACAATCAACGGCTGTTGCTGGCTCATGCATTTACTGTGCTATACTTTGTATTATTGTGGCGTGTACTCTTTCCACTCATCAAAACAAAAGCTTTCTGTAAGACGGTGTGCCACGATACGTCGGCAGCGGCCTCACCCATCTCCTTTCCCACATCTCTCGATTGCATCACCTTCTCTTGTACGTGAATTAGTCTAGCGAGGTTTTGTACAGTGACACGCTGAGCAGGCTGGTGGCCCAGGTGTGTAGGTTCTATAGACCCTATATAGTAACAATAACAATAACAACAACAACATCGTCTAAGGACGCCTCTCAGAATGTCCCTGCTGTAAAGTGGCACATGACTGTAATAAAAATGCCCAGAGGACATCATATAGATAGCAGATATTGCCAAGGACCTGGGCAGGAATGAGGCTGGGCCAGTATGGCTGGAGCAGTGAGTGGGCGTGGTAGGCAGACAGGGGCAGGCAGGAAGGCCAGGAGCCTGGGTTTAATGTCTGGGCAATAGGTCCCCTGCGCTGAGAGCCTGAATCCCCACGCCCCACAGCGCTGAGTTCTCTGGATTCTGACCGAGGCCCTGGCACAGCTGTGTGATCTGGCTCTTGGAGTCTCCGTTTCCTTATCTGGAAACCCATCCCCTTTGTGGCTCCCCGGCCTCGGCCCACTCGCGGCCAGCCACACCAAGTGCCACGTGCTTTGGACGGAGAGACACAGCCGTCGGTGACGAGGAGAGGGGCAACGTCAAGGACAGCGGGCGAGGGACCTGCCTGGGGAGAGGCCCGGTCGCTTTCAGAGAACTAAGGAGCCGCTCAGCATGACTAGTCCTCGGAGTACATTGAATGATTATCTCTGTTTTCTGTGTTTTAGATACAGGGACCTTCCAGCTCTGGTTCACTCACTTAACCAGTATTTACCGGGTCCTTGCTGTGTGCTAGACAACATCTCTGCTCCCAGGGAAGTGTGAGAAGCAGTCCCTAAGCAAAGCAACAGAAATGTCAAGCAAGGCAGCCTCCGGTAAGGGCAGTGGAGGACGGGGAAGCTGGGAGGAGCGGGCCATGGAGCTGGCTGCAATCACAAATGGAGTTGTCCGAGGGAACAGGAGAGGTGGGAGGGGGCCATGTGAGGGGAAAGAGTAGTCCAAGGGGCGGGAACAGCAAGTGCCAAGGCCCTGCGGTGGGGCCTCGCCCGCCACGCCCCAGAAGCAGGTCTTGGTGTTGGAAGAAGAGCCAGGAGCTGCAGCGGTGTAAATGGAGATGGGCCTTGTAGGCGAGAGTTTGGGTGTTTTCTCTGAGCCAAAATCCTCATTGCGAGGCAGAGGACCAGCTCACTCTAATTTAGTTTTAAAAAATATATATATACATATTTTCATTGATTTCAGAGAGGAAGGGAGAGGGAGAGAGAGAGAGATAGAAACATCAATGATGAGAATCGTTGATCAGCTGCCTCCTGCACACTCCACACTGGGGATCAAGCCCAAAACCTGGGCAGGTGCCCTGACCGGGAATCAAACCAATACCTCCTAACCACTGAGCCACACCAGCCGGGCTCTAATTTAGTTTTTAACAGAATGTGGGGGGGGGGGGGCAGGGTGGAGGCACAGGTGAAACCTATTAACCTGTTAGGAAGCTGGTGTAGTGATTCAGGTAAAAAAGATAATATAGTAACAATAACAGTAATAGCAACCACAACAATAGTTTATTGGCTGCTTATTTTGCCAGGCCCCGTGCTAAGCACTTTATACACATTATCCATCAAATCCTCTCAGCACTCCTAAGGCAAGCATTGTGATGACCGCCATTTTATAGAAGAGGAAACTGAGGCACAGAGAGGGAAAGTGATTTACCTGAGGTCACCCAGCCGGTCATTTGGGAGCTGAGATTTGAGCCCAGGCAGGTCTGAATGTGGACTCAGCCCTCTTAGCCAGCCTGGGGTGAGGGCCTGATGAAGGCTGCAGGGACCAAGCCTAACAGGATCCCTTTTCACTAACTCCAGCACAGGATCCCTTTTCACTAACTCCAGCACGTGGGCTGGGAAGGCGGAAGCCCTGGAGAACCTTCTGCCGTTGTGGGAGACCAGAAACCTAAGGCTGTGCTTCGAATGAGACACGCAAAGGCACTCCCATAAAAGGTGGGCAAACAGAGGAGCCAGGAGAGCCCCAGGCAGGAGGTCTGCTTTGCATTCTTGCATCAAAAGCCCAAGGGAGGAAGGGCGTGGGAGGAGTTCCTGCCTAGTGCCAGGGCGCCTTCAGTGTGTGCCTGGGCCACTCCTCCCCCCCCCACCCCCCAAGGCAGGGAGGGTCCTGTCTGACCTTGACCTTCAGAGCCCAAGCAGCCCCCTCTCCTGGCTTCTTTCCTGCTCTCTGCTTTATTCCTCCACAGTGTGATGGCGCATCAGCTGTTACCAGGGTGTATCTGTGTCTATCTGTTGAGTGATGGTCTCTCCCACATGGGAGTGTCATCTCCAGGAGAGCAGAGCCCTGTCCTCTCCCCCAGTGTCCAGGAGGCCATCTGGACTGCCAGTGCCTGGGCCACAACCGAGCCTGCCTTCGCCATGTGAGCTGAGTTGGCCAGGGTGGCCCTGGGCAGTGCCAGGGTCTGAGTCAATGTTGTCTCAGGTGTCAAGCTGCTGGAGAAGTTGGTCCAGAGCCTTCGGCGAGTCCTGCAGCCCCCCCCCCCTCCCCCCCCCCCACACACTCCTACAATAAGGGTGGAGGGGAGGGTGTCTGGGCAGGAACAGGGTGACTCTGAGTCAACAGGGAGATTGAGAGCATCAAAACCAAAAACCTAGAGGGAGAGATGGAGAAAGAGAGAGACTGAGACACCGAGAGACAAGAAGAACCAAAAGTAGAAGCGGAAATGGGCAGAAAGAGACAGGGACGGAGGCTGGGCAAAGAGAGGAGCTGGAGTGAGGAGGAGAGGGAGGCAGAGAGCAGCTGGGTGTGCGGGGTGCCCGGCCTGGTGCAGCCGCCCAGCTGCTCACAGCTCACACCTGCTTGTATCCAGAGGCCTTCTCCACCTCTCCTGGCCCGAGTTCCCCAGGGCCTCAGCCAACTCCGTGTTCCCACCTCACAGACGTGGGGAAACCGAGGCCCAGAGAGGAGGCGGTGCTGGCCCACATCCTGTCCAGCCCCCAGCCCCATCTCAAGTCATCCAGGCCTGTGCTTACTGCTGTGTATCCTCAGGCCAGCTGCTCACCCTCTCTGGGCTAAAGTTTCACCAGAGGCTCTGCGGATGCCCAGGCTTGTTGGGCTTGGGTGTCGGGGAGGAAGCAAGGAGATAACAGGAGCCCAGGCTGCCAGCTGGGGCTGGGAGTTCCCGCCCTCCGTGTCCTCTCTCCCAGGGCCTCCCACAGGCCTGCCCGTGCCTGGTTCCCCTCCCCGCAGTGCCTATCCCAACCCCCAGTCCTGGTGCCAGGCTGGTGAGGCTCCAGTTCCAGCCCGCAGGAGCCAGCGTCTAGAGGTCCCATGAGCCTCAGCGGGGCAGAGGTCATGGGGGCCCAGGGTTTGGTCAGTAGAGAAGGAGGCCCTTCTCTCCTTTCCTCCTTCCCCTCCCACCTGGCAGGCTGAAACTAGGGGAAAGGCCATGAGCCACCTTCTGTCCCGACGAGGGCCCCTCCTCCACCCTGTGCCGGGTACCCCCTACCAGCCACCGGCCCCTGGTACCTGGCTGTGCCCTCACAGGCCTGAGCTGCCCGGCTCTGCTCCTCTCCCAGCAGGTCTAGTTCTCCAGCGGCTCTGCCTGGGAGGGGCGGGAGGCGTCTTGCTTAGTATTAACCTGTCCCCGCCCCTGAAGTCGGGGGGGAGTGGCCGGGACTTCCAGAGCCTCGAAGAGCCTACTGTGTGCCTGGAATCTCCCAGCTGGGCGGCAAGTCCAGATATCGCAGGGACAGGAGCAATTAAGGGCTGACCTGACCCAGCGCTTACTGACATTCCGACGTCCTGAGGGCTGATCTCCAGAAGGCAAAGGACCTGCCCAGGTCGCTGGCTCTGGCCCCACCCCACGGCTACTGTATCCAGGGAGCAGAAACTCCTGGCGCTTCAGCGAGTCTCTGGGAAAGGGGGGTCATAATAGTGCCCTCCGCACAGGGCAGAAATCCTGGCGGCCAGAAGTTGCTGAGTGAGCTGACTGCGCCAGGCACAGCTTGATAGGCACGTCACTTCACCACCACCTTTTGGGGAGATACTGTAAATGTCCCCCTTTTATAGATGAGGAAACAGAAGCCCAGAGGAGTCCAGAGCCCTGGCAGAGTTGGCCCCTAGGCCCAGCGACCAATTCTACTCGGACAAACTGTAACAGTTCCTATCTGATTAACCCTGTCAATCATCCTAGGCCGTAGGTAGGTGCTGCTTCACTGACGGGGAAACTGAGACCCAAAGCGGTTAAGCGGCTTGCTCAAGGCGCTACAGCCAGTGGGTGGTCAGGATTCAAACCCACACCCACATGAACAGCACAGAGCCTGGCACTCAGCCAATGCTCATTGAATGACGATTTGCACCAATAATTCTGGCTCACGTTTCGCATCCTTCTCTGAGACATGCATTTACTTACCAAGCGATCCTTCCCCCAGATGTAGGCTGGGGATGAGAGGCGAGCAGGCCCTGGACCCCTCTCTCAGCAGCCGAAGGCTCAGGAGGTATTGGTAGCAGACGCTCTGGGTCACGGGCGCACAAGAACTTGCTGCTTAGGGAGCCTGAAAGGCTTGGCCTCCACCAGCGGCGAGGCAGCCCCGGGCCCCGGGCCCTCCTCCCGGAGAGGCGCCCACCCCTCCCACAGGAAGTTCTCCCTTGGGTGGGACCCACTCCCTGCTGATACGGCCTCACTCTGGCAACCCCCCGGGTGCCTCTTGTGTTATTTTTAATCTAAAACTGTATCTTTATTACCGGCGTACAAAGACTCCTCTGTTGCTTATCAAGTCAAGAAAAATACCCATGCCTCCCATTTCTGCCCTCTCTCAGCTGGACCAATAAGCCTTGACCACTTTATCACTGGTCTTCCTTGAGTGTAGCCTTTGCAGCTATGGCCAGAACTGCTTGCCATTCAGTGATTCCTTCTCATCATTGCTGTTTCTATCTCTCCCTACCCCTTCCTCTCTGAAATCAATAAAAACATATTGAAAGAAAGAAAGAAAGAAAGAAAGAAAGAAAGAAAGAAAGAAAGAAAGGGAGGAAGAAAGAGGAGGTCGAGGAGACCTGGAGTGGGCAGGTTGAAGAGTGGCGAGAGACACTCTGAGGGGGACAGAGACCCAGGTCTGGGAAGGGCCGGACCTAGACATGCTCCATTATCCCAATGCACCCGAATGAATTTAGCTCGCTTCCTTGCTGGGTGCATCAAATTTGCCGTCAAGAACAATGTCGTGGCCAGCGTGGCTCAGTGGTTGAGCATCGACCTATGAACCAGGAGGCCATGGCTCAATTCCCGGTCAGGGCACATGCCCAGGTTTCGGGCTCAATCCCCAGTTGGGGGGTGGGAGGGGGCGTGCAGGAGGCAGCCTATCGATGATACTCTCTCATCATTGATGTTTCTATCTCTCTCTCCCACTCCCTTCCTCTCTAAAAATCAATAAAAATATATTTTAAAATTAAAAAAAAAGAACAATGTTGCAACAAACACGCTGGCAATCTGGTTTCTTTTTCTTTTTTTGGCCCACGTGGCAGAATACTATAGACTCAAGTCCCAGCAGCGAACTACAACACACTTGAGAGGGACCACCCAGTTGCCCTCCAAAGGCTCCGCACCAGGACCGGAGTTTCCCACAAATCACTTCCCTGAGCACTCTCGAACAGGTAGATGCTTCTGGCAGGTCACGAGTGCACTGGCATTCCACCGGGAGAGTTTCTAGAGATGAGCTCATCCGTGGCCACGCCCCCAGGACAGGCACAGGTAGGTTCCAGACAGGTGTGTTCCTGAATGAATTGACCGATAATGGCTTAGGGGGCAGGAGGTGCTACCGCAGTTACTCAGAGAAACCACCAGGGGGCGCAGGGAGCCCCGAACTCAAGAGACGAACCTTTTCAAGGGCATCTGGTGGCTTAGGACCTTCTCACACCGCGGGGGGGGGGGGGGGAACCTAAGTGCCAAGGAGAGAGAAGAGTGACAGGTGGGAGGAAGGGGAGCAGGGGAAAAGGAGACGCGGGAGCAGAGGGTTAGAGGCGCTTCCGAGGGTGCCTCCAGACAGCTAGGCACCACTTCACTTTCCTAAGGGCTTAGAGCATGATGCAGCTCCCCCTCAAAGGTGAGTCCCAACTCATACCCATGAATTGAATTCAAGAGTCCAGAACAGAGAGGAGAAAAAAGTCGTGCGATAAATATGTACAGTATGATTCTACTTGTATAGGAAAATAATCCTAATAAGTAAATGCTACATATTCTTTAGGGGTGTGTGTGTGTGTGTGTGTGTGTGTGTCCACCACATATACGTCCAAAGGAAAAAAATCTGCCAGGATAAATTTCAAATGGACAACAGTGGTTACCTCTGTTCAGGGGGTCCGGGAATGGGACAGGGGATAGGGAGTGATCAAAGAGGACTTTAGCTTTAATTGAAATATTTTCTGGGAGTCTATAATCTTAATAAGTGTAAATGAAAAATTACTTTAAAAAAGAAACATGAAGAAAAAGAAAAATTGCCGAAACTGGTTTGGCTCAGTGGATAGAGCGTCGGTCTGCGGACTGGAAGGTCCCAGGTTCGATTCCGGTCAAGGGCATGTACACTGGTTGCGGGCACGTCCCCGGTGGAGGGTGTGCAGGAGGCAGCTGGTCGATGTCTCTCTCTCATCGATGTTTCTGGCTCTCTATCCCTCTCCCTTCCTCTCTGTGAAAAATCAATAAAATATATTTAAAAAAAAGAAGAAAAAGAAATAAAAGAAACATCAAATGTCATCTTGTGTTGCATCAACAGAGGTCTTACCTGCAGCTCAAGGGAGGTGACAGTCCCCTGTGCTCTGCTCAGAACACACGCGGGGCCTCCTTTCATCTCCTTGGTTCTGTCCTGTGTAAAGAACAAGGACAGCTCCAGGGACGCCGAGAACTGAGGTGGGAGGAATCATGGTGCCACCTGAATGGGGAGCCGAAGCGGGAGCATGCCCTTCACTGAAACGGGAGGAACTGAGCTGGGACGGGGGCAGATGCCAAGTGTGTGTGTGGGAAATGGATTCTTGCTGAATGCTCTGGAGCAGGATTCCAGGAGTGGAGGACGGTGGAGATTCTAACCCACAGGGTTTCAAGGTTTCCCATCCGGCTAAGAAGAGATGATATGGGCTAACGTGGGTATTTTGTGTGTGCCTAGACCTGGCATGTATGCAGGCCCAGGCAGTATGATGCTTCCTGGGAATATAGGAAGGCAGTGGATGAGCTTCCAGCAACAGTATCATCATCTGTCAAGTGGTTAAGGGGTGGAATGTGGTCTCTGATTGTATCCTGCTCCGGATCTTCTGTTCTCCGTTCCTTAGGGCCCTCAACGTGGGGGTTTGCAGTTTCAATAATTAGCCACCAGAGGTCGCCTTCTGACAGGGCTGCAAAAGAAAAAAAGCCAGTCTGGTCTGAACCGAGAACCTGAAACTGGGATTCTCTTTTCCTTCCTTTATTTGCTCTTTCTCTTTCTGTAACTATTGGTTGAGATAAACTCTGTCCTGTGTATGGGGGGGGTGGGGTGGTGGTGGTGTGAAGAGATACAGCAAGGAACATGGCCTCTTCAATAGCGTTATCTCCCCTCCCGACTCTTCCCGTCCCCCCACCCCCCCATCTGATCCCTTGGCAGGTCCACAATTGGGCCCCTCGGTACCCCTCCACTGCCACCACCCCATCCAGCCTCCGTCATGTCTTGCCCGGACTATTGCAGTAGCTTCTTCACTGGCCATTCTACTACTGCCCTTTCTCCCCTTCACCTCCTTCTCAGCCGGAGGAAAGCTGTTGTAACATAAGCTGGAGCCTGTTCTGCTTCTGCTTAGAACCCTCCCGACCCTGCTCAGTTCCTCCTCACCGGAACCCCATTACACCTGACCACGTCTCCCTCCCTCCGCCCCCTCACTCGCCGCTCCAGTCACACTGCCCGCCTTGCTGCTCTCTGGGCGGCAAACTCATTTCCTGCCTCAGGGCCTTTGCACTTGCCATTCCCTCTGCCTAAGGCTCTCTCTTTCCCCGCCTGGCCCCATGGCTCTGCCTGCTCTTTATTCAGCTCTTTGCTCAATCTCACCCCCAGAGGTGACCCCCTTATTAAATTAGCCTCCTTGCTCTCACTCCCTGCCTCCTCATGCCCCTCCAGTTTTCTTCCCCTAATGTGCCTTTGACGGTGTGTTATGTATAGTTCACTTCTGTATCTTGACTCCCTCACTTCAGAGATCTCAGATTTCTGTCCCTTACCCCAGTGGTCGGCAAACTCATTAGTCAAATATCAACAGTACACGATTGAAATTTCTTTTGAGAGCAAATTTTTTAAACTTAAACTTCTCACGCCACTTCTTCAAAATAGACTCGTGGTATTTTGTGGAAGAGCCACACTCAAGGAGCCAAAGAGCTGCATGTGGCTTGTGAGCCGCAGTTTGCCAACCACTGCCCTACCCTCTGCCGAAGACCCTGACTCCTGGGGGCTAGAGGCCAGCTTCTGACCGTTTCTGTGCCCGGGCCTTCTCGTCGCTGCTTCGTCCTGCGGGATTGTGTGTCCTTGGTTCTTAGGAAGAGCGTAGGCCCTGGGTCAGGCCTGGGGCTCAGTTTCCCTAGCTGTCCAGTGGGGGAGACAGTGAGAGGACAGATGCCTAGACCCAGGCCCCGGCCAGGAGCGGTCTGAAGTGAAGGGGCTGCGTCCTCTGCCCCCTCCCACTCCAGACACTGGCAGAGTGGCCAGGCCTCTCCGAGCTTGGGGCAGGTAAGCTGTCTCCTGCCTGGCCCCAAACCCGAGAGCAGATGTGCCGAGGAAGCGGGGTGGTGAGAGGCCGGGTCCACAGAGCTGCCCAGACGCCAGGTGCCAGTGCAGAGAGGGAGAAGGTGTCCCCGGGGAGGGGCGTCCCACAGGGAAGGGAACGCAGAAAGTTCTCCCTGCCCCGCCCATCTCCCTCCATTCTTGTTGCATGCTCACAGCATTGGCCGTTCCCAGGGTCCTCTATATGGGTGGTTTCTTAATGCTTTTTCTTTAAATCGACTGGCTTATGTGGAATTAGAATAATTTTAGACGCACAGAGAAATAGAGAATAACATTATGACATCGATATCCAACCCCCAGCTTTAACATTAGCATTTTTCCTGTTTGCTTCACCAACCTCTTTCTGAGGTATTTTTTTATTTTTTATTTTTTTTCTTTCTTTCCTTTTCTTTTAAAAAAAAATATATTTTATTGATTTTTCAGAGAGAAAGGGAGAGGGATAGAGAGCTAGAAACATCCCCCAGCTGCCTCCTGCACACCCCCCACGGGGATGTGCCCACAACCAAGTACATGCCCTTGACCAGAATCGAACCCGGGACCCCTCAGTCCGCAGACCGACGCTATCCACTGAGCCAAACCAGTTTCGGCTTTCTGAGGTATTTTAATGTGCGTTATAGATATCATGCATTTTCACCCCCTCATTCCATTTCTACATCTATCTGATGGTCGTTAGTATACCTTTTTTAGAGAAATGTCTACTCAAGGCTTGTTTCTCTTTTTGCTATTGAGTTGTATACGTTTTTTTCTATATTTTGGATATCAATCCCATATCAGCTATATGATGTACAAATATCAATCCCATATCAGCTATATGATGTACAAATATCAATCCCATATCAGCTATATGATGTACAAATATCAATCCCATATCAGCTATATGATGTGCAAATATTTCATCCCATTCCTTAGGTGGCCTTTTGTTTTCCCAATTGTTTCTTTGGCTGCGGAGCGTTGTGGGGTGTGACCCGCGTGTTGGTTTTTGCTTTTGTTGCCTTGCTTTGGTGTCACCCTAAAGCATCATCGCCAGGAGCGATGTCAGGGGCTTGTTGTCTTCTGGGAGTTGAATGGTTTCAGGTCTTGCGTTTGTTTACGTCTTTAACCCGCTTCTAGTTCATTTTTGTGAGTGGCGTAGGATGGGGTCCGATTTCATTCCTTTGCGTGTGGTTACCCAGTGTTCCCAGCAACATTTATTTTATTAATTGACTGTACTGAGGTGACATTGGTAATGGCATTAGGTGAATTTCAGGTGCGCAGCATTATCATTTGACACCTGTACACTCTGTTGTACCAGCACCCTTAGTGAGAGACTGTCCTTTCCCCTCCAGTGTTCTGGGCTCCCTTGTCAAGTATCAGCTGGCCACATCTGTGTGGGGTTATTTCCAGGCTTTCCATGCTGTTCCACTGGTCTACGTGTTCGTGTGTGTGTGTGTGTGTGTGTGTGTGTGTTGATGTCAGCACCCTACTGTTTTGATTACTATAGCTTTGTAATGCTGATTTATGTTTTAAAAGTTCTGCTTGAATTTTGTTACCGACAATGTGAGAGAGGCCTAATTAGCCTCATATTACATATGAGCCAAGTGAGAATCAGAAAATTAAAATTTCTAGAGGTAAAGGGGAAAACGTTCTGCTTGAGCTGGGGTGAGGAGGAGGAGGAGAGTGGCATGTGGGAGGGAGGAGGAGAGAGAGGAGGAGGGTGGATGGGGGGAGAGAGCAGGAGTGGCCCAGGTCTGCTGCAGCGTCCAGGCAGAGATGAGTCAGGTGCGGCCGTTTCATGCCTCAGCCCTAGTGCGAGGGGTCTGAGGGTCTGGTCCTGGGATGTGGGCCTGGGGCTTCACGGGTGTCTGGACCTGTGGGATGGGCCCCAGCAAGAGGAGCGGGAGGCTGAGCCCCCGCAGCAGCAAGGCTCATTTGCGTCTGGTTGCGTGTGTGGAGAGGAGGGGTCAAGTTGAAAGCTGGAAAGCCTGCACCAGCCCCTGGGTGGAGGGTCTTGGCAGTTAAGTTTCCACAAAGATTCTGGCTCCAGGCTGTGACCTTCCAGTTCAGGAGGGGCCCTGCCGCCCCCACCCCCTCCGGCTTGGCCCTGCCATCTGGGGTTGGAACATTAGGAGGACAAAGGCCCTCACTCCCAGAACCCCCTTCCTCTGCAGACCCATCTGTCAGGCCCAGCCTCTGACCTTGGACGGCCCAGTGAGCGCAGGCTGCCGAGTGGGGGAGGGGAGAGCCCCAAGCCCTAAGGGAGACCCAAGCCTCTCCTCTCAGCCTCCGCCATCTGCTGTGGGTCGCTCGGGCTTCTGCCGCCTGCTGCATCTGACCCAGGCCAGTCACCGCCCCTTCCTGGGCCTCGGTTTCCCCATGTGTCACGTGCAGAGGTGGGACTGGGCGGCTTTTCCCGTGACTTCTGTCCCACGGATGTAATTGTTGCCGTCTCCATGACCCACCTGTCCTGTTAGTGACGTAGGGTTTTTTAAGTGAATGTACCCTCCTTAAACAGATTCAAGTTACCTAGTAAAAGAAATTTCACACTATCTCTCTAACCCGTTATCATTTGCCATAATTAGAAAAATGTGGGGAAAACAATGGAATGGGAATAAAACAGTGTCATTAAATTCTAGTCTAGCTTCAAGTGGAAGAAGCGGGGCACATTTATATGATGTTCTAGAAAAGGCAAAGCGACAGAGAAAAAGAACGGATCCGTGGTGGCCAGAGTGAGGGGAGGGAATCGGCTGTGACAGGCACGGGGGTGGGGTGGGGGCGGGGGGTGTTTTCCCGGCCACGGAAACTATTTCTTTTTTTAAAAAATATATTTTATTGATTTTTTACAGAGAGGAAGGGAGAGGGATAGAGAGTTAGAAACATCGATGAGAGAGAAACATCGATCAGCTGCCTCCTGCACACCCCCGACTGGGGATGTGCCTGCAACCAAGGTACACGCCCTTGACCAGAATCGAACCTGGGACCCCTGAGTCCACAGGCTGACGCTCTATCCACTGAGCCAAACCGGTTTTGGCGGAAACTATTTCTTGATTGTGGTGCTGATTGCAGACTACAGACATTTTTCAAAAATCACCGAAGCGGACACTTGATGCTGGTGAGTTTTATTGTATTTACCTCCACAGACACATGTTAAAAAGGAGCCCAAATTCCAGCTCAGCCCTGAGTCTGAGGCCCCCTCCCCCTCTCTGTGTTGAAATTAGCAAGTACAGGGGGGCAGGTAACCAACAGAGGAACCCCAAAAGAGGCCCTTTTCTTTGGGGAAGTCAGACATGGGGAGAGAGGATGGGAGAGGAAAGAGCTTGGACTCGAGCTGTGCTGTCAAACCCAGGAGCCGCTACCCGCGTGCGGCTATTTTCATTTAAACTAATTAAAATGTGGTAACATTTCAAAGTCAACGCTTCAGTTGTACTAGTCCCATGGTCGGCAAACTGCGGCTCGCGAGCCACATGCGGCTCTTTGGCCCCTTGAGTGTGGCTCTTCCACAAAATACCACGGCCTGGGCGAGTCTATTTTGAAGAAGTGGCGTTAGAAGAAGTTTAAGTTTAAAAAATTTGGCTCTCAAAAGAAATTTCAATCGTTGTACTGTTGATATTTGGCTCTGTTGACTAATGAGTTTGCCGACCACTGCTGACTAGTCCTATTTCAATGTCTCAACAGCCACATGTGGCCGGTGGCCGCCGTGCTGGACAAATGCAGAGCACTTCGCCCTCACCGAGAGTCCTAGGCCTCTGGGAGTGGACAGCTGATGGGGCTCAGCTGCCGCCAAATCCAGCCTGGACCTCAGGCTTGTCTGACCCTTCCTGCTTCCCTCACCCCCGGGAGACCCGGGCACACGCGTGTGTGCTCTCCGCCGGGATCTGAGAGCTGTCAGGAGCCCTCCGGTTGTGCTGTATAACCTCCGATGTCATCATTAGCACCGCGCACGGTCATCAAGCCAGATTCTGGCCAGGTCCCGTGCTAAGGGCTTTGCCGGCATCGTCCTAGGGACTCCAGGTAACACCTTACGATGTAGGTGAAATCGTTCTTCCCATGAACAATCAGAGACCTAAAAGCCCAGGGTTTAGGGAACGTCCCCAAGCCAGGCAGCTGGTAGGTGGTAGGGCTGAGATTGGAATCCTCCCAGGCTGATCCCAGAATTCCTGACCTTGACCTTAAACTGCTGCTTTTTATCTTTAAAATCTAAATTCTTCCCCGTGGCCTACAGACTCTCAGCAATTTCATGTCAGTCTCTTCCCGTCTCTCTGTTCCAGCCACTGGCCCTTTGGCTGACAGATAGCAAGCTCATTCTTGCCTCAGGACCTTTGCCCATGCTGCTCTCTCACTGCTGGCCTCTAGGCTTCGGCTTGGCTGCCTCCTCGCCCTTCATGCCCCGGCTCAGAGGACGGGCCTCCCTGGCCATGCCACATACAGCAGCCCCCTTTCCATCTTGCCTATTGTTTTCTCTCTCTCACTAGACTGGAGCTCCCCGGGCTCCCATCTCTTCCTGGTAATTGGCACACACGGGGGCTCAGATAATATTTTGGAAGAAGCCAAGAGGAGGTGAAGGAGGGAGGTCTGCAGGGGCGGGCAGATGTGCCCAAGTCCTCGCTCCACACGGATAGCTTCTAACTGTCCAGAAAAAATTCAGCGGCCGAGGAATGCTCAGCCCCGGCAGCAGCTCACTGATAACGGCCCCACCCTGAGAGCCCCGCTTTCATACACCCCAAGCCCTTTCTCAGGTCGTTACCCTGGGAGCACCCCGGAGGTTGGCTGGGGGCCATCAATGCCTCCATTTACCTGATAAAACACCTGCAGGCTGCAAGGTCAGGAGACCTGCGGGGTGTGTGTGTGTGTGTGTGTGGGGGGGGGGGTGGGGTGGGGGGTGGGACACCAAGTGGTAGAACAGGGGGGTTCCAGGTTTCTGTCTCTGTACAGGGTGCTGGCTTCACTCTCACCCCTTCCTGGGGCAGGAGGTTGGGAAAAAAAAAAAAAAAAAAGGACAGAATCTGCCCCCAATGCTCCCCAACAAGATAGAAAGGGGATCAGGACTGATCTGGTCTCAGGGAGACAGGGCAGCCCAGGATTCAGAGCAGGCACTTTGTAGGGGACCCAGGTGGGCATGGCACTCTGAGCGATAATAACAGCGATTCTAATAGTCGTGCTGTATCGTAAATCAGCAAGCGAGATACAAGGAGCCTTAATGAGCCAATTAATTAGGAGCCGTTTATTGTGCAAGGCCCAGAGGGAAGTGTTTCTTCCAAATCTCCGAGCAACACGTACAGGAAGTTTTCCCGTATTTATACTTTTCGAGCCTCTTTGTTTGCAGATATTACAAAGGACTCTGTGTGAGTTATGGTTACCGACGGTTGTAACCTTGAATACATAATGAGTTTGTACTTGGCATAAGAATATGGGAATTGTTATCAGTATTAGTCTATGTTAGTCTGTCACATTGGATGGCTAGCTTGCAAGGTCAGACAGTTAAGTTTATCTTTTTCTATTATTTGAACTAAAAACGAAGTCATGTTACATAGAATAAGAGACTGTCTTAAAGTGACAGAGTTTACAATGACAGAGTTTACAGGACTAGGGACTATCTAACGATAGCAGAGAGTTTCAGACAGCAGTTTTTTATGCCAGATGGAGGTTACTCTGCTTCAGCAGCCGTGATGGGAATCATGCTTGTGGACCGCTAACCATGTGACAAGCCCCATGCAGACCCTTGGTGCGCGTTATCTCGGTTGATCCCCGTAAGGCCCCTGGGAAGTGGTGTCCCCGTTCCCAGTTTGCCGAGGAGGAGCTGCGGCTCAGGTAGGAGGTGTGGGACCAGCATCTGAATGCACGTCCCTCAGGCCTGCCCCCTGCACCACGTGCCCCTCGGACAGCCCCTGGGAGGAGAGCAGCGAGGAGGACCAGGCGGTGTGGGAGGCAATCTCCAGGCTCTTTCTCAGTTCTGTTCTCAAACGTCCGTTGAGTGCCTGTGTGTGCGCCGGGCTGGGCACTGGGGTGTGGGGCATGGAACAGCCCAGTCCCTCCTGCCAGGCTCACTGTCGCCTGTGTGGGGAGAGTGGACCTGCACATGGACACGTGCAACACAATTTGGTATGATGGGAGACTGGGAGCGGGGAAAGGGTCCCGGCTCAGCTGCGGAGCGGGCAGGAAAGGCTCCGGGGACGTGACTTCCACAGGACACGGTGGAGTGGGCCAGGAGGAGAAAGGGCAGGGAGAGCATCGCAGGCAGCGGACACCGAGGGGAGCAAAGGGGAGGGGGGGTCCTGTGGCGGGGCAGCTGGATGCTGCTGGGTGGCTGCACAGGGCAGTGAGTCAGGCATGGCAGCTGCGAGGGCTGTTCGTACACCTGGACCCAGAGAAAGGCCCCGAGACTGAAGGTCTCCTTCCCTAAGCGGAGGGCAGGGAACAAACAAAGGAAGAGGCTGGCCGCTCCAGTCTGGGAATTAACAGGGTTTGTTAAGGGAAACGTGCATATGAGACATGTCTTGAGCTGCAAGACAAATTGGACCTCATCAGGGGCGTGGGGAATAGTCACGGGTACTAGAATGTGAATGCTACCAGGTATGGGCAGGTATGGACATCGCTTTACATGCGTGACCAGGTCAGGGCAACAACCTTTCCCAAGAACCAGCACATAGCAGGAGCAGGGGAGGGGTGCTGATTTATCTCAGAATGAACACCAACTACGATTAAACTGTCTTTTTTAAAAATACATTTTTATTGATTACAGAGAGGAAGGGAGAGGGAGAGAGATAGAAACATCATTGGTGAGAGAGAATCATTGATTGGCTCCCTCCTGCACACCCCACACTGGGGATCGAGCCTGCAACCTGGGCATGTGCCCTGACCGGGAATTGAACCATGACCTCCTGCTTCATAGGTCGATGCTCAACCACTGAGCCATGCTGGCCGGGGGATCAGTCTGTCTTTAAGAGGGGTTTGCAGAAAGCAATCTCTGTTCTGGCCCAGGGTCCAGCTTGTAGAATGGACAGCGGTCCCATCTCTCCTCCACAGGCTGGGGTCTCAGGGTGCTCCTCTTGAGCTGAGCCCTCCCCTGCTGTGTCTTCTGGCTGCACGCGTTTCCTGAAAATCCAGGAGGAGTAGGCCCCATGATCTGGCCCATTGGGTGTAGTATCTTGGTGCCGAAAGCCAATTCCAGCATGTTATAATTGCAAGAGTTTCATCGAAAGGTTGATGGAACTTGGGGACTCAACAAGGGCTGAGTCACATATGTTATCGCCTGTTGGGAATGGCTAAAGGCATTTCCCCAAACCTGGAAAGGATGCATTAACTTGATTGTTTGCTGCCAGACAGCTCAGGGCATCCTAATCTACATGTTATTGCCTCCTACTGGCCAAACACCTGAACAGCCGAAGGCAATTCCCCAATCTGACAATGCTTCTGTATGAAACCCTACCCTTTGAAGTGTATATCTCCACCTTGCCTTAGGACAATTTGTGTTAATAAAAAGCAAGGGGTCCTGAGACAAGAGAACTTGGTTTCTTTAGCCAGGCTCCTCTGACCCCCAGTGCCTTTCAAAATTATCTTTTGTCTCTGGACTCTTACTTTTAAGTTACACACAGCCTTTCTCCAGATTGCTGAACCCTTCTTAATGCCGGAACAAGAACCCCGGCATCTTGGGCCTTGTGCTTGTTCTGACCCGGCCTGGTTTAGAATAAAAAAACTTCCCAAGGACAGAAACCCAGAACCTGGCTTGGGTTGTGTATTCGGGACACCTTCCTGAGCACACTCAAAGTGCGTGTTAGTGCCTCCATTGCACAGATGGAGAATTGAGGCTCAGAGATAAGAAGGGCCCAGCCCAGGGCACGCAGCCTGGCAGCTGGGGGGAAGCAGACAGGGTGGCTGACCGGCAGGGTGTGTCCTCAGGCCTGGAACGTGGCCATAGGAAGCTGTGCCTGATGCTTTGGCAGGTGGAACCTGGCCCACTGGAGGCAGCAGGTGGTTTGAGAGGCAGGCACTGTGGGGAACTGGAGACGGAGGACAGTTCCTGTGTCTGGACAGTCTGGCCCTGGAGGCACCCTGCACTTTAAAGGGGGCTCTCGCAGAGGAGGAAGTGTCCCTTCTCACATGCTAGAGAACCACCCTCTGGAGACAGTGTTTTCACTGTTCCTGTGTGCTGTGAGGGCAGAGGACTTCAGGGTTGAACATGTTTGGGAAATAGTAATAAGCAAAGAGAAAGAAATGTTTCTGACCACTAAAGAGCCTTTACTATAGTGATTGTAGGAAAAGTGGGCAAGAGGAGAGTGGACCCTCCTTCCGGGAGCTCTCAGTCAGTGGAGGAGACAGACAAGACACGAGCACAGGGACACACCGAGGGGCAGGAGGGTGGAGTGCTAGGAAGAGAAATGTGAGTGATGAGGGAGGCTGAGGAGTTTCCTGGGAAGAATGACATGTGGGCAGAGACCTGAAGGAGGTAAGGGAGGAGAAACGGGGGCAGCTGTGTCTGGGGAAGAGAGACCTGGGCAGAGGGAACAGCACATGCAAAGGCCCTGAGGCCTGGGGATGCATGGTGTATTTGAGAAGCAACATGAGGCCAGTGGTTGGATTACGTTGGGCGGAGGGGGAAGGTGGTAGGAGATGAAGTGGACAGGGGTCAGCTTCCAAAGGCTGTGGGATTCAGAGCTTGCTGGGGAGTCTTTGGAGGGTTTGGGCAGGGGAGTGCTACCTGAAGACACGCTGCCTCATGAGTTTATACGGTCAGACAGCATCAGCACAGCAGCAGAAGCAATAGCCATCGGGTGCCGAAGGTCAGTCAGGGTGCCGTGCCTCTCACGAGCCTGGGAGACAGTCATGGGTAAATCCCATTTCACAGGCGAGGAAACGGAAGCTCAGAAAGATGTGCTTGCACTGTGTAGTAGCTCTCAAAAATATTTCTGGAACAAATAATCGCATTAGGAGATACGTTACTTAAAAAAAAGCTTTCTCTGTCACTTAATATTCTTTAAAACCATCATTTTTAATGGCTGTATGGTACTCTATTCCAGTCCCATTCACCATTCCCATTGCCCTGTGGCCAGGACATTAGATTTTTTTTGTTTGTTTGTTTTGTTTTTGCTATTAATAGCAATATTGTAATAAATGTTCTTGTTCCATCCTTCTGAGTCTCCTTCAGTATATGGTTAAGGTCAATTTATAAAAGTACAGATGCTAGGTCAGAATATAGGCCTATTGACACAGCATACAATTTCTCAACATTTTTTGAGAAATGCGACGATGTGGCCATCCTAAAAGGACCTCTCAATGGACCTTCTCACCTGCCATGTTTGGAGGGACTTACTTGGGCTGAGTTGTCTTTTTTTTTTTTTTTTTTCGTATTTAAAAAGGTCTCGGTGGCAGGAATGTAGTGTAAAAATCGTTGGAAAAACTAAAAGGCATCGATACATACCCGAATATACACTTTGCACATAAATTAAATTTTCTTTAGTCTTCTGAGTGAGGTCCTGACCTAGCACTGAGGTCTAGTGATTCAGAGGCCCCGGCAGCTGCACGTTCAGGCCGGCATAGTCCACCGTGTACACTGGCCCACCCACCCCTCCTGGCTCCAGCTGCCCCTCATCCTCGCTCTAGTTGATCTGACACACTCAGCTGTGCCGTGGCAGCATGGTGGGGTTCCGGAAAGGATGTCGTCAGGCAGGCCGGCGGCCTCAAAGGCGTCTAGGCTGCCCCGGCTCCGTTTGAAAGGGACCAGCACAGCCCGGTTCAGGCCCAGGCCCTCACCTCGGTTGCAAGCTTGATCCCTGACCCTGGTGGGAGGATGTGGGGGGCAAACAATCAGTGTGTCCCTTTCACATCAATCCTTCTCTCTCTGAGCTGAGTTGTCTTTTTTTTTTATTTTTATTTACTCAGAATGTGTCCTTTCCTTCTCCCCTCCCAAGAGAGGGAGGAACAATCCTCAATGGCAAGTGGCAGTGGCAGAAGCAACACCAAGAGCCGGCTTCACGCTCAAGAGGGGACGCTGCGTCTCCTCCTTGTGGTTTTGGGTGCCTACACACGTTCAGAGAAACTTCGCTGGTAACGAACCATAGACATGATCCCTGAAAGCATAATAGCCTTTGAGTTGTCCTTTAATTCACTGCCTTACTTTGTTCTCTCATAGGGAACAGAATGAGGTTAAAATACCTTAGTCTGGCAGATTTTACAAAAGCCTGACCATGTGGACATATTGCTAGGGTGCCTTCCAGACCTCAGCGTCCCCGTTTTAAGGTCGGGAATGACAACAATGGTGTGGTCCTCAGATTCTTCCCTAAGGTCTGTACCTGTGACCAGGGGTTGGGAGGTATTTGAGATGCCTAATCTCCTAATCTGGAGGCCAGGGGAGATTCCTTCTGCCCTCAGTTTGCCTCACTTTCTTACTCTGGGAATGAAGCTCAGCTTTTTAAAATAGTGTTACTTATTTTTAAAGAATAGAGAATACATTTATAAAGTACAGAATATTTTCTAAAAAGCTTTTCTTCTGTCCCCCAGTCAGCCCAGTAGCCACCACTGGGACTAGTTTCTGGCGGGCGCTGCCAGGAAAGTTCAGAAGCAAGCAACTATGTATATAGAGAACACCCTTTACATTAAATGGAAAAAACAGATACAGCCAGGGGGTGCACAGAAGATAGGGAACTGACATCTGAGGCTGATTTCATCTTGGTTTCGAGTCGCGTGAAGAAAACACAGCCATGGTCAGGATGCTGGAGGAGGCATGGAAACAGCCTCAGGCCTGTGTGCAGGGCAAGATGTTATTTGCTCACGTGCTGGGTCAGGATAAGGTCATAATAACCCTCCAGCTCCCTCTGATCTGGGCACAGTAATGACAGCGTGTCCACCTTATTTTTACGGCTCTCCTCCCCGCCCCCCCTTTACATGGTTAGGGATGGGGAGGCCTGGGATGCCCTCAATCTCTCTGAATGGGCACCAGGTACTTAACAAATCCTTGAAGCTAGGGGGCATCACCAGTATGTTGTTGGCAGGTGAAGATGCTCAGACTTCTAGAATCTGAGTGTGCCCAAATTATCTCACTTTGTGAGGCCTAACTTGGAGTCCAGGGGAGGTTCCCTCTGCCCTCTGTTTGCCTCGCTTTCTTACTCTGGGAATGAGGCGCAGCATTAAAAAAAACACACAACACCTTGATTTTAGAGCAGGAGGAAGGGAAAGAGAGAGAAACATACCTGCAACATAGGTATGTGCCCTGACTGGGAATCAAACTGGAGACCTTTCAGTGCATGGGATGATGCTCCAACCCACTGAGCTACCTCGGCCAGGGCAGAGGCTCAGCATGTGAGCAACACTTTTTGTATTATTTTATTTGTTTTAAGCTCCACGGTATGCAGGACAGAGGCAAGCTTTAAAGATGCCAGGGCCCCCAGGGCCTGTATGGAGGCATCTCAAATATCCCAACCCCTGGTCACAGGTGTAAATCTTAGGGAGGAATCTGAGGACCACACCATTGTTGTCATTCCTGACCTTAAAACGGGGACGCTGAGGTCTGGAAGGCACCCTAGCAATATGTCCACATGGTCATATGATTTCGTAAAATCTGCCAGACCACGGTATTTTAACCTCACTCTGTGAAAACCACCATCGCTTTCCAGTCTCACTTCCCCTTGTGTCAGACGATGTTGGAGTGAGTGCTAGCATTTTGGGGATCTGGCTAAGATGCCCGTGACATTTCATTTGGGTTTAGTGGTTTTATTTATGTTGTTTCCAGTAACTTTTGTGAATAAATTATTACCAACTGACCTAGCATAGGAGCTGACTCAAGTGGCACTGTGATATGAACATGAGAGTCAGAGGTAATATCTCAATACGTAAGAGTGGTCTTACATGTTTGTGGAAATTATCATGGAGGCAATTCATAAAAGTAATGTTATTTTTCTGGTAATGTTTGTGGAACTTGTCATTTTTCCATGGTTTCTTTTATCTTTCGAACCTAATAATCACTTTATTATCTAATTTTATATTTGTAATTTTGTAGTTCTTTTTTAAAAATATATTTTTATTGATTTCAGAGAGGAAGAGAGAGGGAGAGAGAGATAGAAACATCAATGATGAGAGAGAATCATCGATCGGCTGCCTCCTGCACGCTCCATACTGGGGATTGATCCTGCAACCCAGGCATGTGCCCTTGACCGGAATCGAACCTGGGACCCTTCAGTCTGCAGGCCAGTGCTCTATCCAGTTAGCCAAACCAGACAGGGCTGTAGTTCTTTTCTTAAATAAGATTTCCTAAATTGTATAAACCTTAGGAAGTACAAAGTCTGGATCTGCCCCTGCTCAGTTTTCTGTGTGTCTTTTAGGATCACAGGACCCTCCTTGCCTTTCCTCGCTGTTACTACCAAACAGGTTTTGCATATTTACATGTGGATACAACAAAATAGTTCAGAGGACTCCTGCTGGATCCAGACAAACCTTTGTTTTCTCATCTATAAAATAGGAATAATAGAATCTATCTTCTCAGATAGTAATAAAGTCAAGTGAGAAAACATGTATAAGGACTCAAGCACAACCTGGCAGAGGGCACAGTTAGTGCCAGGTTTAATATTTAGCTGGTCCTCACAGATACAGTCACATGCCCTGTTTCTGACAGTTTTGTTCTGATTTGGTGGGTGCCCAGGCCAGGACACCCCATCATTGTTAGCTATTGGTATGTTATTAGTCCCCTCCTCCGTGTACCCAAGGCATGTACACACACAGTAAGTGCTCAATCATTGGCAATCCAAGAATTTGAAAGACACTAACTGGTTCTAAATTGAGCATTGCCCTAGACTCAAACAGTGACTCATAGCTATGAAATCTCATCTCTAAGAGCCTTTTGAGTTAACTTATTCTAATCCTATTAAAATTTTTGTTGGACATGTTTAAATCTAGGAAATTTGGAAAATCCACAAAAACCAAAGAAAAAACTAACTGCTGTTATTATAAATGATTATACACCTATACATGTGATGCTATGATTATGTATTTAATACATATGTTGTACATGGTGCTTTGAAACATACTTTAAAAAAACCTAACACTTCCTTGGCATTTTCTTTAAATATCTATTAACAACATAGTTTTTAATGACTGCATAATATTCCTCATCAGTAAGTGGGGTTAATTAAAGGTATCCATCTCAAAGGGTTATGCCATGAGCACTGACAAGAGTTATGTCATGTAAAGTTACCTGGCATGTAAAAAGCAGAATGGATTGATATAACCAATCCCCTTTCGCTGAGCATGCAGGTTATTTCCATTATTTTGCTGGGCTATATTAATCTTTGCTCAAATCTTTGGTCATTTCCTTAGTAAATGTCAAGATTGCTGGGTATGCACATTTAAAAACTAACCCACTCATTGTTGTGCTGTTAGGGTACAGAGAGGGAAAGGGGCTTGCCCGGGCTCATATAGCGAGTTAGCTGCAAAGTCCGGACTAGGAACCAGCCCCGGGACCCTAAATGGTGCCTCATCCAGCTGGGAACCAGGAGAAAGTCCAGGTTGAGCATTAAGGCACCGGGCTAAGGCCGCCCCTGGAAGAACTGGAGGCCAGTGCGAGGGGGCGGGGCGGGGCTGGGCTGCTGAGCCTCCGGCTCTGCGGACGGACCTAAGTCAAAACGGTCGCCTGGCAACACGGGCGGCGCGGCGTTCGAACGGAAGCGAGGAACCAATCAGGATGTCCGGGGCAAACCATTTTCGTGACGGGGGTGGAGGGGAGAAGGCATGCTCACTTCCCCTTCCTCTGCGCACCAGGACCTTCGTTCCGGTGGGGGCCTTGCGACAGTCAGGCACCCCCCCGCTCGTCTCGGGTGCGGAGGACCGCTCCGAAGAGGTCCCTCTGCGGGTCATCGCGCGGGACTGGCCCCCCGAGCGGCGTTGGGCGTGGCCATTCCCGGCCCGGGTCCGAGCTGTCAGCCTCTCCGCGACCCGACCTGGAAGAGCCGGGACTCGCCAAGGGTGGGCTCCAGGTGAGGGCGCAGGTGGTCCGGGGCGCGAGCTCGGTCTGGGGGGCTCCGCTCACCGAAAGACTGCGTGGTGTGTCCTCCCCGCGTCATACCTGCGTGAGAGGGGCAACTGGTGGTCCTTTTTTCAGCCTCTTTGCAGCAGGGACCCGGCCCATGGGGTCCTGGCTGGGTCATCTCCCTTCTGTCCCTTCCCACACCACCTTTGGGTGCCTTTCCTGGGCGTCTGTCTTCTGCTGTGCGCCAGGGGTTGGACTTGGTTCTTCCGCCCACGAGGTTTTGAATTACAGCGCCGTTCCTCTCAGAGGCCCGCTCTGGGCGTCTCGGGCGGGACTGACATTGCTGCGCTAGAAGCGGCGTGGGCAACGGGTGCTCTGACCCCGGAGTCACTGTTGTACCCTTGGGAACCTGGGGGAAAGGATACAGGCAGCCCCCAACGGAAGCCATAGCCACCAAAGCCACTGGAGACTTTGGAGTTGGGGGTGGGGACAGGACTCTCCCTGGTGAGCTTCTGACCCAGACTGTGTCCTGCCTGCTGGCCACCCCCCCCTCAACCCCCACCCCCACCCTCAGCCCCCGCCCCCACCCTCAGCCCCCGCCCCTAGGTTGCTATTGTTGGTTTCCTTTCGCAGGTGGGGGAACTGAGATTCCCAGAAGATTAGCCCCTTGCCCCAAGTCACACAAGCAGACTGGGCGCCGCTGGAGTTGGCTCCCAGTCTGTCTGGCTTCGGCATTAGAATTCTAGGCACTCAGAATCATAGCGCCTGAGTCTTGGATTTCTTTAAGGGGAGTTCTCCTCTCTCCTCCTAACTCTCCTCCTGGCTCTGGGGACTCAGAAGAAAACAAGTCTTTCATTCATTCTTTCAACAAATATGTATTGACTTCCTATGCCCTGCCCTCCTCTTTGTCTATTTTGTAGCAGTGACCCCATTTGATGTCCTATATATTTCACTTTTTAGTGAGTTTTATTATCTTTCCTGACTGCCATGTGATGCAAGGAGGGGGTTTTAGGATGAGGTACGTGAGGTACTCGCCTCCAAAGCGAAACTGAGGGGGTTCCTCAAACCTCTGTAATCAAAGTAACTAAAGTTGACATTTATTGCTCTGTTTCTGACAGTTTTTGTTCTGATTTGGTGGGTGCCCAGGCCAGGACACCCCATCATTGTTAGCTATTGGTATGTTATTAGTCCCCTCCCCTGTGTACCCAAGGCATGTACACACACAGTAAGTGCTCAATCATTGGCAATCCAAGAATTTGGATTGTCCTGCTGGCTGAAGATAACTCGTATGGACTCTGTGCAACACAGTCCCTCCCATTTCTGCCACAATTACAAGCGCATCCCTGAGTCCCCCTGTCCTACTTGTAGGCAGAGTGATGTAGGTGTAGTTCTGCTGCAGTGTGGTGCGTCATAGGGAGAGACTGGACACAGACTACATTGCATCCATAGAGGCTGATGGGCTCTTTATGTACGGAGGTGGCACAACATATATTAGCAACAACATATACTATTAAGTGTATTAATAACATATTATAATTAATTTATTAATAACATATTATTAAGAACAACCTATATTATTGAGTAAAAAGAGCATGATGCAAACAGTACATATAGCATGTTGACATATGTGTAAAAAAAGAAAGAATACAGGGTGTCCCCCCAAAAAACAGTATACACACTTTAACAGCGGATAGCTCAGTTTCGAATATGGAATGTATTTAATAAACACTGCCTTTATAATTACTCAAAGTGTGTGTATACATTTTTGGGGGCCACCCTATATCTGTCCGCTGTTGCCTGTATCTGCCTAAAATCTCCCTGGAAGGACACAGGGTCTGGTTATAGTGGTGCCTGCAGGGAGGGGAACTGGGTGGCTGGGAACAGGAGTGGGAGGGAGCTTATTTGTACTTCCTTCCCTTTATAGCTCTTGAGTTGAGCCATGTGCATATATCACCTGGTTGAAACATTGTATCTCTATATCTATTCGATTATATATTTAATCAAAAGACCACGGCCCTGTTTGTGGTGTGTCACTGACTTGCTATGTGACTTTGGGCAAGTTTCTTTACATCTCTGGTCTAAGATAAGAAGCCATCATGGTGAGTTCAGGCCTGGAAGGGGGCAAGTCAGGCCAGGAAGTGGGCTTGGCTGTGGGTCTTCCCCAACCTTCCCCTTCCCCATCCTGTGTGCCAGGCCCTGCCGAAGGCTTTGCATGTGGTGTCTCTCATGTTGTCTCCCCTGCAAGCCCCTTTGTTCCCATTTTGCAACCTCAGGTACAAACGGAGGCTCAGAGGATTGAGTTGGCCTTCGCTGGGCCAAATAGTAGATTGCTGCCTTAGGTGACTGCCCCCGCATCCTTCCCACAGCCTGCTCACCTCTGCCTTCCTGAGGCTTGTGCAAGGCCGCCCTAGGCAGGACTGACTCTGGGCAAGGCTGACGCCAGGCAGGTCAGGGCACGAGCATCCAGGGAGACTCCAGAAATAGCGTGGGGCCTGGTGTGGCCCTGGGGGATGCCCAGCTAGCCGGGTGTCTCTGACCCTGACAGCTGGGCTGAAATTGAGCTGGGCTACCCTACTGGCCAGCCCCCTTCCTGCTGCTGGGAGCCCTCCTGATCCTCCTCTAAGGCAGGTGAGGGCCTCCCTGTCTCCACCCAAGTCTGGGCTTGGCTTCTGCTGATGAGGAGAGAAGCAGGTGGAAGGAAGGGGTGGGGGTGGGAGTGCAGAATGTCATGGAAATGATAAACATCAGTAACTATACCTCTGCCCCCTCAGCAAAGAATGAAAATCACTAATACCTCTTGAGCACTCACTGTGTGCTAAGTGCTTTATAAGTATGAACTAATTTAATTCCCTCAATAATGTAAGGTAGTTACCACTGTTATTATTTCCAACTTACAAAGCGAAACTGAGCACTAGAGAGATTTAGTAACTTGTACAAGGTCACCTAGAGCTGGAATTCAAAAGCATGAAGTTTGGCTCCAGACTCTATATTCTCTCTCTCTCTCTCTCTCTCTCTCTCTCTCTCTCTCTCTTTGTAAAATGTATTAAGGTAAAGTTGACCATTTTAACCATTTTTAAGTGTACAGTTCAGTGGCATTGAGCACCTTCACATTGTGCAAACATCACCACTATCCATCTCCAGAACTTTTTCATCTTCCCAAATGGAAATTCTATATTCATTAAACACTAACTCTCCATTCTCCTCCCTTCAAGTCCCTGGCAACCACATTCTAGTGTCTATGAATTTGACTACTGTAGGTACTCTGATCACTGGCATCACACAATATTTGTCTTTTTGTGTCTGTTTATTTAACTTAGCATGTCTTTAGGGTTTACTTAGGTTATAGCATGTAACAGAATTTCATTCCTTTTTAAGGCTAAATAATGTTCCATTGTATGTATATATAACATTTTGTTTAATCCATTAATAGTTACTTGGGTTGCTTCCACCTTTTGGCTGTTGTGACTAATGTGACTATGAAATGGTTGTACACATATGTGTTCAACTTCCTGATTTCAATTCCTTTAGGTATATACTGAGAAGTAGAATTGCTGGATCCTATGGTAGTTCTATTTAAAAATTTGTGCCTAACTGACATCTTTTTCCACATTGGCTGCACCATTTATATTCCCAATTGTGCACAAGGGTTCTAGTCTCTCCACATCCCCAATACTTGTTATTTTCAGTATATTTTTTTATGGTGGCCATCTTAATGGATGTGACATGGTATCTCATTGTGGTTTGGATTTACATTTTCCTAATGATTAGTGATATTGAGCACCTTGTCACATGCTTATTGTCTGTTTATTCACCTTCTTTGGAGAAATGTCTATTCAAGTGACTCTGCGTTCTTAGATGGACACCCTCTGACAGAGTGGTTACCATCCTGGACTGACGAAGGCCTCACCCAGGAGCACCTGGTTGGTGAATAGGTATCACAGTCACACGTTGGTGGCGTTTGCCACGCACAGGCCTCATGCTGGGAGAGGGCGCTGTGAGCAGTCCTGTCTTACAGTGGAGGAAATGGAGGCATGGGGAGCTGAATGGCTGGTCACTGGTGGAGCCGGGGTTTGACCCCGGGTAGGCTGGTCCCAGAGCCCATGCTACAGAGCTGGCCAGGGAGGTGGAGTGGAAAGGACACTGCTGGCAGCGGGCGCAGTGTGTGCAGAGGCTTGGACGTGGTGTCTGGAGGTTTGGAGACAGAACAGGGCTCAGTTAGAAGTGGCCAGAGCCCACCTTGAATGGGGGCGACTTGTGGCTGGAGGAGGAGTGGGACAGGTGGGGGACGGCCTGGGGCAGGTGGGGGAAGGCCTAGGGCAGGGCCAGGGGCTGGCAGGAAGCTTGGTGCTGAGGGGCCTTGGCCTTTGAGGTAGCCTGGTTCCGGTCCTGCCCCTGGTCAGTGTGGTCCCCTCTGGTGTTTGGTCCCTGGAGGAAGACAGCATGGAAGAGTGTGATGGAGTTCCCAGCCCAGTGGGGGAAAACATATTCCCAACAGTATACAAGGCTTCTAGTTTCTGTACATCACCAATACTAGTTATTTTCTGTTTTTGGCTCCACAGCCAAGCCCACTTCTGGGCCTGAATTGCCCTCTTAATACATTTTACAAATAGGAAACAGGACACAAGTGACAAATAAGTGAACATCTAAAATGACAGGGTGTAATGAATGCTTGGAAGGGAACAGACCAGGTGAGAGAGTTGGTGGGAGCCTCAGAGTGGTCAGGGAGTTCTCTCTGAGGAGGTGACATCTGAAGTGAGACCTGAAGGAGACGAGAGAAGAGGTTCCAGGCAGGAATGGATGGTACAAAGGCCCTGAGGCAGGAAAGAGCTTGGCGTGTTCAGGGACAGCTGGGAGGGCCTGAGGGCCCAGGGAGAGTTTGGACTTTATTTTCAGGTGATGGGGAGCCATAGCAGGTTTTAAGTAGAGCAGTGATGAGATCCAATCTCTGTTGGGAAAACATTGCTATTATTGTCCCTATTTTATAGTTGAGGAAACTGAGACCCAGAGCCATAGCCAGGAGGGTCCAGAGAGGGAGGCTGCAGATTCCTTAGGGGAGACCCTTGGTGAGTGGCCGAAGCCCAATCCTGGAGACCTGTTCTCCCTCCTCCCCCAAGACCCATATTTGGGTTCAAATCCTGGCTCTGCCAATTACCAGCTTTGTGACTTCAGGCAAGTGGTCCCACCTCCCTGTGCCTTAGTTTTCTCAACTGTGAAACAGGCACAATAGTAGTACCTATCACACGGGGTGGGTATGAGGATTAAATGAGTTAACATAGTAGAGTTTAGAAGTGTCAGGTACAAAGAAAGCTCTCAGAAAAATTCTTACTGATTTTATTCTGAAAAGTATTATTGTTGCTTTGCTTTCGCTACTCTTAGTGCCTAACTGAACCCTCCCCCACCTCATTGTTGCACCATGGAGGGCCAGGCAGGGACCCAGCAGGCTACTGTGGGGAATGATGGTCTTGTTCCATCATTCAGGCCCCAGGGCCTGGAGGGGGCGTCAGGGTTGACTCACTCTCAGTGTAGACAGCGGTTCCCTGAGTCACTTCCTATCTCCTCATGCCCTCCACTCCAATTCTGTCTTAGCCCTCTCCAGGCGCAGCCATGGACCTCTTCAGCCTTCCCAAGGTCTGGGCGGGGGAGGGAGACTTCCTTCTCTGGGCTTCAGGATCCCATGAAACTGGCCTAATCAAATGTGCCACCTGAAATGACTTAACAGGGCTTAGGCTGGCAGAGGAGACAATCAGCTCCCTCCCGGGATTCCTTCCTTCCAGCAGGGCTACTACCATCTCCTCAGAAAATGGGGATTAAATAGTTCCCGGTCTGGGGAGTGGGGAGATTGTCCAGAGATTTAAATAAGTACAGTGCCTGGCACTCAACAATTGTAGTTACCACTATTACTATTATTGCTGTTGTTACTAATGTTGGCAGCTTGCTCAAAGCTTCGACAGGCACTCTCAGACCCCAAGAACTCACACTGACGGGGCCTGGAAGGTGGGACCCCCCTCTCTGGAGGGTCAGAGAGGTTAAGCAACCGGATCAGGGACACACAGCTAGAAAGGGCTCGTCCAGAGGGAAAGTGCCCAGGTCGGACTCCTCCGGGTTACTTTGGGCAGCTGATTCAGCCTGTCTCAGCCTCAGAATTCTATTAGTCAAGTGGGGATAATAATAGAGCTCACCTCATAGGAGTTGTTGGGAAGGTTAACATGGGTTAATTGATAGCAGGAAAAGCACTTTCTCACGCCTGGCACAGTGACCATACGGTGGTCACTGTGGCCGTGGGGAGGAGGACTCCCGTGGACAGGGCCAGTGCAGCTCTGAGTGAGTGCCCGGCTCTCGGAGAGCTTCCTGGAGTGGGTCCCTGCGCCCCGCCCACTACCAGCGCGTCTGGACTCGGGTTCTGGCCGCTGCCTGGCGTTCGTTCACTCTTTTTTGGGTAATACCTGGGTCGACGGGTTCGCCAGCTCGCCGCCGGCCACCGGAAGTTGCGCAATGCTTGTTACCTGAGCCCCAGGTGGGCCGGGCAGAGGAGCGCAGGGTAGCGGCGCGGGTGCAGCCAGGTACGTGCCGGCCGGGGCCGGGGCCGTGGGCGCCTGGTCAGGGCCCGGGGCGCCCCGCACCCCTTACTCCTCGGGAAGGCGGGGACCGGGCAGGGGCTCACCTTCCGGCCTGGATGGATGCCGCAGAAATCGTGCCGTCAGGTCCCTCATTTAAGAGCCAGGCCAACCCGGGCTCAGAGAGGGGTGACCATCGGCCGGAGCCCACAGCGCGCGCGGGGCTCGCGGCCGCTTCCACGGCAGGGAGTTCCCAAGATTGCCCCGAAGTAGGGAAGGGTAGAAGCCAGACCTGGATCCGAGCTGCCCCTGCTCCCTCTCTCCTCCCGAGGCTCCTTCGGGGAAGCCGGTGGGAAGGGGGCAAGGTGGGGCTGAATGCCCCAGAGATGCCAACGAGAAGGGCTCAGGGACGCGCTTTGGGGGCGTTTGAGATCCGTGGGTGAGGCGTTGGGTGATGGAAGGAGGCTCAGAGCCTCAGAGAGGACCAGTCCCACCTGGGCACTGGGACCCTGGCTTCAACTCACAGGAGCCGCCGCACTTCCGTTTGCCCACCTGTGAAATGGGGCTGGCTTAGATGGCCCCCGGGTTAGCCTCTAGCCTGTGCCTGCGAGTTGAAGCCAGGGTCCCAGTGCCCAGGTGGGACTGGTCCTCTCCGCGGCTCTGAGCCTGTGCCTCCCTTGTTCGCGGCCCTTCTGAGCGCGTTAGAGACCCCTGCGAGGGGGGCGGAAGGGACAGGGGAGGAGGGAGGAAGGTCTGTGGGAAACAAGGAGCCCGGGTTATGGCGAGTCGCCTGTTTCCCGGATGCTGAGGAATGTCCTCGAGCTGTTTTGTCTCTCCATCCTCACGGTGACCTGAAGGTCTATTTTTAACCACATTTCACAGATAAGCAAACGGAGTCTCGAAGAGGCGCGGCTGCTTGCACACAGCGCGCAGCCGGCGGTGGCCAAGCCCAGGCAGGTGGCCAGCGGCCCCAAAGCCGGCCGCTCTTCGTATCTGTCCAGGGGAGGCCCCGGGGCCAGCAGGTCGGCCCGAGGGCGTAGGGACCCCAGCCGAGATGGGGGCGAGCGGGGCTTCTGCCCTGGCCCTGCCCATCTGAACCCCTTCGTCCCTGTTTCCCCGATTGTGGGATAGTGCCCGGAACCACCGTCTCCGGACGGGTTGGACTGGTTTGGGAGGCGGCAGGCCCGGGGGTGGGGCAGAGTCTAGCTACTTGGACAGGGCTCAGCAAGGCTGCCTTTCCTATCAGACCCTTCTCTCCTGAGGTCTCCTGGAGGTCGGCCCCAGGTGGGGCAGCCATTTCCCACCTACTCCATCCCTTCCACCTGGGGAGCAGCTCTGGCTCTGGGCCAACAGCCCCAAAGTTCTGTTCTCACCTTGTCATTGCAGCAAAGGTCCCAACCTGGGGCTGGGGGCCAGAGGGAAGGGGGTGGTGGTGGCAGGTGCATGTTTTGTTTGCCCCGTACATGCAGTGTTTTAAAAATTATTATTATTGACTATGCTAATATTTAAGAACCTAGAGTTTTCCTGCACTTCTGGATTTCCAGCTTCCTAGAATGTCCAACATGCACCGCCTTGGACCCACTGCCTGCAGCAGACTGGGTGTGCCCATTCACATTGGGCCCCCATAGACATTTCAAGTCAATAAAACTGTACTGAATACCTATTATGCGTCAAGAGTAATATCTTGAAACTTAGATGCAGTGAACAAAACAGATACCCCCGCCCTCGTGGAGCTGATATTTTAGAGGAATGGGAACAACGAAAAGTAAAACTACCATAGACATAATAGATACGTGAATTCAGCTTGCTATGACTTGGGTCTTGTTCAGCTGCTCTGGGACCTAGGTTGGTCACTTCTCTGCGTCTCATTTTCTCCATCTGTAAAATGAGGTGACAACGACCCATCCCCCTGGCTTGCTGGAGGATTACAGGAGAGGGCAGTGTCAAACGTCTAGCAAGCACACAGTAGAGATCCCTGCCTCCCCACCCCAATCTAGACTTTCCCTCCTGGAATTCTGGATGTGTAGGTGGCACTGCCCGATCCATTCTGTTAAGATGGAAATGCGGCAGTCTGCGCTGTCTATTGCATGACCACTAGTGACTACGGCGATTGAGCCCTAGAAACGTGGCTAGTGTGATTCAGGAACCGAGTGTAAGTTTTAATTTAAATGGAAAGCTAAGGCTGTGGCTGGTGGCTATTGAATTAGACAACACAACTCTACATGGCCTGAACCACCCGTCCTCTCGGTTATCACCTTGACAGAGTCCTCCTCCCCCAGTTAACAGATGAGAAAGTTCAGGACTTGGTCTACAGGTTTTCTTCTGGCCCATCTCCAGGGAGGCTGTGGGGGCACTCTGTGGCTCCAGCCCTTCCTTGGAAAAAGGGGCAGGGACGCCCGATACCTGGGACACCGGGCTCTGATGCCTCGGTGATTATGTGGATATTTGCCCCCAGGTGTGGGCACTCCTGCCTGTGGGTGTCTATGCTATGGCTGCTGGCAGATCAAGAGTGTGCTGGATGCCCCCAAGCAGGGCTGTGTGATCTTGGCCATTTCCAGCCACTCTTGGAGCAGCATAGCTTAGATCTGACGCGTCCCTGTGACAGGCAGTCATGGATCACTGTGGGCCTGGCATTGGAGTCCCGTACTGGAAGCTGATGGTGTCTGTACTCCACTGTGGCGGGGGTGGGGATTTTCTGCCCTCCTCCCCCACAAACTCTGCTGCTGTGCCTGGGGCCTGGCATGTCTAGGCGGGTGGATGGCACAGAGCAGCTTCCTGTCCGGGAAGGCAAGGGGTGGAAGTGGTATCAGGCTCCCTGTGGGCAGTCCAGGTTGGGTTTTAGCCCTTCCTCTTGGTCACCTAACCCCAAGGCTCCTGTGGCAGCACTTCCTTGCTTGGAGGCAAGGAGCAGAGCCACCAATTTGTTGAATTAGCTTCAGTTTCCCCATCTGCAAAATGGAGCTGGTAAGAGGATCCACTGCGGTTGAGCCGGCTGGTGCCCAGCTCAGGGCTCCGAGCCCACTTTACTTCCTCTGCCCTGTCTTTCCTACTCAGGCTGCGCCCGTCCTTTTCTTTGGCACCTTTTTTCTCTCTGCCTCCCCCTGGGCCGGGCTCTCGGAAGAGGGCGGGGGTGTGGGCGGAGCCTCAAACCCTACAGCTGGTGCTTTCTGAATTCTGATTGGCTTTCTGTGAACCAGGGGCGTGGCCTTCACTTTTAATGGGGAAGGCGTCTTCAGCCTCTTCCAGTCTGCCGAGCCTTTGTCTGAGCGTGCTCAGCCCTTCTCTTTCTTTCCTCCCCGCAGCCGTTGCCGGCGTCCAGCTGCCAATTTTCTGCCTGGATCGCAGTCTCCTCATTTCTCCTGTGTCCTCGTGCAGAAGGCCTTGGGGTATGTAACAGTCATGCCTGTGGACATGCTGTCTCCTGGAGCCCGGGACACACCCGCCCTACCTTTCCGCCTGAGGACCAAGGTCCCGGGCTACCTGCTACGACGGCCGGCAGACGGTGGAGCCCGGAAACCTAGTGCTGTGGAGCGCCTGGAGGCCGACAAGGCCAAGTACGTCAAGAGCCTGCATGTGGCCAACACCCGCCAGCAACCTGTGCAGCCCCTGCTGTCCAAGCAGCCGCTCTTCAGCCCTGGGACTCGCCGCACGGTGCTCACTCCTAGCCGCCGAGCCCTGCCTGGCCCCTGCCGCCGGCCCCACCTGGACCTGGACATCCTTAGCAGCCTTATCGACTTGTGTGATAGCCCGGTGTCCCCTGCCGAGGCTAGCCGCACCCCCGGACGGGCAGAGGGAGCCCACCAGGACCCTCCAGCCACCCCTCCACGCCCACCTCCCAGTACCGCTGCTGTCCGCCGAGTGGATGTCCGTCCCCTGCCGGCCTCACCTGCCCAGCCCTGCCCATCACCAGACACTGCCGCCTCCAGTCCAGCCCGGCCCCCGGGTTTGCAGCGCTCCAAGTCAGACCTGAGTGAGCGCTTCTCGCGGGCAGCGGCCGACCTGGAGCGATTTTTTAACTTCTGTGGCCTGGACCCAGAGGAGGCGCGGGGGTTGGGTGTGGCCCACCTGGCACGAGCCAGCTCAGACATAGTGTCTCTGGCGGGGCCCAGTGCTGGGCCAGGAAGCTCCGAGGGGGGCTGCTCCCGCCGCAGCTCGGCCACTGTTGAGGAGCGGGCCCGGGAGCGCGTCCCCTATGGCGTATCAGTGATTGAGCGCAACGCCCGGGTGATCAAGTGGCTGTACGGGCTGCGGCAAGCGCGGGAGACTCCAGCGGTGGAGGGATAGGTCTCCACTGGACTCGCCTTCGGCACAGGACAGATCTTAAAGAAGCAATTGGCCCCGCGACCTCTCCTTCACCCCTTCCCTGGGTTGGGGCAGACCAGAGACCGCTGCCTTTTGTGAACTTGGTATGGAGGCAAAGGCTCCGAGGCTGGGCCAGCATCCATCTGGCGAGGACTGACCCTGGAGACAGTGGCCTCTTGACCTTGGACCACTCCCTCCTCCTCACATGTCGGGATTTTGACACGAGTGCACCTCTGCTTGGTTCCTCTCACGGGCTTGGGGCACTCAGCCCTCCCCACTGGTGAGGGACCAAGGATCTCTACCAGGTCTGTCTACCCAGTGGCTCTGTTTCTTCCTTCCTTGGCCTCTATCCTTTGCTGACTTCCTCTTCCTCACTCAGTGGGCCCTGGTTCCTGGGAATTCAGCCCAGGGTGGGGGCAGGGAAGAGTGTTCTAACCACTGTTCTTCCCAGGCCTTGGCAGCCTGGCCTAGGTGGGTAGACTACAGGAGGGACTGGTAGGAGCCCTCCTGGCTCTGGCTTCCCTCCCTTTGGTTAATAAACACAAATGCTTGCTTTTTAAAGGTTGGGTCACCAGACTCTTCTGTGTTCACAAGGGGAAGGGATGGGAGAAGTCTTGGGGTGGGGCCTTCCAAACCTCATAATTGTTTACCCCAGCATCTAGTGGGGCATGAGGCCAGTGGTTGGCCGGGCATGAGGGAGCCTCAGGGAGGCTGGTGCACTTCCTTCACAGAAGCAGCAGCTGGGTCCGGGCACCAAGTGAGTTGGGATAGAGCTGGGACTGGGACGGGGGCCTTTCAGAAGGGGGACTGCAGGGGAAAGGCTAACATGGTCACGCACCCTCCCCATCACGTGTGTTCTGACTTCCCCCACTCCCTGCCTCGTTCCAAAGAGGGAAGGAAGCTCAGAGGGGGCAAACCCTGAACTTGAGGTCACATAGGCCATAGATTTGGGGGTTGGACGTGAGAGTTCTTAGAGGAAGAGGGACTTGGGTGGACAGCACAAAATGAATGGACTTACCTCCAGCTCTGAGTGGCCCTGGACAAGCACAGTCTTCTCTGAGTTGAGTGGGGAGGGGAAGGAAGCAGCTGGCACTGGGCTTTGAGGTCTCAGCTCCTTCCTGTCTCCCTCCAGGTTAGTTACCTGCTAGGAGACCACACTTTGGCTGGTGGAGCTGAGGACACAGAGGATGAAAGCGTGGGTGGCCTCTGCCAGCTTTTGGGTGGGAGAGGGGAGGGGCTGGGTGGTGCTTCCTTTCACTCGCCTGCCTTGGCTGCACTACTCAGAAACAGGAAGCGCTAATGGGGGCCTTAGTGACAGGTTTGATGTAGGTTTTATTTTAGGCATAAAGAGGAGATTTCCGTTGGGCTATTGACAAACATCCAGGTCAGCCCAGCTGTCTGTCTGTCTGTCTGTCTGTCTGACAGTCTACCAGCCCCTGGGGGATTAGGCTAGGCCCAGCAGTTCAAGGAAACAAGGGGACATTGGGGTATAGAAGAGGATGTTGTTAGAGCCCATGAGAATGAAGTCTATCCCTTCATGATACAGACGAAGAACTGAGGCACAGGGAAGGCGACCTGCCCACAGGTGCCCAGCAGGTTTGACAATGTAGGAGCTGGGCCTCCTGGTCCCTATGTTAAAGGAGTGATGGGAGCAGATGGATAATCTGGGCAGGCTCTGCAGAGGTGGTATCCTTTGAGGGGTCAAAGACCAGCTCCTCTGGGCAACCTGGTCAGAATTTTGTGCTAATTGTTGCCCTTTCTGTGACCTACCAGCCCTCAGAAACACAAGCAGGTGAGTGTGTTGGCTGCATTTTACATGTGAAGAAATTGAGGCTGGGAGGACCCTTGTTCCGGGAGGAGGCTTAAGTGCTGGGCTCAGACCCTTTACACTCGTCCTGTCACTAAATCCTCAAGATGGCCCTTCCAGGGTCACCTTAGAAGGCCATCTCTTGTCTTAGAGCAGGAGGGATGGTAGCTTGTGGGCTGCCTCAGACCAGGTCTGCACTCTGGCCTGTGGACACCCACCGTCAGTGGCACTCTGATTCTTTTGACACATGCCTCACTTCTTCCCCATCCTGGCAGCTTCCCCTTCTGGTCACTTTATTGAGCACCTACTGGGTGCCAAGCAGTGGGTAAGAGAGCATTGGCCCCCCTTTAATCTTGGGGTGAGAGGGCAGGGCAGCTAAGCAGAAAGCACACAGTCATACAATGTGGGGCAGGTATGTTTAGGGACTTTTGCCTGAAGACCAGAGCTGTTCCCAGGAGCTGGGCCTGGGGGCCTTGAAGGGCTTTGGGAGAGTCAGTTGGGAAGAGGGCAGGAGGGATTCTTGGGAAGTGTGGAAGGTGCCAGTCTGAGCCTTGACTTCTGCAGCAGAGGTTTCCTAGTTGTGGAGGGCTTCCCTCTGCCAGGAGTTTGGAGCCCACTGCCCTCTCATGTCGGGATCTGTGGAGCTGCAGCTGGGGCTTCCACCACTTCCCCCAACCAGCCCACCAGCCTCGCCAGCCTGCCTGCCTCAGGGTCTGCGGAAACAGCCCCTCCATTGTTCCGCCTCCAGTTGGAGTGTGAGGGGCAAGGAGCAGCAGCCGCTGCCTCTCAGCCCCTCTGAGGGCCTGCAGCTGCTGCCCAGGCCCCTGGGGCTGCCTGGCCCCCATCGCCGCTCCCCCAGGACAGACTGGCCCAGCTGCCTAGCCCCTAATTAGGCAGAGATGAGATCTGCCCCCTGATCTATTTCCCACCAGCTAATTATATACACGGGGGCTTGGGAGACTGGCAACTTGGCTGCTCACTTCTGTCATGAAGGTGTGCTGGGCCTCTGGGAAAGGCACCCAGCGCCACCTGCCAGACTTCAGTTTACCCTCCTGGCAAAGGATGGGGTGTCGCTAGAGGGCCTTGTGACTGTCCCTGGGGAAATGGTTCTGGTTCTGCTACTGAGGCGTCGAGGGGACCAGGGGAAGGAGACCCGCATCCTGCCTGACATCAGGGGGAGTATGGAGGCACTGGAGGATTAGGCTACAGGATCCCAGGTAAGGTGGGGACATGGTAACAGCTGTCACATAGACATACACACAGGAGGGCTTAGGGTTGTGTGGGTCCATCCAGGCCCAAGACAGAAGACCCCATTCAGGGTTTTAAAAGTTTAATATTATTTTTCAGATAACATGTTCATATATTTCCTCCAACATTTTATTAAGAAAAGTTTCAAGCTAAAAGAAAATTTGTGCCCTGGCTGGTTTGGCTTAGTGGTTAGAGTGTTGGCCCTCAGACTGAAAGGTCCCGGGTTTGATGCCCGGTCAAGGACACGTGCCTCGGTGTATGTGTCTCTTTCACATTGATGTTCCTCTCTCTCTCTCTCTCTTTCTCCCTCTCCTCCATTCTCTTTAAAAAAAAAAAAAATGGAAAAAAATATCCTCAGGTGAGGATTTAAAAAGAAAATTTGCAAGAATTATACAGTGAACACATATGTCTACCTACTCGGTGCTCAGTTCTTGATATTTTGCTAGATTTGCTTTTATCAGGCATCTATCACTCTATCCATCTAGTAAGACAGCTTATCTTTTTGAAGCTTTTCAAAGTAAGTTACAAACACTAGTATGTTTCCCCTTAAAGGCACTTCAGTATGCGTATCATTAGCTATAGTTCTAAAGTATTTGTTTACAGTTCTTTTATCTTTATTGGGAGAGGTAAAATTCACGTACAGTGAAATGCACAGATCTTAGAGGTACCCCTTGCTTAGTTCAGGTAAAAACATACTGTACCCCAATCCCCAATCAGGATACAGAGCAATGCTACCAATGTGGAAAGTTCCCTCGTGTTCCTTCCCTGCTAACCTCTGTCCCCACCTCTTGGGTATAGCAACATGTCTGTATAAATTGAATCGTACTAATAACAATCATTCTCTTGCCCTGTCCTTCTCACTCCCAGCCCACCTCCTCCAAGCAACCACATTCAACTCTTAACAATTTCTTCTGGTACTGTCCTCCACATTTCCAGGTAACATGCCTTTCCTTTTTTTTTTTTTTTTTTAATTAATTTTAGGCAAGTGTTGACCTCCTTTCTGGTCTGCTGGTCTGATGTCTTCATATATGGCTTCCGCAGCCTGACTGGCTGGCTGGCCATGACTTTGGGCAAAGGACTTAACCTTCTTGTGCCTCAGTTTCCCCTTTTGTAAAATGAGAGTAATAAGAATATTTGAGATGCTGGATTGTTGTGAGGATTCAACATGTAAAGTGTCAAGAATAATGAACATTACCCAGGGAGTGGTCAGAACTGTTTCTTTTTATCATTACTATTGTCAAGGACGATGGAACTGCTCTCACCCTCCTCTCCTTTGAATCTGTAGTTGTCACAATTTTCCATTAGATGAATACTGAGTGTTTTTATATTATAACCATGTAAGAACGCTTTCCTGTTAAGCCAGAGCACATGTTATGGTTGCATTCCTTTCTTGTGAAACTCTCTGTGGCTGTTGTTTTTTCCTGGAGTTACTACTACCTGCTTTGCTTCTCTTCCCTTAGTTTCCTCTTAACCCGTCCTAATTCTCAGACACCCTCAGTTTACACATAGGAGATAAATGATGATTCCAGTTTCTTTCCTGTAACCCTTCCAGGGCTTTTTGACAACCTTCACTTTTTAATAAAAACAGTGGAACCAATTTTAAAAACAGAATCTCAAGCACAGGGACCATTTGTAAGGTAAGTGTGTGTGAGCACCACTGTGTGTTCCTGCCCACATGGGTCCTAAGAGGGCTGAACACTGAAGCTGTGGCCCTGCTGCCCGGCCTCCCCATTTTCCCAGGGGAAGCCCTCAGCACCTCACCGGTCTGCTCACTGGTGCCATCCTATGGCTCATTCACTGCCCTTTGCTTTATTCATCTGTTCATTCAACAAAAGCCGGCCGGATCCTTCTCCATGCTCTGTGCGGTGCCGGCCAGTGCTAGGGACACAGAGCTTGGGCAACGTCCACCCCCCGACTTCCAGGTTGGCATTTACATTGACACGTGAGCAGGCAGGAGAATGGTCGGAACAGGGATGTGTGTGGGGCTGGGTGATGGCTGGTGTGTGTGTATGTGACCTGTAAGGGGTGTGTGAGTGTCTGTGTGGGTGCCGGCAGATTTTCAATGGGAGGCCATCTGTGTACATTTATGTGCATAGGCATATGTGTACAGGTGTTGTCGTCTGCATAGTGTGTATTCACAAGGCATATGTAATAGTTTGTGCTGCTTAAAAAACTACCCTAAACCCAGTGGCCTAAGGTCATTTATTATTCTCTGAATTGGTAATCTAGGCTCAGCTGGGTGGTTCTTCTGGTCTTACCTGGGCTCACTCATGTAGTTGTAGTCCGTGGGGGCTGGGTGGTCTCGGAGGGCCTTCCCCCCATGCCTGGCAGTTGGCAGGCTGTTTGCTGCGGTGCCTCAGTTCCCCTCCAGGAGGCTAGCTTGGGCTCATTCACATGGTAATCTCAGAGTTCCATGTCCAGCAAGAGAGGACCAGCTTCATTGCCTTTCGTGGTGATTACAAACGTCCCAGACAACATGACGTGGCCAGGTCAGCTCCAAGGGATGGAGAAGTGGTCTCCCTCTCTCAGTCATATTGTATAAGGGCAAGGAGTCCAGGCATAGAGGAATGAGTACAGCCAGTTTCCGGTTGACAACAGCCTATGTGTGCCAGTAAAAGTATGGGGGGAAATTCCCAGTTTGAGCGTCAGAAAAACCTGGATTTCCTGGTGCTACCCACTTACTTATGTCTGACCTCAAGTCAAGGTGCCCCGGCTCTCTGAGCTTTGTAACCTGGACACAATAGAATGAAATGAGGTCTTTATGAAGTGCCTATGCAATTCAACTGTTCATTAATGCAATGTGTATTTCTTAGGGCCTACCCTGTGACAAGCACTAGCCGCACCCTGAGGATATGGCAGTGAACAAAATGAGCCAAACACCTGCCCTTGGGAAGCTCAGTCTAGGTTCCGGACAGACACGAACCGATCCCAATAGTTTCGTGGCCAGGTCCTGGGAGGAAGGAAGGACTGCTGACCTGGCCAGGGAGGTCTGGCGGCCTGAGCTGAGATGTGAAGGATAAGTGGGAGTCAACCAGGAGAAGAGGGAGTAGGAGTGGGAAAAGATACCAGATCGAAAAAGCATGTGCAAAGTCTCTGTGGTGGGAGCAGGAAATTCTAGGCACAGAGACTTGGAGCTTAAGAGCCAGGCCGTATGGGGTTATGAGAGTCTATGAACAATTCAAAGGCCTGTCTTGCCAGGCAGCCTGAAGTAAAACCCCGAGGTCTAACTGCTCGAGGAGGCCCTCATGACCTGGATTCCTGTTACTCCTCCCCCCGCCTCCCCCTTTACCTACGCTGCACAGCCACGCTGCTTCCTTGATGTTCCAGGAACACACCAGACACATTCCTACCTCAGGCCCTTTGCACTGGCTGTTTCCATTGCCAGTACCTATCCTGCCCCACATACCCACATGACTCATTCTCTCACTCCATTCAGGTCTCTGCCCACACGTCACCTCCTTAAAGAGAGCTTCCTGACCCACCCTCTCACTGCCCTCTCCAGCGAAACCATCAGCATCCAACAGTCACTAATTCCCTACCCTGGTTTATTAATTATTTTTTTGCTAGAGAAGTACACATCACCCCCTAACTTACAGCAAACAGAGGCCACATGATTCTGCTTCCTGTCGATGTCTCTTACTAGCAATGCAGCTCAGGAGACAGGGACTTCCTATGCTTCAGGCTGTGCCCCATTCCCTGGGGGAGCAGTAGGTATTCCATAACATTGGTTGGATGAAGGAATGAGTGAAAACCAGTGAGTGTATGGCATGCTGGGAGGAACTGGCTCCTGGAAATGCGCAAGTCTGGGTTCAAGCCCCTCTGTGACGTAAATCAATTGTTTGCCTTTCTGTTCCTTGGTTCCCTAGCTGTGCTGCGAGGCATCTGTGGTCTCTAGGTTGGTTCTGGTTTTGAAAGGAAGTCTCTAGGGCAGTGGGACAGGACCTGTGGGGGAAGAAGAGAGCTGGCTCGCTCTCCCTGGCCCTCCTGGGGATGAAAATAGCTGAGACCAGGCCCTAGGTCGGCCCCTTACCCTCACTGTGGCATCCAGCTGGAGCCAGAGGGCTCTATCTGGAGCCTGCCAGCCTGGCGCGGGGCTGGGATTGAGGCTGCCTGACAGCTGGGCCCTGTAGACCTGGGAGTTCTTAAGGGCAAACTGGGCCTCTTGGGTATCCCCAACCTCCCTCTCCTCCTATCCCTCCTCCCTGGCCATATAAATCCCTTAATCCCCTGCATGCCTGCAGCCTTTGCAGTTTGCAAAGCTCTTTCTCAGTCCGTGTCTAATTTCACCCTGCAGGGTAGCTCCTTTACCGGTGGGGACACTGAGGCTCAGAGACAGCTGCCTCATTGGAGGTTACACGGCTAGGTCGGAGTGCAGTCACTATTGGTACCCAGGTCTGGCCCAGCCCTTCTCTGCCAGTGTGTGTGTGTGTGTGTGTGTGTGTGTGTGTGTGTGTGTGTAGGGTGGCATGACCTCAGTTGAGCCTCACTACCAGTGCCCTCCCTTCACCACTGGTCCCCTGGATGTCTGGTTCCTGACAGAGTGTGGCGGTTAATAGCACCTAGAGCCAGGCTGCCTGGGTTCAAATCCCACCTTTGCTACTTCCTCACTTGGTGGCGTGTTGGGTCCCCATCGTGCTCTCACCTCAGTGTCTGCCAATAGGACAAATCACTGAATCCTGGACATTATCAGGTCTAACCTTAGCATGGGCCAAGTTTTAAACATTTAATTAGTTGCCTTCTGTGTGCCCAGCACAGAGCAAAGTGCTTCTAGGGGCGTTCAATCCTGGGAGTGGGTGCATTGTGAAGTGGGTACCAACAGAGACTCAGAAAGGTGAAGCACATGCCTGAGGCCACACCACAGGGAGGGAGATGAGCGTGGGGGGCGGAGACTCCAGCACTCACCCCTCTGGGCTCCTTGAGACCCTTGGCGTTTATTCAGGCAGGAGCCTCACTCCCTGTCTGTGTTTTTCTTGGCAAAATGGGGCGGGGCAGTGGTAAATGCAGAGGGCCTGTCCCAGCCAACGGCCACCCTCCAGGAATGTGGGCTCAGTGGGGCCAAAGTTTCAAGTTTTCATGAAAATCAAGATCTCAAAAACGTGCCCTGGCCGGTGTGGCTCAGTTGGTTGGGCATGACAAGAGGTCACTGGCTCAATTCCTGCTCAGTGCACATGCCTGGGTTGTGGCTCTATCCTCGGTGAGGAGCATGTGGGAGGCAGCCAATTGATGGATGTTTCTCTATCATTGATGTTTCTCTCTCTCTCCCTTCTCTCTCTAAAGTCAATAAAAACATATTTAAAGAAATCTCAAAAACATGTAGTAGGTTATTCTCTCACTGTTTAAATGTGGGAAAGTAACTGTTTAAGTGTAAAATATCCCCATTCAGAGGGTATACTATTATTTATTACACGATTGTTTGCAACAGCAAACAGCTGTAAATGTCCATCCGGGAGAAGTGGTTACAAGAACTGGGGCCCAGCCAAGCAGTGGAATGCCATGCAGCCATGGAGAAGACGCCCTGTGTGCGCTGGATGTGGAATACCTGGCGACACGCCGGGGTCAGTGAGCAAAGCAAGGTGTGGAATGGCATGAGCGGGGTGCTGTGTTTGCGGAAACCAGAATATGTGTCCACACACTCTTGTACTGGCATAGACCTTCCTAGGAGAGTCACACAGGGTACTGTACACCCTGGGTGCCTGGGAGGGAACTGGCTGGCTGGAGCCAGGGGTGGGAGGGGTTTCACTTTTCACTCTTCGTACCTTTTGAATTTTGAACCATGTGAATGTATTATCTATGCAGAAAAAAAAAAAGTGAAATAAAATAGACAACAAGAAATCTCAGACAGACAGATAGACACCAGGCCAGCTGGCCCAGTCAGCTCCCTCCCCTGCCCCCACCCTCGGGCAACCACGGACCACATTCTAGGCTCTGCCCAACTTGGTTTTGTGGCTCCACCCTCTACGGTAATATTTTGGTTTCCACACGTACAGCACCCACAGGAAACCCCAGCCAATGGGCATCAGGTTGCAGGCTGGGCCTCCTGCCAAGGTTGGTGGTAGGCATGCCACAGCTCCAGGAATGGTGTGTCTAAATGCCTGAGTGATGACGCAGCCCCATGGAAGGCTGACACTGCCCACAGTCTCCCAGGCCCTGCTGGGCTGGGGTTTGTCTTGCAACCTCCAGGCGGGTGTATGGGCACTTCAAAGCAGCCATCCCCTCAACGAGCTCTGAACCTTCGGACACTGAATCCACCCATCCATTCATCCATCCATCCACCCATCCACCCATCCACCCATCCACCTATCCACCCATCCACCCTTCCACCCATCCACCCATCCACCCATCCACCCATCCACCCATCCACCCATCCATCCATCCATCCATCCATCCATCCATCCACCCACCCATCCACCCACCCACCCACCCATCTACCCATCCACCCCCATCCATCCATCCATCCATCCATCCATCCATCCATCCATCCACCCATCCATTCATCTACCCATCCACCCATCCACCCAACCAATATTCATTAAGACCTGCTATGTGCCAATTCTCTTCTAGGCACTGAAGGTACAGCAGATAACAAAACAAATAGAATAGCCTGCTCTTGTGGAATTGACATTCAGGTGGAGAGATAGACAATACCTACCAGAGACTGGAAATGCTGTGGAGAGAAATGAAGCAAGGAAGAGAGGTGGGGTACTCTAGGTTTCCCCCTTTCTTATTGAGGTATAACTGATAAACAATAAAATTGACCCATTTTAGTTATACCATTTAGTGAGTTTTCAAAGTTGTATATATCTGTGTATCCACCACTTCAGACAAGGTATAGCCTATTCCGATCAACCTGTAAAGTTCCTTCAGGCCCCCTGGCAACCATTCCCTGCCTCCTACCCACTTTCCATCTAAAAACTGCTGGTCAAGCCCTAGCCGGTTTGGCTCAGTGGATAGACCATTGGCCTGCGGACTAAAGAGTCTTGGGTTTGATTCCAGTCAAGGGCACATGCCCAGGTTGTGGGCTCCATCTCCAATGTGGGGTGTGCAGGAGGCAGCCGATCAATGATTTCTCTCTCATCATTGATGTTTCTATCTCTTTCTCCCTCTCCCTTCCTCTCTGAAATCAATCAATATATAAAAAAACAAAAACAAAAAAACTGCTGGTCAGTTTTCCTTCACTGTCGATTGGATTTGTCTTCTTCTGAGGTTGATGCAAGTGGAATCTTGCTTCTTTCCTTCAGCATAACACCTTTACGATTCATCCATGTTGTGTGTTTGTTCATTTTTATTGCTGAGTAGTATTCCATGTTAGGGATGTTCCATTCTCGTTTATTCACCAGCCTGTTGAAGGACATCTGGGTTGTTTCCACTTTGGGGATGTTATAAATAAAGCTACCGTGAACATTTGTGTATAACTCCTGGTGTGCGCATGTCTTCATTGCTCTCGGGTAAGTGCCCAGGAGTGGAATGGCTGGGCCTAGTGGTAACCTAGCTGGAAGTGGAGATCGTGCTGCTGTGAAATAGGGCAGTCAAGGCACTTTCACTGACCAGGGCACACTTCAGCAGAGGCTGGAGGAGGCGAGGGGCCTCGTAGAGTGTTGGTCTGCAGGGTGAACTGAGATAAGGGGCGGTGCCTGGTGTGTGTGAGAGCAGTGTGGAGATCAGTGTGGTGGGAGTGGAGTGAGTGAGGGGGGAGGGCCAGGAGGTGGGGTCAGTGCTGGACAGTGTAGGCCATGGTGAGGACACTGGCTTTTACACTGAGAGCCCAAGGAGGGTTCTGAGCGGAAGTGGGACAGGATCAGACTTGTATTTTAATACCTCCCCCCCACCCCGGCCTATCCCAGGCTGCCAATGGAGAATGGGCTGCAGAGCAGCAAGGGAGGGAGCTGGAAAGTCAGCGAGGAGGCTACTGCAACAGTCCTGGCAGGAGCAGCAAGGGTGGATGGGGTGCAGGGGGCGGAGGGGGAGGAGTGTCAGTTTCTGGATCTGCTCTGAAGGTGGAGTCTACAAGGGAAGTCTTGCTGTGGGAGGCGAGGGACACAGGGACCTGAGGTGGCTTCTCGGAGTGGAGAGTGACCTCCAGCGAACTGCCAGCGGGGAAATGGGTCCCTCAGACTGGCAGCCGCCAGGAGCCGAACGTTGCTGACTGCCCGCTTGGCCCTGCACCTCCGCAGAGGAGCACAGCCCAGGCCACAGCTTGATCTCAGCCGGGTAAGGCCCTGAGCGGAGAACCCGGAGAGGCCGCGCCCAGACTTCTGATCTATAGAAACTGTAAGGGTGTTGCTTTCCGTCACCAAGTTTGTGATAATTTTTTACTCTGCGGTAGATGACTAGTTCGGGCATCCTAGAATGCTACAATGCCAGAGCTAAGAGCCATTAGCAGCCATTGAGTCCAACCTCCTCATGTGCAGATGGGAACTACAGCCCAGAGAGCAGACGGGACATGAACCTGCTTCCTGCAGGGAAGTGACGTCAGGCAGAAGCTGCCCCGCCCTGGAGGCTCTGCCAGGCCGGGCCTCTCATCTCCTCGGAGGCTGCGGTACCAGTCGCTCTGCTAACTCTTCCTCTGTGGGGGCACTGCCCGCCCCCCTCCCCTCAGAGCTGGTTTCTGGCCACCCACTGAATACCCTCATCTCCTGGGGAGCAAGCTCGGGCAGGCTCCCCATCTGGCTCCTCAGGTGGTCAGGAGGTAGAGCCCTCACCCCCTCAGCAGAACATGGCCCAAGGGTGCAGGAGCCAGATCTGATGGAGTCTGGGAACTCAGTGGGGAGGCCAGAGGGATCCTGGCTCGCATCCCAGCCCGGCCATCGTCAGCGGCAGGACCCTGGTGTGGGGACTTCCCCTGCTGAGCTGGTGTCCACATCTGTGAGACGGGAGCAGAGGTGCGTGCCTTCCGGCCGCAGAGGAGCTCAGGCACATGAAACTCTGGACAGAAGCTCCCTCAATGTGCAAATGCGTGTCTCCAACCTCGTCCTTTCTGGGGGCCTTCTATTCCCCCATCTACTAAATGGTTTTGTGCCCTAGATCTGTTTTGCAGACCCTAACAATCGACCATTTTAGGGTTCAAATTCTAGCTCCGTTTCCTGCTAGCCGTGTGACCTCGGATAAATCACTTCAGCTCTCTGAGCCTCAGTTTTCTCACTTGCAAAACAGGGCTACTGGTCATACCTACCATTACACGGGAGATGCAGGTCAGATACCCAGCTGAGTGCCTCCAAAAATGTCAGCCAGCTCTATCACCATCATGATCGTCGTTGGAGCGTGTGAGTTCCGTCATGCCCACTGCAAAGGGCAGCAGGGCAGAGCCTCCCAGGGTGAGAGAAGTTTGGTTTCCTTGGAGACAAATGTTTGCGGGCTGGGAACATTTTTGTGCCTATACACATTTCTGGGAAAACAACATGCGTTCTTTTCCCTCAACTCTCTGGCCCTGCACCCACCTAAACCCCTGCCCCGAGCAGCACTGGGCTTGTAAGCAGTAAAGCTGCAGGCAGGTTTTGGAAAACAAAAATGTGCATTTATTTCTGTTGCCAGGTCTAGGAACGACTTCCTGTTTTTCTCTACAGGATGGCAATAGCTCGTGCAAATGGCCGGAGGTGGGAAGGTGAGTCAGACACGAACGGGGTGGGCATCACTGCCATGTCCCCACTGGCCATGCCTGCTTATCGCACGCTGTCCTCTGCCCATAGCTGATCCCCTGGTGTTGACAGACACCCGACGGCAGGCGGGGCAGGCAAGAGTCTTCCCGGGGAATTTGAAACTTGAGGGCACAGAGGCAGGAGGAGGCTGGAGATGCACCGTCCCCGGCCAGTGCCCTGGAGAGGACAGCCGCAGGCTCCGCCCCTGAGCCCCCAGAGGCCCCCGAGAGGGACTCATGCTGAGGGTTTGCTCTTCTCCCATCCCAGGAGCCGCTTCCTATAAAACCACCGATGGGCTCCTTGGTTGGAAATGTTCTGGTGTCTGCCACCCCACACCCCCTGGTCGATGTGATGATGGGGAGGACACAGCATCGCTGGGGGTTGAGGGTAGCCTGTGGGATGGAGCGGTGACCCCCCTGGTCTGTGTAGATAACTGTGGGGTGCTTCTGTGCAGAAAGAGCATTGGACTTGAATCTGGTTCTCTATGACCTGTCGGCTGTGTGACCTTGAGCAAGTTCCTGAGCCTCTCTGTGTGGTCTAATGGAATGGGACCAGGGGCTCCTCAATGAGCATATGGGGAAACTGAGGACCAGAGAGGAAGGGCTTTACTTAAAGCCACACAGCAGGTTTAAGGCAGACTCTGGAGAGCGCCAGGTCCTCCAAATCCCAGCCCCGAGGGGGCAGTTCTTGGAGCAGGAAGCTCATCTCTAATTAGCAGCAGGTCCAGTTGCCTCAGATGAGACCCAGGCCCCCAAGGACTTCATGGACCACAAATTCCTTTCCCAACCAATTGTGGCATTTGGCCCAGTAATAACGTCGAAGTCACTTTTGGGGGCTGAGCAAACTGAGCCCAGAGAGGGCCAGGGACTTGTCCAAGGTCACACTACGATGTCGTGGCAGAACTGGATTCTGAGCCAGATCTGAAAAGCCTGTGCTTTTTGCTCTAAGTCAGGGCTTCTTAAGCCTGTATCTGGGGATGAGTCAGGGATGGTGGCTCATGAATTTTGCATAAGAAATTTAAAATTGTTTGCTTTCATTCTGATGATACCACGAAAAAGGCACTCAAACATATCATGAATCATCTGCAGGACCCAAGGTGAACCTTTCCTGAGCTTGTCTTTGAACTTGGGATCACACTGGCACCAAAGAATAACATTTATGAGAACTAACTATGGGCCAGGCACTGTGCTTTGCTCTTTTTGTGTATTATTCATCAACCCTCACAACAATGCTATAAGGGGATAGGAGGTGCTGTTACTCTCCCATTTCACAGATCAAGAAGTTGAGGCACGGAGAGATTGAGCAACTTGCAACAACCCCCGCAGCGAGTAAGGGGTGAGGCCAGAATTTGAACCCAGGCTGATTCCAGAGCCCGTGATCTTGATCACTATGCTTTATCACGGTAACATCTCCGGGCAGTGAGAAAAGGGCAGGGGTGGCTGACATGTAAAGTTAAATTCCTGCTAAGTAAGGGCCAACCGATGCAGAGGTGGAGGGTGGGAAGCGACGGTCACTGTGGGTGAAACAGAACCAAATGGCGGGAGGAAAAGCCATCAGAACACAGACACAGAGTTGGGAGGGAGTGTGCCAAACCCAGAAGGAATGGCAGCGCAGCTGAACGTCCCATAGTCACACTGCTAGTGACTCTCCAGGTTCCGCAGAGCCACATCGTGGTTATCACTCAATTAAAGTTGTTACATTGATGCTATGGCACCATGCTTTGGTAGTGAGGGCCATGGGCTTCAGAGTCATGATTTCTGAGTTCAAATTCATCTTCCTTCGTGCCTAGTCCTCAGACTATGGGTAAGTCACCCAATCCCTCTTAGCCTCCATTTTTCTCAACTCTCAAATGGAATTAGAACAGCACCTGAAAGACTGCTACTTGCCTTTGCAATTTCCTTCTCTCCTTTCACTTTTTTGGGAGCGAATCCTCATTTCATTCCTGGGTGATGATGGACCCAGGCAAACAACACACACCCTCAGCCTCTCTTGTAGCTGCTGGTGGCCAGGGAATGGAAGGGGTTAGGTGAGGTCTCTGGGAAATATCCTTGGAAGATGCTGATGCGGCTGGGAGGAAAGCCAACGTCCCCGTCTTTCTTTTTTTAAAATATTTTTATTGATTTCAGAGAGAAAGGGAGAGGGAGAGAGAGAGATAGAAACATCAATGATGAGATCAGCTGCCTCCTGCGCGCTCCACACGAAGGATCGAGCCTGCAACTCAGGCACATGCCCTGACCGGAGATTGAACTGTGACCTCCTGGTACACAGGTCGACGCTCAACCACTGAGCCACGCTGGCCGGGCTATTTTTCTTCCTACATGGGACTCACTCCTTGGGGTTGGAGCCCCAGCGGCTATCTTGGAACTAGAAGTGACCTTGACGATGAAGCCAGGCAGGAAGATGAAGCAACGTGAAGCCAGAGGGAACCTTGACATTGATGACCCCATGGAGATCGCATCAGGCCTGGTCTGCACTGATCTTCGCAGAATTAAAAAGCCCCCACAAAACGTTTAATCTTAGAACAGTTTTAGGTGTACAGAATTATTGCCAAGATAGTACAGAAAGTTCCTATATGCCCCAAACCCAGTTTCTCATATTATTAACATCTTAGGTTGGTGTGGTACATTTATCACAATTAATGAACCAATATTGTCATGCTATTATTAACGAGGAAGTCCGTACTTCATTCAGATTTCCTGTTTCCCGTGACTGTCCCTTTTCTGGTTCTGGAATTCCATCCAGGACACCACGTTACTCTTATCTCCTTGGGCTCCTCTCGGCTGGGACCGTCTCAGACGTTTCTGGCTTTGGATGACCTTGGTAAGTATTTGTAAAATGTCCTTCCGCTGGGCTTTGTCTGGCGATTTTCTTACGATCCTATCAGCACACTGTGCTTTGGGGAGACGGCTACACAGGTAAAGTGGCATTCTTCTCCCGTCCCACGAAGGGCAGATGCTATCGGCACGACTTATCGGGATGGATGTAAACTTCCATCCCTATCAGTTTCTCCACCATAAATCCCCCCCCACCCCCCCCACCCCCCCCCCCCCGCTTTCCATGCTGTGTCTTAGGAATAAGGCTGTTGTGCACAGTCCACGCTGAAGGACTGGGAGTTTTGTTCCCTTCTTAAGGATGGAGTATCTACATAAATTATTTGGAATTCTTCTGCACGGGAGGTCAATCTTTTCCTTTATCTTATCTCATTTATTTATTAATATCAGTGTGAACACATGGATATTTATCTTATTCTTTGGGTTATAATCCAGTACAACTTAATCCCCCCCCCCCCCCACCTCCTCAAATCGTTCCACCTTTGGTCATTGGGAGCTCTTTCCGATTGGCTCCCCAGATTTCTTAACACAAGAGGAAAACCGAGGTAGTTATTTTGCAACTAAGGTCTTAAATTCCTCCCATTCCGATGTGCTCAGCCCTTTGCAACGCGACGTTGCAGCTTCTCTCATTAGACCTGAGTCTCTTTCCCCATCCCTGGAATGTGGGCTGGGCCATTTGACTCGCTTTGGCCAAAAGACCGAAGCTCGAAAAGGCCGGTGTGTGGGGCTCGCGGCACGTAGCGCCCTGAGACCACGACGTGAGCCGGCGCAGGTCTGCCTGCCAGAGGATGCCACGTGTGGCCCCGTTGCCTCACCCACCACTGCCTAAAACCGGACCACCGCCCTGTGCGTAAGGCTCTGACTGTAACTGGTTGCAGGGGGATGATGGGCCGAGGGACAAGCCCTCCCCACTAAGCCCAGTCCAACTTCTCACCCACAGAGTCCTGAGCAAATCAATGGTTAGTTTAAGCCGCTAAGTTGTGAGGTAGTTTGTGATGTAGCAAAAAAAAACGACCTGCTGCCCAAACCACTACCTCCTTTTTGCAAGTCTGTGATTTGAGTTTTCTGTTACACGAAGTCTAACCTCATCCTAAAGGGACAAAAATTAGTAATTTTGTTTCAGGTTTTAATTGTTTGGGAAATACAGGCTTAAGGACCGGAGACCTCATTTTATGAGTGTCTACACATCAGTACTAGTTTCTGCCGGTACCCTCTGGCCTGCGACCACGAGGAACACACCTGTAGCTGAGCAGGCTGGATCCATCCCTCACTGCAGGGATGGGCTGACACCTTAGGAAACCCTGGGGTCTCAGTGAGAGGGCGTGAGAAAGGGCGTTCTGTGGGGTTTGGGCTTGTGTTAGGTGCCTCCGCGTTCACAGAAGTGGGGTTTTCCTCTAGATTGGATGCTGGGAGGCAGTGGGAGTAAGCACATGGTTGGGGTCTTGATAAGCCTCTCCATGGAGAAGGCAGAGCCAGGCTAAGCTGTTAGGTGGTGAAGTAGCAGCAGCCACTGTATGAGCCAGGACGGGGTGAGGAGGTGGGGGGAGGCGTTTGGTTATTTAAAAAAGTTCTTTATTGTTTAGAGTATTACATGAGTCTCCTTTCCCCCCATTGACCTCTCCCCAGCCACCCCCCACCCCCCCAGCACATGCTCTCACCCCCCTACTGTCTGGGTCCATTGGTTAAGCTCATATGCATGCATACAAGTCCTTTGGTTGATCTCTTCCCCCCCCCCCCCCCCCTCCCCTGCCTTCCCTCTGAGGTTGGACGGTCTGCCCGATGCTTCCATGACTTTGGCTCCATTGTGTTCACCAGTTTGGGTATTTTTGTGGCTTGGAAGCCTTCACGGCTTACGTTCAGACATCCTTACAGAGTGATCTCGTTTTCGTCTCGAGTCATGAGTCACAGAGTGCCTTGTTTGATGTGGGTGCTCTGTAAAATGTTCGTGCTCACAGGACATCAGCTGGTACCTGTGCCGGGCCACTCCTAGCAACACCCAGGCCCAGCTGGCCACCCTCCAGGCCAGCTCCCGAGCGGCAGCGCTGCCTTCCTTTCTCAGTTGAGGTCTTGTTGCAGAAGGGGACACGAGGCCCAGAGAGGGTGTGGAGCCGGCTTCCGGTCACACAGCTACTGAGTGGCTGTGCACCATAAGCCCCGTCCGCTGTCCTTCCGGCCTGTGGGCGGCTGGGGGCGCGTTCTGGGTCTTGTGCACGTGCATGTGAGTGTCCTGAGGCAGGTGCCAGCACGGGGAGGTGTGGATCTGTCTCTGGGTTGGGGTGTGCAGTGCAGACTGTAGAAAAGGGAACCCCACGCCCTTGTCCTCCCTGGGCCTCAGCCTCACTGCTGGGATCGCACGGGCTCTGTCCTTACAGGGCTGGGCCTGGGGAGGGCCGAGGGGCCAGGCAGCCTCTACGTGCAGTCGATGCTATGTCCGAGGAAATTCGGGCACGAAGAGAAAATAGTGACTTGTGTCTTGCCCAACGTCTAATGTAGTAACTTTCGAAAAACACACGGCTCCACTGAAGTAAAACTGACGCACAGTAGATGGCACATGTCTGAGGGGAACCATTTGGTGAGATTTAACAGGTACACGGCCCTGAAACCCTCGCCTCCGTCCCGGTAATGAACATGGTCATCACCCAGGAGGGTGTCCACCGTGTAATCCAGGGAAGGCGCGGTCTCAGGACTGGGCCCTGGGAGCTTTCGTCCGCCTGTGATTTTCAGAAAAGACCAGACTGGCTGTCCAGTACATGTCACCACATCGTGGCTCAGTGGCCAAGCCCAGGACAGACCGCGGCAGACACCTGTGCCGCCCCTGCTGACGCCTGAAACCCCTCACAGCCACACCCGTGTGCCACGCAGGCTTCTAAGCTGCAGGCGACAGAGTCCCAACGCAAAGTTGCTTGAGCAAAACGGAGCTCCTATCGGCTCAAGGAGCTGGAAAGTCCACAGTGAACCAGGTCCAGCGCAGCTTGACTCCGGACTGCTTTTCTCCAGTCCGCGCCCACGGGCAGGCTCTCCTCCGGGAGACAGGATGGCAGCGGCATGTGCGGGGGGCTGGGCAGGCAGGGAGCGGGCAGCCCCCCGGCATCACTCTTTACTCTGGGGTCAGTGGCAGGGGCAGCCTTGGGAGGAACTGTAAGCATGAGAACAGCCTGATTAGATCTGGGTTCTGAGATGGTCACGCCAGCCATGGTGCAGAGCCAGAGAGATAATTAAAAAAAAAAAATCTTGCTTGAAAAAAATAATTTATTTTTAAAAACTATCCCAACAGAGTTAGCACGAGGCAGCGTTCTGGGCTCCTTTTTAAGGGTCTCATGTCTTCCCACAAGTCCCTGGGAAAAATGCGTGTCGGTTAAGATTTTAACGCCCAAACAACAGCGGCTTAAATAAGAGAAACGTTAGCTTCTCTTTTGTGAACGGTGGTCGAGGGCTGGGGAGCAGCTAAGCGATGGGGAGAAATAGGAGCTCCTTCTGTTGTCCTGCCGCACCTGCCCAGTCCCCGGCTCACCTCTGGTCCAGGCTGCTGGCGCTCCAACCGTCACGCCTGCACCCCACATACAGGAACGGGGAAGAAAGGGGCCCGCCTCCTGGTCTGGCCAGCGTTCCCATTTCCCTGACATGACATTTCTTCTTGCAGATCATTGCCCAGAACCTGGTCACATGCCATACCTCAATATCAAGGGAGTCTGGGAAATGTGATCTTTATATGGCCACATGGCCACCCCAAATGGTGTGTGTACGTGTGTGTGTGTGTATGTGTGTGTGTGTATGTGTGTGTATGTGTGTGTATGTGTGTGTGTGTGTATGTGTGTGTATGTATGTGTGTGTGTGTGTATGTGTGTGTGTGTGTGTGTGTGTGTGTTCAAAAGAGGCTGGACATTCTTTGACACTCTTTCCATCCAGAGGTGGGGTCCATGACCACAAAACCCCTGCATCTGGCTGGGGCTCTGTGAGTGCTTTGACCATACAATAGGGTGGAAGTGTTGCTTTCCACGGATTTTCCAGGCCAGGCCATGGCAGGCCATGCAGCTTCTGCCTGTTTGGCGTGGAGCCAGGACCAGCTTCTTGGGTGTGTGACCTATTTAGTTGCACATGGCCTGTGCCAAAGGGGTTATTCACTTGTTTTAGTGCTCTGCTGCGGTCTTGACATTTTTAATGATTCTATCATTGAACTTGTGCTTTGTGAGAGAATCTGATGGGACCGTGGAGACGTGCCTCTGTGGAGGGATGTGTACACTAGTTTCCTGCCACCCTATTAGCATCTGCACTTCCGATGCCGGCTTCCATTACCCTTACCTTGCACGGAGGGCCCCATGCTCAGAAGGGCTCCTGTCTTGTCTGCCTGCTGTCACCATGTTGAAATTCTTAATTTTATCCTTGAACTCGTGTATGGGAAGTGAAGTCCAATGGGGCTCATGCAGATGGGCAGAAGAGATACACACGGGATGGATGTCCACCGTTCACACGTAGTATTCACAATGTCCCCTGAGCATAGGCTCGTGGGAGCCCACAGAGCCTGGACATTCAGAGAGACTCGACGTGCGTACAAGGGAAGCCTGCGATGGCTACTGGGGCACAACCCAAAGAGGCTATGCTTTTTGTTCGAACTAGCAGTTCCTTTGGCCAGAGAAAGAAAGGCAGTGGGATTCTAAGAAACACAGACAACCACGGAAACTTACCACATCCTTTCTTATTCATGTTACTTTCCTGTGTTAGCCAACCACTTACACTAAAAACGATGACATAGAAAGGGAAACATAGGGCATCCCATTGTTCCCTTTCCTTTCAGTCTTCCTTACTCACCAGTAGGTAGGAAGTAGAGAGTGTTGATAGAATGTGTGCATATCCGGAAGTGAAATAAAAGCAACTCAATTCGTTTGGTGCAGCATTTCCATGTTCTGGTGAGAATGAAATAGACACACACATGCATGAGTTATGAAACGCCACTGGTGTCATTTCAGTGATTCTACATATGAGTTCAATGCTCTTACATTTGCATTTAACACCATCATTGCATTATATAAAGATGAATGGTAAAACCCATGCACATAATTTGCATGAAAAGTTTTTCTTTACTTAGAACAACATTTAGCAGTAAATAAAGCAACACCATGACTGGTTGAGAGAGGGAGACTAGACGAAGGGAAAAAGCTTTCTGTTTCAGTACCACCAATGGCACTTTCTTCCTACTTTTTAAACAAAGGGCCCCACATTTTCAACTTGCTCTGGGCCCTGAAAATTATGTTGCTGGCCCTGTTGGGAATGCTTGCAGCCAGGAGGCGTCCTTTCAGAACCCAGTCGTCAGGTTGTGAGGAAGCCCAAGCCGTATGGAGAGGGCATGTGTAGGTGCTCCAGGCAACAGTCTACCCCAGCCCAGCCTGGGAGTCAGCCCAGCCCAGCCCAGGCACAGGAATAACGCCTCCAGAGGATCCCTTCCCAACGCCCCCAGCTTCCTAACACCTCCCTCCATCAGGTCCTCCAGCTGAGCCCAGCCCTCACGGAGTAGAGACAAGCTATCCCCTCAGTGCCCTGATTTCCTGACCTACAGAATCCACGAGCAAAATAAAATATGTTGTTGTTTTTCGCTATAGGGTTAACCCTACCCCTAAGATGGGATAGTTTGATATGCAGAAATAAGTGTACTATAGTTTATTAATTTGGGTTGATCCTCATCTTCTGTTAATACAAATGAAGTTGCGATAAATAACTCTGTGCAGGTATTATATATATTAAAGGCAGATTCCTAGAATGAGGATTACTGTGTGAAAGGGTAAATTCATATTAATTTCTTTTTTAGCTAATGCCAAATTTCTCTGTAAACTTTATTTTTCTTCAAATAGCTTTCTTTGTGTTTACAATATATTTATATTTGTACTAGTGGCCCGGTGCATGAAATTCATGCACATTAAAAGGGAATTAATGAGAGGAAATATTTTAATATTGTTATTTGCCCTTTCTCTATAATAGAAGTGTCAGAGATGAAAGAAAATTAGTAAAATGCATATGAAAATAATATATAAATTTATTAATAAATAAACAATCACAACATGATATAAAAACAACAAAGACATGATGTAAAAACAACACTGATACAAACAATGACTGATAAATTGATGAAACTTATTCTAATATCTCCTTGTATACCACATTAAGAGTGAAAACACTTTCAGAGTGCTTGACTAATTTCCCTTGTGATGAAGTATTTACAACTTAAACTTTAACATCACACGCTCTTCGAACTCAAGAGAAAGCAACATACAACTGACCATGTGCAAAAACGGGTTCAGGTAGGAATATTCCTCCTCTGTCTAGAGCTTGTCCTTGTGATTTATTAGTAGTCATCGAAAATGCTGGCATCACAGGAAACTGTCTTTGAATTAATTTAAATGGGAGGCCAATGTCAGATGGGGACAAATCAAAGTTGGAATCAGAACAACCTCTCCTTCTGCAGATCCTGTTAATACTTCAGTTTCAATAATGTTAATCAGGTTTGTTAATACTTCAGCTCTGGAGGGATCTCTGAGCCCTGGAGTGCGGCAGCGATAGGGAGCTCTGGGCCCCGGGTTTGAAGGTCGGCCACTCCCCAGATTGCAGGAGACTCAGAGTTCTGCTGCTCCCCAGCTGGGGCCCAGAGCTCCCTTCTGCCTCCACGCCCTGGCAGGGGCCCAGGGCCCAGTCATTTGGTCGTCCTTCACTGCTCCCCCTGTCAGCCTGGTCGCCCCACATAGCCTCCTGTTCAGTCGTTCGGTTGGTCATTTAGGTCATGATGGCCCCTGGCTTTTTATATACTAGGGTAATTCTTGCTTCCCACATACAGAGAAACATACATAGAGAAAAGTGCACAAATAAATGCACAACTTGCTGAATTCTTGCAAACAGAACTCGTGTGTGTAACCCTCATGTGTGTCAAGAAACAAACACTCCTAGCACCTCATGAGCTGCTCTAGTCCCCCTTCCCAGGGAATACTCACTTCCATGGTGTGAATGTATCATTGCTTATCCACTTTTCTCTTGACATTTCCAGTTAGGGGCTAATGTGTGCTATAGCCCTTGGCTGCTGTATAGTCCGCAGGACCCATTGCACAGATATCAGGCTCGGAGCATCCTCCTTTACCTTTCTGTGTATTATCGTTCTCAAAGTAGGTTCCTGTGGAACCCTGGAGTCCTTTTCCAAGTAACAGGAAATGAATAAATGCATGGCTTGGCTTCTCTCCATTTAAAAATTTCCCTAAAAATTTTAGGGTCCACTCCCAGTTATCTGCTACCAAGTTTCAGCAATGACAAATGTCCAGGAAACAGGAAATAATGGAAAAACCCGGAAATGCCACAGGCTGCACTGAAAACAGCAGTGGTCATCATTTTTGGAGAGGTCTTCCATGTTGGACTAGGCCTTTCATGACGGTGGACAGAGGTTCTCTAAAGCCTTGCCAAAATAGGTATCGAGATTCCTGTTTCATTGGCACTGAAAACCCAGGCTCTGAAGGGAAAATAACTTGTGCAAGTTTACACACTCACATTGGAGGAGGAGAAAGTTTACACACTCATTGGAGGAGGAGAAAGTTTACACACTCATTGGAGGAGGAGAAAGTTTACACACTCATTGGAGGAGGAGAAAGTTTACACACTCATTGGAGGAGGAGAAAGTTTACACACTCACATTGGAGGAGGAGAAAGTTTACACACTCATTGGAGGAGGAGAAAGCCTGTGGGTTCTGAGCGACTCCCGGGCACTGGCTTCCTGCTGTGAAGGCTGCATCTTCTTGTGTCCTCCTCTCAGCCTGGCACCCAAGGCCCTGCCCACCCAGCCCCCACCAAAGCTGTGGCCGCTCTGTCCCAATGCGCTGACGCTTTCCCCTGGGCCAGCGCCTGGGCCTTTGCATGTGCTATTCCCTCTGCGTGGAATCCTCTTTTTCCTGTTCACTCAATTCTTCCCATCTTGCAATTCCTTCTCACTTTTCCCACTAAGGTGACATCCTTGCTCCACGGCACGGTATATTTCCCCTAGCACTGTCATTGTACATTTTGTTCTTCGCTTATTTTTTTTTAAAGTTTTTATTGATTTTAGAGAGAGAGGAGGGAGAGGGAGAAAGAGACATCGATGAGAGAGAGAAACATCCATCAACTGCCTCCTGCACTCCTCTTACTGGGGTTCAAGCCTGCATCCCAAGCATGTGCCCCAGCTGGGAATTGAACTGGCGACCTCTGCGTGTATGGACTGAGTGTCCACCAGCTGAGCCACACCAGCCAGGGCTATTGTTTGGTTACTTTCTATTGAATTTCTGTCTCCTCCCACCCAGTCCTGGCCACATCTCCAGTGCCTAGCACAGTGGCTGGCACAGGGTAGGTACCCTATAAATGTCTGCTGAGGAGAGGGACCATCATACCAGTATTTGAATCTCATGGCAGCCCTGTGAAGCAAGCAGGGTTGGGATGCCCACTCCCGTTTTATGGAGGAGAAGAGTGAGGCCCGGAGAGGGAAGGGGCCGGTCCAGTCTTCTGATTTGTGGACACAGTCAGACCTGGTGATGATGGTCCTGACACTTCTCCCAGACACCAAGGGACAGGCGGAGGCTGAGGGACGGGGCCTCCCAGCCAGGGGGCTTCCAGCCTTCCCAGATCAGAATCAATCAGCATGGCCTGTCCCTGTCCCTCCCTCGCCCAGGGCACAGGGGAAGGCCAAGGAGGTCGGCAAGGGAGAAAACGAAGTCCTGCTCAGAAGAGGATGGGGCGGGGGGGCGCGCCCTGTGGCATGTGCTGGAGAGCCAGAGGTCAGAGCAGGAGGGGAGGTGCTGTCCCTGCCCAGGACGGTCAGTGGGGACAGCGGGCCTCTATCTTCCTGTGTGAGTTCCAAGCATTGGCCGGCCAGCTTGAACTCAGCCATTGCCTATGTATTTATTATTCCTTTAACCTCAGTCATGGGGAACATACAGTCAGGGTGAAGCATGCTCTGGAGGAGGTGACATGGGACCAAAGCCACCTCCACAACCCCTCCTTTTTGTGATTTTGGACAAGTGACTACACTTCCCCGGGCCTCAGTTTCCCCATCTATAAAAGGAGGGGAGGATACTGGCCCCTATCCCACTAGGTTGTTATGGGGCTTCTATGGATCTTCGGAGGGAAGTTCTTGCTGAGGTGCCTGCGTAGAGAAACATGCGAAGATAACGTCACAGAGAGCTTGCTCTGTGCAGGCCCTCCCCTGGGTCCTCTTACCACTTACTAAGCCCACCCGGGGATTTTGGAGGCTCTGGTGTTAATCTTGTGAGGGGCACACGTGGGACCTGGACCCAGATTTCTGCAGTAAATGTTACTTACAGAGAACAGCCACTGCATGCTGGACCCTGCATCCCGTGCCTTAAAGGTCAGGTAGAAATGGACAGATCTTCTAGGACAACTGATGGCCATTTGGGACTTTTTCTTCAGAAGGAATGCCTCAAGCCCAAAGCCTGTGAAGCCCAGTTCAAGAAGTTCCATGGAAGAGGAATAGTTAACTCACTGTGTTTTGAGGTCTTTTAGCTACGGCAGCTTAGCCTGTATCCTAAGTCACTGTGTGACCTTAGGCAAGGCACTTGACTTCTTTGAGCCTCCGTTTCCACATCTGTAAAATGGGGTAATGATAGAACCTACTACGATTCAGGGATGGTGACTGTAGAACTAGCTTGGAGAAGGCATACAGTCAATGCCCAGTGTCTCTGCCCAGCTCCTCTGGCTGACCCCGTGTAGGGGACACGCTGAACTGCCCATTCTCTTCTGATCTCCTCAGTGGCACTTAGCTCGGGGCAGTGGACCCAGATTTATACAATCACAGGAGGTGGGTGACTTTCAGACGTCCCTCGCCTACATTTCACAGCTTGGAACCCTGAGGTCTCAAGCGGGGCCGGAGTTTGCTCCCGCTCCACAGCGACTCAGGCAGAGTGGTGGCTGCATCCAGGCCTTGGCAGGTATGGGGGTGGGGAGGCGATCTCTGATGTAGGTGCTCGGAGGGCACATTCTCCCACCACTTTCCCCCTCACTCCCTCTGTTGCAGCCACTCTGGCCTCCCTGTGGCTCCTCATGATCACCCCAGGGCCTTTGCACTTGCTCTTCCTCTAGTCCTGAGAGTCTAGTGGGCCGATTCTTCCCACAGCTCTTCCCCCGGCTGCCTCTTCCTCACCTTATCAGTCCTCAATTTAAGTGTCGTCTCTTCAGAGAGGCTTTCCCTGATCGCCCCAAGGTGGGCCCTCTGTAATCTTTTACCTCTGCCTCCTGTTTATTTTCTTCATTTGCAATATAGTAGTTTGTTAATTTAGTTTTTAAATTAAAAATAGTTGGTTTTGGCGTCGGTCCCTCGAGCCTGTTAAGCTCTGTGAGTATAGAACTGTGGACGTTTATCTTGCTTGCTGCTCTATCCCCATCACCTATCCAGGCCTTGACCCAGGTGGATCCTCAATACGTTGCTGCTATGTGAATAAATGAATGTGTGCACAAGTGGATGTACATTGAACTTGCCTGACTTCCCTGTGAACTAGATCCCAGTCTCCGTATAGTGCACACACAGACGGGAGGCTCAGACAATTCTCACCAGGCAGGGCAGGAATGTGTTAGAAACTAAAGGCCTTTGGACGTCCCTACCCTCAGGCCACAAGAGAACATCAGCGGTGTATTCCCGCATTAGTCGAACACAAGAAAGTAACATATTTAAGCTGGACCTGGCTTGGACCAGACTCCGTTCTCTGAAGGGCGGCTCCATCAAACTATGCTGTCGCCGGTGTGACCAAGGCAACACTGATAGCTTTCTGAAACCTTTTTAAATAGGAGAGGTTAAGGCTCACACAGACGTCGAGGGCTGGGCAATCTGGAAAAAGGGGTCAAATCCCCCAAGCGTCAATCTACCCTTATGCTGGCTGCTCCCATCCTCCCTGCAAAGGGCCGCCTTCTACCTCACCCATGGCTGTCGTCTCTGGGGTGTGCACAGTGAACTCTCCCCCAGCCTTGGCTGGGAACATGCAGAGATCTCAGGAACATTGTGCTCTGTCTGTCTGTCTCCACCAGGACCTACCAGGTGCCAGTGGGAAAGACAGACAGGTCTTGGAGAGCTTTCCAGAAAGTTCCTTCAGCCCTTGATATCGGTGGAGGGGACACCACTCCAGCTTTTTTATGTTCAGTGCCAAGATGCCTCCAGAGGGCTCTGGACGAGGGAGGCAGCTTGTGGATGCCTGTGCACCATAGGTGGTGATTGGCTGTGCTGCCTTAGATGAAATCCTTTCCCTCTCTGAGCTCTAATCTCTTCATCACGAAAATGAGAACACTGGTCTGATGTAGGGAGCGGTGACAAGGGTTCTTCATAGGAGCCTGCAGATGCAGGTATCCCAGAAGCCAGTTCCTATGAGCAGTGGCTCCTGGAGACCCGGCCAGGGCCAAGGCCACACCAGCCTTGCCCACCACAGGCTTTGTGCTGCCCGGAGTCCTTCAGCTGGTCTTGTGTGCAGCCATCATGAGCTCTTAGAGTTCTGCAGGTATTCTATCCTACTGCACAGATGGAAACGGAGGCTCAGAGAGGGCCAGGGTCTGACATTGCCTGAGCAGGACACAGCTGTGTCCTTGATAATCTGGGGCAACCTGGGGATGAGCTGGAGCCTGGGGCCAGGCCTTGGAGTCAGGGAGGGGAGGCAGAGATGGAGAGAAAAGAGCTGGGCGTCAGAGATGGATGGAGAAAAAGTGATCACTGGTCTTGCCTTCCCAGCATCGCTGCTTCCTGAAACAATGTCTGTTTCCCCACTGCTGGTCCACATGCCGCGTGACTTAGGAGGGACAGACCCCACCCCTGGTTCCAGGCAAGATCATGTGACCCAGGTCTGGTCAATTAGAATCACAGTGGTAAGTGCAGGAATGGGCACAGGACCAGTCCTGGCGGGAGAGAATCATGCCCTCGCTGGGACAGGGGAGCTCTGTCTCAGAGATGCGAGCTGGGAGGACATGAGCCTAGCTGGTGGGGCCCTCTTGTCAGGACCGAACATGACTGGGAATGAAGTCAATGTGGCAGATAGCAGAGCCGGGAGATGAAGAGGGACATCATTTGAGCACCTGGATCTAACCACACCTGAATCCACTTCTAGGCTTGTTATGTGAGCCAATCCATTGCTTGGGATAAGGTTTCTATGCCTTGTACTGGAGAGTCCTGGCTTGGAGCAGGAAGGAAGGTGAGAGGGAAGGGTGAATATTTAGAAACAAGTGTCTGGCCCTAGCCGGTCTGGCTCAATGGATAGAGTGTCAGCCTGCAGACTGAAGGGTTCCAGGTTCGACTGCGGTCAAGGGCACGTGCCTGGGTTGTGTGCTCATTCCCCAGTGGGGGGCGTGCAGGAGGCAGAAGATCAAAGAATGATTCTCTCTCCTCATTGATGTTTCTATCTCTCTCTCCCCCTCTCCTTTCCTCTCTGGAATCAATAAAAATATATTTAAAAAACAAAACAACAAACAAACAAACAAAAAAGAAGTGTCTGAGGGTAACCAAACCAGCTTTTTGACTTTTTAGAGAACAGGGGTGCAGACAGGAATTTGGGCTTCACCCCACACAGAGGAGTCTGTCCCGGAGGCTCCCAGCTCTCCCCTCCCCACCTCTCCAGCACAGAGCAGTATAACAGTAAGTGCTGTGGATACAGCAATACACACTCACCTGATCTGGGTCCAGCACAAGGGATGACATACATTCGGGGCAATTTCTCACCCCATGCACCTCTTTGGGAACTAATATTTATTAGGCACCTGCTTCACACAAGGCTCTGTTCAGAAGTTGACATACATGGTCTCATCTCCTCCTTGCCCCAGCCCAGAGAGGAGTGAGTGTCATCACCTCCATTTCACAGACAAGATAACTGAGGCCACGAGAGGCTGAGCCACAGGCCTCAAGTCCAAAGCACCGGAGCAGGTCTGTCCGACTCCAAGCCCTGCCCACGGCACCACACTGCACACAGTGGGCCTCGTTGGGACTGAAGAGGGTGGCACAGTGATGGGGGAGTGGCAGAGCGGCCGTGGCTCCTTTCTGACCTTGTCCTCTGAAAGAAGCTCATGAGGGGTCCCTGGTCTCCCAGACCCCCAGCGGTAACATCATGTTGGATGGGGCAGGAGGAGAGGGCTGGGGGTTCCGGCTTAGACCTGGGGGGATCCGGACCTGCAGATTGCTGTCCTGCCCAAGGCACTGTGGACAGTCCCTGGCCATGCCTGTACTTGAGCCAGGCTGAGCTGGGCTTACAGGGAGTGCTGAGGGCGGCCCGAGGCAGAGAGCGGGCTTCCTGGGGCCAGAAGGAGCCTTGGCGGTCACTGACCCATAGCAGACAGGGAACTCCGGGATGGTGTATGTCTGTTTTAATCCAACATTTCTTTCCAGTTGTTTTAGGGGCTATTTGAGACCTTCACTGTGGCTTTTGCAGCCAGAAAGGATGAGTCGCTGGGGGTGGGAGATGGCGCCCTGGGGCTCCTCCTCATGACACTCGAGGACTAGCTTTTTCCAGAGGCATCCACCGCACCGAGATGCTCTGGGAGAAATAGAGCCCATTTTCATAAGGGAATTTGGAGAAAGCTGCCCACTCCAGCCCCTTCACGGGTGGTCACAACGTACAGGACTACATTAAAGGCTCTGACACGTCCAGCAGCTAAGAATGCGTGCTGACATTGATATAACCTACGCTTTCCTCTCTCACTTGACCACAGGTACGTTGAGAGGGAAGTCTGCGTTATTCTCTGTGGAACATATTCTGGAACCTGCTGGGGGTGAAGGAATCTCTGTTAGATCTCCTGGAGCCCTTGAGAGACCAGGGTTGAGTTCCAGATGTTGGGGCCCGGGAGTGGTGGACAGTGTGGGGTGGAAATAATGATTCCTGTTATGGGTAGATGCAGGCCTTTCAGCCTTGGACAGTTCAAGGACATCTCAAGGCTGAGAAGGCTTGGAACAGGCGAGGGCCTTCTCACCAGCCCTGGGGATAGAATCTGGGTCTCCTCCATCTGAGCAGTTTCCTGCCTGCAGACACCTCCCCACCTGCCTGAAATTTCATCACCAGCCAGGTATTCCTTTGAGGAGCCAAGTTGTCTGTTCTCAGCTCATTCAGGGTATTGTGACCCTCACGTTGGCAGGGGCCCCTGCAGAAGACTGGAGAAAAGAGGGGTCCTGCAGAGACAGGAACCCCCAAACGCCCCCCCCCCCCATGTCACAGCTTGAGGACTACAGGGAGGCAAGGTGGCTGACTCTTGGGGACGCGTGGGGCCAGGAGGGCTGGCTCAGGAGATCCAGGTGTCCAGGCCCTGTTACCGTGTCCTGTGTTTGGGTCCAGCTTGCCCAGGGCACAGTAAGTCCTGCCTCCTCCTGTGGGCCCAGCCTTCGGCGAGGCTGCTGTTAGGTGCCGACGGGACGCACCAGCATGCGAGTGGCACGCAGCGAGTAGCTGGGGCCCTGGAAGTAGTGCCAGCGGATGCCGTTGAGCTTGCGCAGGTGGCGGCCAGCTGCGTAGTAGATGCCGTTCAGGTTTGAGAGGCCACAGGCGTCAAACCACCACCCTGGGGGAGGGGAGGAAGAGGCTTTGGGAGCTGGGAGCCCACCAGTGGGGTGAGGGCAGCCCGCTACCTCAAAGGCTAAGCAGGCCTTTGCCTCCTCCAGGAAGCCAGCTCCCGGGAGACGGGGCTGGTGGGAGCGGCCATGGGGGTGAGAGGGAGACTCCCGGACCCTCGGCCCAGCCTGGGACCCCTGGAGCGTGGCATCGGGCTCCAGTTGCCCCTCTCGGCCCCTCCATCCCTTCACCTTGTCCCTAATCCCTCTGTGTCCCTGTCTCTCTCCCTCGCCTCCTCTCTCACTCCCGCACAAGCCCCATCTCCCTCTCTCTGTGGGGTTCAGTGCTCTCTGTCACCTGAGTCTCTAACACCCTGGGGTTGTCTCTTTCTCTCTCTGATGGTCTCTGTGCTTGTCTGTCACTCTGTGGGTCTCTCTCAAACCGGGCTCCGCTCTCTGATGGTCACTGTCTCTGCCTTTCTGGGTCTGTCTGTCGCTCACACACCATGTTCCTTTCTCTTGCCCTGATCTGCATTTCTCTCTCCATCTCTCCTTTGTACTTCTGCCCCCGCGTAGCTCTCTGTCCCCACCACCCTGTCTCTATGCCGGTTCCGGAGTTTCTCTCCGTCTCCACCTGTCCCTGGCTCTGTGTCTCAGGGGGTCTCCCATCTCCCACTGTGGGTGGATGGGCGTCACCGAACCCCGCACCCACCTCCGGACAGCATCTGGGCGCACTTGCAGAGGCAGTTGTCGTTGTCTGCGTCTCGGGTGCTGAAGTTGGTGCCCTCCAGGGCCAGGCTGCTCTGGGGCCCCGCCGAGCCACTGTACCCGCTCAGAGAAAGCCTGGAAGCCACCCGGAGGTGGGGGGGGGGCGGGGAGAAGGGCGCAGGGTCAGGTGGGGGCTGGTTGAGGAAGGGGCTTTGATCTGGTTGTTCTGGGGGCGAAGAGCCCCAGCCTGGAGTGCTTGGGCCACCTCCCTCCTGGATTGCACTCCCTGCCTGCTGCCTCTCAGGGACCGCGCACCCACCGTGCGCCAGGCCTCCCTCGTCTCGGTGAACCTGAGTCTTACACAGGAGTAGCACGATCATGACAATAATAATAGTGAGGGAAATGGCTAACGTTGTAATAAAAACATCTACCATGTGCCAGGCATTGTTCAAAAACACTCTACATGGTTTAACTCATCTCGTTCAATCCTCACAACACCCAAGTATTTCCATTTTACAGACGAGGAAACCAAGACCCCAAGAACCAAAGGAGCCGGCCTAAGGTTTCAGAATGAATGAGGGTGGGAGCCAGACCCCAGCCCATTGGGCCTGGCCTGGAGCTATGTGCATTTTCCTCCCCCGCTGACCATGTGCAACCCCACCCGTCATACCTCCTCACATCCACCCCCCTCCTCCAGGAGGCCGTCCCTGACCACACCAGTCCACCTGGACCTGTCCCGGTGAACCCCTATCCCTATGGCTTCCACCTCCGCAGCCAGCTGGGAGGGTTTCTATTTCTCTGCCAGGCTGTGAGTCTCACTCAGCTCTGCCGCTTGCCAGTTGCATGAGCTTGGGCAGACTGCTTCGCCCCTGAGCTTCAGTTTCCTCATCTGTTCAGGTGGTAATGATAGTGTGTTAACGGTACCGACATCGGTCAGCTATTGTGATTCGATGACTTCAGGGTGTGATGGTGCAGAGCGGCGCTGGCACGTGATAAATGCTCAGCAAGGTAATGCTGCTTGCTATTTGTCCCTGTGCTCCTGGCCCTTGGCACAGCGCTGGCACAGGCTGCTGGCCTGGTTGGAGTGTTGGGTTCTTGTAGCAGGGAAGGGGCTGCACTGGCCACTGAGATGAGGATCCGTTTGGGAGCAATAAAGAAGGCCCTCCAGGTGATGGCAAGGGGACACCCGACGCGGCCAGGGCAGCTCAGGGACTCTGGCTCTTCAGGGCAGAGCCTGGAGCTTTCCCAGTGGGCCCAGAAGGAATGCGGGGCCAGGGCATGGCCTGGCTAAGTCCCTGCACCTCCCACCCATGGGCTCTGTCTCTGGCGAGGCAGGCACATGGCCCTCAGGGTCCAGATCACTGTGGCCAGCCATGAGGCTCTGTGCCCTTAAACATGCCACCTGGGGCTCAATCGACTGGCGCTGCAAACTGGCCCTGGCAAGAGGCCTGGCTGGCCAGGGGCTTCCAGGCTGGGGACAAGCAGGCTGATCCACCTGCTAATATGGTCCTGGCGTTTCCTTGTGGCCACTGAGGTCTCCTCTTGAGGGCTCGGTGATGTCAGCTCAAAGCCAGGCGCTGGGCACAGGCTACAGTTTGGGGTCCTACTCAGTCTGGGGCTGTGTGGAATCAGCACTGGCCTGGCCTCTCTCCTGTCCCCAAGTCCTCAGCTCAGCTCTGCCTCGCTTCCTCTCCCCTTTGGGAGCCAGCCTAGGGATCTGTGATCTCGGGGGGACCCCCAGTCATGGACCAGGAAACCCCACTTGACCTGCTGTTCAGATGCACTTTGAATATGTTCATAGCTCAGTCCTGAGGAACCCAAACAAACACACGAGTCTGGGGATTCCCAAGTTAGAAATATCAGGTGTGTCTCCCATGTGTCTGTGGATCTGCGTACCAGGCTATGTGTCTGTAGTGTGATACCATCTTCCAGTCTAGCGTGTGTATGTGTATCTGTGTTGAGTTTGTGCTAGAATATCTATTGTGGGTCCAGGGTGTGCTTGGGAATCTGCCTTTGTGCCTGGGGTTGTGCATGTTTACCCGTGAGGGCTTCTGTGAGGGACATTTGCACGTGTGTCTGGGTGTGTCTGTGCCTGTTTGTGTAGCTATACATTTGTGTGATATTGTGCTCTACATGTACCCCAGGGGTGTGGCAAGCCCTGCACGTGTGAATGCCTGTTTGTCTTGTAATCAGGCCTGGGTGGGCGAGTGCCTCTGGGAGGCATGTGCCCAGTGTCTGTGTGTGCGCGCCTGGTGTCTTGTCTGTGCCTCCCCCCTCCCCTCCTCATGGGCCACTTTCTCTTTAGGGTTATGCCTGTACCGCAGCTGGACTCCAGAAGCCCCCATTATTGTGACGGACAAATAAGGGTGCCCCTCCTGCCCCTGATGCCCATGCCCAGCTGCTGGCTGTAACGCATTGCTGCCTCTGGGCTTTCCTATGGGCATCCTCCCAACCTTACCAGCTGGCTGACCTAGTCTGGCGGTGGCACAGGGACCAGCGCCTGCCTTGTCGCTTTCCTCCTGGCCCTCCTTTGGCAGTTTCGGGCCCCACTGTGCTTTCCAGGCTCTCCACCCCAGTCTCCTGAGTGTTTCCTGAATGAGTGGGGACTCTCCCTGGTCATCTCAGCCGCCTTTGAGAGAGCCTTGCTCAGGCTTCAGGTGTCTGTGGCCAACTGAATGTCAACTCTCTCTCTGTCTTTTTCAGAACATTCCCACTGCCTGGGATGTCCTTCCTATTCTCTCTTGGAGAATGCCCACCCTCTACCGGCATCACCTCAGTGCCTCAGTTTCCACATCACTAAAAGAGGTACAACAATGCTTACCTCAGAGTGTTGTGGAGGTTAAATAGAGTAATGTGCCTGGAACATGGTAGGTGCTCAATAAATGCTCATTCCTTTCCCTAAACAGAGCCAAGAACCAGGCTGAAGGAGGGAGGCCTTGGTGATTTTATGATATGCTCGTATTCAAGCCCATGCTGTTGTTAAAAAGCAGAGGTGCAGAGAAGCCAGAACCTTGACTCATCCAAGTTCTCAAAGTGAGCTGGAGCAGAGGCAGAATGAGCCCAGGTCCCCGATCCCCAGCCCAGGGACCTTTCCGTCTCCTCCCATAGCACAGGATACGCTGGGAAGTCTAAGCCTCTGCAAAGTGACTGCCTTAGGGTGATTGACCTTGGAAGGCCCTTCCTGCTCCCGAAATGACAGCATCAGCAACACTGTCTCCACCCCACCCAGTGGCTGGGATGTGCTGAGTGCTAACCAGCCGCCTCCAGATCCCGTGATGTGCGCCCAAATGGGGGACAGATGGTAGGAACAGGAAACGCCCAGGGACTGACCCTTGGTGCAGACTCTGTAGCCACTAGCCCAGCATCCTCAGCCCACCCACCAGCCTGGGCCCTGAGCCCACCTGTACAGCTGCCCCTCGCTGCCCAGCTGGAAACGCTCATATTGGGCATAGGCCTCGTTGCCTTCCCAGTCTTGCAGCTCCACACGCAGAGAGTAGGCTGCCCTGCTGGTGAGATGGTGCACCAACTCGTTGCCCAGCCAGTGCTCCCCAGCTGGATCACCAAAGCCCTAGGAAGAGAGAAGGTCAGGGTGGGCTGTATGCCAAGGAGGGAGGCTATGCCTCAGGCTGAGAGGCTGGTCTGGGCCAGGGCCTGGGGTCACTTATCCAAAACCACTTGGCCTAATGATCAAGTTCATAAAGTCCAGTGTGGGCAGAACTGGGGAGGGGGGAGTTCTCCAACTTCCAGAGCCAAAAACCTAAAACTTTTGCAACTATAAAAGTCTGTTAAAGCAATTGAATCACGTTCTATGAAGTTTAAGAACAGGCCAAACTAATCTGTGTTAATAGAAGTCAGAATAACAACTTCCTTTGGGGGAGTACTGATTGGGGGGAGCTTCTGGGGTGCTGGAAGTGTCCTACATCTATATCTGAATGGTGGTCACATGGACGAGCACCTATGTAAAAATGCACTGACTTTTTACACTTAAGGTTTGTGCACTTAGTGCATCTCTGTTAAATCTCAATTTAAAAATTGAAGATTTTAATCAACTGCAAAAATGATAGAGCAAACTTTGTTCAGTGACATGGAAGCAACTAAACAATTCAAGCAACATAGACGTGTAAAGAAAAGGGAGTCACGGGTGTTCTAGGGTGACGAGAAATCAAAGTCCTCGGCCAGAACAATAATTCAGCACCACGGACAGGGCGCACCTTAGCCCCACTCCCCACTTTATCTTGCTGTGCTGCTGATTCGTATAATGGTTACTGCCCAGCACTCTTTTCTGTACTTCTGGATCTGAGCACCCTCTATATCTTTGCTACTTTAATGACTGTTTCAAATAAAAAAGACTCAAGAACACTCATAGCTCAATGTGGTATTTAAGTATTCATCAAATGGACAGCAAGCAGGCACAAAAACATAATATTGTTGTATTTCCTTGTGGGTATCTTTGTCCATTTCTTTTGCTTTTGAGAACTATAAGAGCTTTTCAGCCAGCTTGCCAGAAATCCTTTATTCATAATTTAATTTAAAAAAATTGGAAGACAATTGATCTCTACTTCTTATCTTGTAAAAATACACACGGTTTTTGAGCCAGCAATTCCACATTACAGATTCTCTCCTGCAGATGTGGTCACCTATGCGCACTAAGACAAGGAAATTCACTTAAGCAGTGCAGCCAGGAGTGGGAGAGAGAGATTACTGTTTTGATGTTCCCTTTCTTTGTAGTCTTACATTTTTTTTAGCACTGTATATATGTCATCTTTTCTAAAATTTAAAACAAAAAGAAGTTGAAGTTTCGTTATTTGATATATGTCAGAACTTGCTAAAAGAAAGTCTAAATTTAGAGCATAGACTCCCTGAAAGTGAATGTGCACTGGGAAAGTTCGTTTGAAGGTGGTTGGTTTTGGGTGGGCTGATTTTTTTTTTTAGGAAGGGTTAAGGACAAATCACCCCCCTGTCCACAACCCACCTCCCACCCCAGGTTTCAGGGCTGAAAAGCCCCTCCTCAGGGCGGCAATGTTACCTGTTTATAATCGTTCCAGTTCCGCTGAAAATTCACGCTGCCATTTGCACGGCGCTGAATGAGGGTCCACCCCCCTCCATTGGCTTCCATGTCACAGAAAACCTGAGGGAATTGGTGGGGAGAGGGGGTTGGGAGTCCGTGGAGGCAGCCAGAAGCCAGGTCTGTGGGCCAGCTCAAGCCTGATCTGGCCAACAGAACCTCACATAACAACAGGGGAGCCTGGGGGTCACGGGCATCAGAATGACCCAGGTTCAACTTCCCCACCCATTGTCATTATTTTTCTAGAGGGCAAGTGATGCCCTCTCAGGGCCTTTCTTTCCTCGTTTGTAAATTGGGCTGTTAATACCTTAATCTCCTGGCATCTCCGTTTCTCATCTGCAAACTGTGGTTGTTATGAGAATTAAATGAGATGAATCATCTAAAGAACAGAGCCTAGCATGCACTAGGAACTACATAAATGCAGGCTTTTCACTCGCTATTGTTGCTGGGTTGCTGTAAGGATTAAATGCTGGTAAGTGTAAAGTGCTTGGCATACAGGATAGACTCAAGAAATGCTATTCCATTCAGTGGACAGATGTTTTCTGAACACTTCCTATGGGCCAGACTCCATTCAAAGCACTGGATGCCAATATGGGTAAGACAAAAAGAGTTCTTTCTCTCAAAACGCTCACCATCTATGACAATCACATCTTTCAGTCTAACCTTTGTTCACATATTATTTTTTCCAGTTCATTACATGTTCATTGTTCAGTGAAGACAAACTTGGTGCCTGGCCCTGGGTCAGAAAAGTCAGAGACAGATCAGATGTACATTGACCCTCAGTTGGTCAATTGACTTGGTTTGGAGGAGGTTAGGATAGTACAGGCAGACTATTGATGACAAACATGTGGGCGGCTACAAGGAGAGCCCTCAAAAGGGAGCCACTGGAAAACCCTGGAAGGCTGCCCAGAGGAGGTGGCATTGGAACAGGGCCTTGGCTGATAATGTGCCTGAGTCTGGCATTTTCAGTGGAAGGAGCAGCAGGAGTAGAGGCTCTGAGATGGGAAAAGCCTGCTCAGTGAGAGAAGACAGGGGCATCGTTGTGAGGATAACAGAGGGTGCAGGAAGGAAAACTGAGGCCCAGAGAGGGGAAGGGATTGGCTCAAAGCAAGTGAATCTAAGGTAAAGCTGAGGTTTGAGCACAGATCTTTTGCCTCCCAGGCCAGCTCTTCCCTCTTCCCAAATTTCAGCCATTCACACCTTCCCAAATTCCACCAGAGCTCAATTTATTTAATTTCATATAGAATGTATACTTTAAAAGGACTTCTTTTATCAATACCATAAGTGGAAAACTAGTAACACGTGCCTTTGTTCAGATTCGTTTAAAGTAAACATAATGAAAAAATTGTGTTACGAAATACTAGCTAGAAACGGAGAGCCTGATCTCTCTCTGTTAAGAGGTGGCTCTGGCAGGTGTGTTAAAGACAATCTGGAAACAAACTGAGCCATTCTCCTTGAGATGTTCAGAAGGGCTGAAAGGAAACGGAAAAGGGAAGTATGAAGTGTGAAGACTGGCAAATTGTTCCTCATACCCTTCCACTACTGGGCCTGGCCCCAAGCCCTCCCTCCTGACCTCCACACTTTCCCTTGACACCCCCTCTCCCCCCGTCCCATCTGATAACTGGACCTCAAAGCTCAGGGCAACCTTGGGAGCCACTCTTTGAAGACAGTCCCTAACTTCCCAGTGGAGCAGAGAGCCCCCACTCCTGCCTTCACCTGACTATATGCCAACTAGAAATAAACGTCTTTGTGTTAAGATCCTGGAATTTCAGGGGTTGTTTGTTACCTCAGCTAGCATTACCTTAACCAACACAGAACTATTTCCTGTGATTCCGACTTAAAAGCGCCTCTGGGGAAGATGCAGGGGAAGGGTGCGCTTCCAACTTGGGGAACTTCTGTGTTAACCCCTTCTTTTCTAGAAGGAGGGGCCACCCCACCTTCCTTGGAATCTAAGATGTTGGACAGGCCTGAAGTTGATGAGGGAGGAGGATGTGTCTGCGAAGCCCTTGGCTCAGTTCCTCTGATAGCCTCAGCCCCCAGGGAGCCCCCTCACCTTTCTGGGCTCTGTCATATTGGCCACATGGATGGTGTAGACGCCACTGGCATTGGCCCCGAAGCTCTGGATCTCTGCACAGTCCTGGAACACCCGCTCAGCTGCAACTGGATGAAGGAAAAACAACTGCAGGTGAGCTAAGAAGAGAGAGGAGGCCAGGTGGGCGCTCCTGCCTGCTCGGTGCCAGGTTCCTGGTTGGGAGGTGCTGGGGACAGGGAGATGCATCAGACCTGGGAAGGCTTCCTAGAGGAAGTGTCAGTGAGCTGGGACCTGGGTAAGGAGCAGGGGTTGCCCAAGTGGCACAGGAGAGGGTGTTCCAGACAAAGGGAATGGCAGATGCCAAGGCTCCAAGGTGGGAACAGTCCTGGTGTGTGCAGGGAACAGGGCGCAGTGAGGGAACTGAGTGAGGCCGGGAGGGGGAATGACTCACACTATGTGAACTGGTCTGAGGCCAGAGAAAGCTCTGGTTGTCTGATCAACCTGAGAGGAGCAGGGCAAGGCTGGCTCAGGAAGGAAGGACACAAGAGGAGGGATTTGTCCTTGGAGCTCCCTTGGGTGGGAGGCTCAGAGTCCCCTCCACAGGCCACCCCTCCCCCTGGATATCCCTGCAGCCTGGAGGTGGGCCCCCCATTATGTCCCCACTGTGAGCTGACCACCAGTCTTAGGAGCCCATGTTTCTTTCCTCGGGAAAATATTAGTGACCGAATCCCACTGGCACCCTGGGGGCCTCAAGCCTGATCTGAAAAAAAAAAAAAAAAAAGTGACTGTTGACCAATGGAAAGGGATTAAAACTCCCCTCTCTGCCTCCTTTTAGAGGGGTCCAATTATAGTCCTTCAGAATCCAATCTCTATGTAGGTGGTTATCCAAGGATGGGCTAAAATTCCAGATAGACAGGTATCCTCACCAATGAGGAACCAGGAGGCTACCAGGGGGCAGGACTTCCTGTTTTGGCCTCATACTTGAACCTGGATCCCAGGTCCTGGAGCTGGGGCACCTGTTAGAAAGAAGCAGTTTTTCCTAGACCACAAATGAAATGACTAAGGCCTCATCTCCATCAGGCATAGACATTCCCTGGGCAGAGTCTGCCCGACTTAGATGGAGCCCTGGTGCCATCCTCTGTCCCCCAATAGCTGCCAGCCACAGTGCCTGGCATCCCACACTGTAGCTGGATTCCTTGTGCTGTCAGGCTTTCAGCTCCCCCATGGCGACCCAGAGGCAGTAGGCACCCTTTCCTGCGTCTTTCTCACCAAGCCACCCTCCACTCCGTGGCTCTAATCAAGCTTCCTAACCAGTCCTAGCTGCTCAAGCTGCCCTCAGGTTAAAGTTCCCTTTCCTTAGCACAGCCTTTTAGGCCTTTCGTGGTCTGCAAAGTTCAGAAACACGACTAGCAGAGCATCTGGCACATAGTAGGCACTCGACAAACATGCATGTTCTTCTCCTTCCCCCAGAGACACACAGACGGGGTGTGGGGTGGGGTGGGCATTTTTACAAGAGACACAGGCCACGACTATCTTGTTCACTGCTGTATGCCCAGCACCCAGCACTGGGCCTGGCGCCCAGGAAGTGTTTGTTGACTGAATGATTGAACTGGCACCAGGAGGGCTTTGGCCACCCCGGTGGGCCCGTCAGAAGGAGCCGGTGGGGACTGAGGAGCAGGCCCATGCATTGTTCTCCTTCGCGGAAGTCAGGGCCAGAGGTGCCACCTTACTTCTCTTTGGGCCTCGTTGGCTCATGGGCAAGGGTGTTAGGATGAGAGAAGCCTTTGGGGGAACATTGAGTCTCACCTCCCTGTTCTATAGGTGGGGAGACGGGGACCCAGGGAGGGGTGGAGAGAGCCCAGCAAGTGGGAATCCTGAAACCCAAAAGTGTTCATCTAAGCTGGTGGTGCCCTTGTTATTATCGTCATTTCCATTAAACAGATGGGGAAACTGAGGACAAGAGAGGGACGGGGCATGCCCAGGGAGAAGAGTCTGGACTGGTTCCTGTTGGGACTTGTCACCAGTGTTATTATTTGTTGCTGTTATTTCTATTTCACAGGTGGTGGGAGAGGGGTGCGGCCTCTCCCTTGGTGGCTTCGAGGCTGAGGCTCGGGAATGAACAGGGAGGGTAAGCAGGATGTGTCCCCCACCTACCCGCCCCTCTACCCCCCAACCCACCGGGCGTACCCTGCTCTCGCGAGCCCTGGGCCACCGTGCGCAGCAGGCGCTTCATGGACTCCAGCAGTCGGTCCTGCTGCCTCTGCAGGAGGCTGGAGTTGCTTCTGGCCGCGCGCAGGCTGCGCGCGAGGCCGGCGAGGGCGCCGTTCTGGCGGCTCAGCAGGCTCCCCAGCCGCTCCTTCTCCTGGCGGAGGCTGGCCAGCTGCGCTTGCTGCTGCGTCTCCAGGGCTCGCAGCCGGGTCTCCAGCGCGCTGCGGGCGGGGCGGGGCGGGGCGCACAGGGGTGAGCGCGCCTTCCCCACCTGGCAGCCACACTCGGACCCTTTCCCCTGGGTCCCCGGTGACTCAGCAGCACAGACCCGCGCTGAGGCTCAGAGAGGCAGAGCGTCCAGCCAGAGTTGCAAAGCTCAGAGGCCCGTGGCCCAGAAGGAGAAACGGAGGAAAGAGAGACTCAGTCCTGTAAGATAGATTTGGGTCCAGCAGAAGGAAGAGGTGGGGCTGGGAGGAACATGCCAGCAACCAGTGGCCACGATCAAATCCCAATCTGCTCGCCTTTGGTCCGGCAGCCCCCTCTCACAGGACCATCCAGGGAGCAGGTGCCATCGGGGGATTGGTTGTAACAGAACGAAATAGCCTAAGTGCCCAGCAGCCGAGGCTGGCTGAGTCTGTTCTGGCTGGTGTTCCTGGAAATATTCTGGAGCCGCGAGGAGGAGGAGGCAGAATCACTGGCACAGGGTTGGCAAGACGCCCAGGACTTGGTGAGGAACGTCCCGGGCACACCAATGCCTCTAGTCTAACCCCACATGTGGGAGAATAAAAAAGAGAGAAAGAAGAAAAGCATTAATGGAAATGTAGAGGGATGCAGGTGAACTTACAGGAAAAGGCGCAGAAAAACACGCGGAAGGACGCAGTGGTGCCTGCCTGCGTTGCAGAAAAAGAGGAAGAATCCACCAAGTGCCGTGACTTCTGCAGAGCGGGCTTGAGCGGATGGAGATGGGGGGGAGGAAGAGGAGCTGGGTGGAGGGGGCCGACTTTCCCTTTCATTTTACACAGGTCTCTACTGTCTGATGACATAAGCACGAGGCGTTTTTGTAATGAGTTGGGGGGAAAAAGTTTTTTAAGAGAAAAAGGCTTTTGACTGAGCCCTTTCACGTTTGGCATTTTATCGCATAGAAGTGAGACATGGAATGCTGTTCATCGCATCACTGGCTCAACTGCCAAACATTGGAAACAACCTCAATATCCATGAATTGGGGACGTGGAAATAAATGCAGGGACAGGAGAAGAGAATGAGCAAGGGTGTCATGCACGCATAGAACCATTCCTAGGGCAAAATTCATACATATTTATATCCACGCATTAACTATTCATACAGATCTATAAGAAACCTTCTTAGAGCAGCTTCTAGAATGTCAGCTCTACCAGGACCGGGATTTTTGTCTATTTGTTCACTTCTCTAACCCCTGGGTCTATAAACAGTGCCTGACACATGGTAAGAGCTAAAAAAAAAAAAAAAAATTCCTTCCCCTCCCCGCCCCCCAAATATTGTTGGTTGAAGGACGGAAGGACACACAGAAAACTAGGAACAGCGGCTTCCTCTGCTGCCGGTGGGTGGGCGGGTGGCTGAGGGGAAGGGAAAGGAGGGAGAGATTTTCTTATATGTGAGGTTATGCTGACCCATTCTCCAGGCTAACCCACCAAGCCCAGCCAGGGCAGAGGGAATTCCCCCTGGATCCCTAATTATGTTGCAGGAGGAGAGGGAATTGGGGCACACTCCGATTCTAGAATTTTAGCCATCTCCAAGGGCCAAGAGCTAACTGATGCCATCCCTCTGCACGGATTTCTAGGCACCTGGTGCCAATTCAGAGTGATGGGAGGGTTATAAGAATAGGAAGGTGACAAGCTATCATTAACTGCACCCAGATCAGAGGGGGCTGGGCGGTCCTCGTGGCCTTATCTTGACCCATCACACGAGCCGCAATAACACCTCGCCCTGTCCACAGGCCTGTGCCACCCTGACCTTGGCAGTATTTTTTCTACTCAGCTCGAAACTGAGATGAAATCAGCCTTGGATGTCTGCCTTAGCTATACCCCATGACTCTTTTCTCTTTGTAGTCTGAAGGGTGTTCCCCTCACACGTATTTGCTGATAAATGCAGACACTCTCTACCGTGCAGACAGGAAATTGGTAACTAACTGTGCTTGCTTCTGGGAGGGGAAATTGGTGAATGAGATCAGATTTATTATTATTTCTTTTTACAAATAAATAAATCAAATTAAAATTTACAGGGTAAATTGTATGGTACATAAATTGTAGCTCAATAAAGCTGTTAAAAATTTACAAAATATATAAATGTAGAAAGGAAGAAAAGAAGGAAGGAAGGAAGGAAGGAAGGAAGAAAGAAAGGAAGGAAGGAAGGAAGGAAGGAAGGAAGGAAGGAAGGAAGAAAGGAGAAAGAAAGAATCAGGGTGCCCTGAGCTTCAGGAAAATGCCTGTCCCCACCCAGGCCCTGTACCTGCCTGGCCCCCAGCTCCAGCCTCAGCCCAGCCCCGTGTCTACCTTCCCTCCAGGGTCAGTCTGGTTTCCAATCCTAATTTTAGTCCTTGTCACTGCCCTGGCCTAGCCCCAGCTCTAGCTCCAGCCTAGCCCCCAAACGATGCCTCACTCTAGTCCTAATCTAGACCTCTAGCTCTGTCCCTGCCCCTGTCCCAGGCACTAGCCCACATCCAGCTTCCAACCCTGGCCCTGGCTCCAGCCCAGCCCTGGCGCCTGGCTTGGGCCCCAGCCCCTCTCCTGGCCTGGTGCCAGTGCCCACCTGTTGTAGTCCTGTAGCCGGTGGAGCTCAAGGCCCTGTAGAAACAGCTGCTTCTCCAGCTTGTTGGTGGACAGTGAGGTCTCCTGCATCTGGATCTCCATTCTTGATGTCTGGTTCAGTACCTGCCTCGGCCAGCAGGAGGGGCAGGGGCTGTGTAAGGCCTGCAGGAGGCCTTCCCAGCAACTGCCCACCTGCCCACGGGCTCTGCCATCCCAGAAACTTGCTGACCTGTTTTCACCCTCCCAGTAGTTAGTTCCTGTGGTTGTTCATTCATTCATTCATCCATTCACTCACTCACAGGCCCTCACTGAGCTTATGATCTTCATCCTAAATTTGCTCTTCCCATCACTGCCCATGGCAGCTGCATTCCCCCTGCTCAGGCTTGACCCCCACATCTAATCCCTCAGCGAGTCCCATCAGCTCCATCTTCCACATGGCTCCCTGACCACCCCCTCCCTGTCCATGGACCCTACTCTTGCCTGGTCTTCGTCATCTCTCAGCCTGTGTCCCGTGCCAGCTTATTCACGGGGCTCCCTGCTCCTGTCCTTGTCCCCGACAGTCCATTCTCTGCTCACCATCTTCCTGCGGCTCCCACGTCATGAGTGGACAAGCCCAGCCGCACCATCTGGAGAGGGCCTGTGATGCCATAGGCCCCTGTCACCTCTCTGACCCTGGCCCACCACCTGCTCCCTCGCCACTCCAGCCGCACCAGCCTTCTGATGTTCCTGGAGCTTGTCAGCCTGGTCCCATCTCTGGGCCTTTGCACCTGCTGTTTTCCTTGTCTGGACTGCTCCCCCAGGAAAGGCTCCCATCCTACCTTCTCAGTGGTGCTTTCCTGGCCTCACAATATAAACCTGCAACTCACCCTCCCGCCTCTGCCACCACACCCCGCCATCGCTCTCACCCATGCTGCTCTCCTTAGCACTATCACCATCTCACACACATACGTTGTTTATCCTGTTTATGTTCTTGAACCTCCTTAGAAAGGAAGCTCCATGAGGGTAGGAACGCATACCTGTTTTATTCAGTGCTATACACTAGTACCGGGCCCCTCCAGCCGTGCCTGGCACATAGTAGGGGTTCAACAAACGCGTGCCCATTTGTCAGTCGCCTTTTCATCCATTTCCGTACTCGCCCTCCCATTTATACAGCTGTCTCCTCTCCCGTCAGTGGCCCCCTGAGGTCTAACGAATTGCTTATTTCCCATCTCCCCCGGAGCACTGTGAGCCCCCTGAGGGCAGGGGAGTGTGCTGTCCCCCTTCTGTGCCCGGCACAGACCTGAGCATTGGAGTGACAGAGGCCAAGGACCCAAAGCCAGTGCCCCCCTTCGGACTCGTGGCCTGGTGGGAGACAATTTTGTGACAGGGGCATCAGGAAGGGCCCCAGGAGGATGCAGGCCCAGAGGAGGCCCTGACATTACCCAGGAACAGAGGTCAAGGCAAGATGACCCGGGCTGTGAGCCAGCCTGGCCTGCCGCAGGCCCCCGATGCCACCCGCTCACCCCCTGGTACCTGAGCCTCCATGTCAGTCAGCCGGTGGGCCTGGGCGGTGGTCTGGTTCAGGAGGCTGGTGCCCAGCTCCAGCACGGCGGCCGTCTGGTTCTGCACCACGTGCTGTCGCGCCTGCGCCAGTTGCGACCTCAAGTTCATCTGGATGTACCTTTCTAGCTGTGGGGAGACCGTGGGCCGGGTCATGGGCAGGAGCGGGGGGGAAGGCTCCTGCCCCTTCCTATGTCTCCACGAAGGACATAGAACAACCAGGAGAGACCTCCCTGCCATGCCAGGCCACCATTACCTCCTGCCTGGACTATTCCAGCAGCTTTCTCCCTGGCTTCTCTGCCTCCACTCTTGTCCCTCTCTGCCTAGTCCATCCTCCACTCAGCAGCCAGAGGGATCCCGTTAAACTAAGTCAGATCACATTCTTCCTCTGCTCAAACCTCCCCAGGGTTCCTGCCTTACTCACAGGGAATGCCGAAGTTTGCTATGCCTGCAGCTTGCTGTATGACCCGGCCTCCCGCCGCCACTCTGATTTCTCTTTAGTTCTCTCTTCCTCCCTCACTCCAGAGGCACTGGCCTATATGACATCCCTCCAACACAGGAAGCATGTGCCTACCTCACGGCCTTTGCACATGCTGTTCCCTCTGCATGGAGAAGCCTCCCCCCACCATCCCCATCACATGGCTCACTCCCTCATGTCATTTCAGGTCTCTTCTTATCACGTACCAATTCCTGACTTTATATTACACTAGAGGCCTGATGCACGGAATTTGTGCATGGGTACGGTCCCTAGGCTGGGCTGGCAGTCAGGGCCAATCTGTGGGGTGACCAGCGGGGTGATTGGGGCCCCCCATTGGCACCTGACTGGTGAGGTGATCGGGGCAGGGGGGCACTAGCACCCACCTTGGCTGGCCTGGGGTGGAGTGTCTGCCTCCTGGTGGTCAGTGCGTGTCATAGCAACCAGTCGTTCCACCATTCGGTCGATGTGCATATTAGGCTTTTATTATATGGGATATTTCTCTGTCTATTGCCTGTTTTACCTTGGAATGCTAATTCCACAAAGCCAGAAATTAGGTCCTGCTCACCACTTTATCTCCATGTCTAGCAGAATATTTAACGCATGCTGGGTGCTCAATAAATAAGTGTTCAATGAATTGATAGAAAAGGGGGAGCGTAAGGGTCAGAGCATAGCCCCCAAAGTCATGCCCATTACCCAGCTTCCTAGGGGAGAGCCAGCAGCAGAGAGTGGGGACACATCTTTCCTCGTATAAGAGTTTGCAGGTCCATCTGCCACACTGGACTTTTCGTTTTCCTGTCCCTCGCCATCTGCCAAACAGGGCGGATCCGGCCTGTCTGTCTCCAAGGGTTCTCCCAGCTCGCAAGTTCAGGGACCCCACAAGGTGATGCTCATTTCCCTGACAGGACTGCCTTTTCCCCAAGAGCAGGAGGCGCGGGTCTGGCAGCGGCACCAGGATCAAGTTGCGAAGGTGCACAGTGTGTTCCAGGGCTCAGTGCCCCTCCTGCACTCCCTCCCCACCCTGCACACAGGCTGGCCTCTTCCCACCCCTACCCCCCCCCACCTCCCCCGCACACACACTGCCAGCTTCTGTCCTCGCGCTCCCCCTCAGTCTTCCAGGAGGTCCCACAGGGCGCCTGGGAAGCCTGGCTCTCCCTAAGGAGAGGGGGTAACCTTGGCGGGGGGCCCAGGCTCTGGCTGCTTCCTCCTTCATCTTCTCTCCCCTCTGCCATCTCAATTGTCGGCTCCCGTCCCGTCCCGCGTGCTTTGGATGGAGCATCTTCTATTGTAGTGCAAGGTCAAATCCAGAAGAGGGTGCATCTGGGCGCACTGGTATTGATTAAAACAGTGGTTCTCAAAGTGTGGTCCTTGACACAGCACCCCCAGGGAGCTTGTTAGCAATGCACCTTTCTAGGTCTCACCCCAGACCTACTGAATCAGAAACTCTGGGGTGACACCAGCCCTCCCGGTGAGTCTGACACTCAAGTGTGAGGACCCTGAGTGCCGAGGTCACAAAGTGACCTCAAGCCCCTGTCCCCTTGGCACCCCCTTCTTTCCCTGCACCCTCAGCCCCAGCCCACGGTCCCCTGCAGCACACGAACATGCCTCAACAGCTCCCATGTGAGAGGTAGAGGAGCCTGGCTGGTGTGGCTCAGTCGGTTGGGCATCGCCCTGGGCACTGAAAGGTCACCGGTTGGATTCCCTGGGCACATGCCCTGGTTGTGGGCTCCATCCTGGCAGGGGGTGTGCAGGAGGCAGCTGATCAGATCAGTGTTCCTCTCTTTCTCTCCCTCTCCCTTTGTTTCTCTCTAAAAATCAATAAAAATAAAAAGTAAAAAAAAAAAAAATCTTGGACGCCCCAGACCCCTTCAACTACGCCTCCAATTTCTCTGGTCTCCTCAATAATATAACTTCTTGAACAAATTGTCTCCATTTCTCACCTCCATCCTAACCCTCACCTTAAAAAATTTAACATTATTATGGTATACTTCACACATACAAAAAAAAAAAGCATAAAGAATAATACAATAAAAGCTGTGTATTTTCCACGCTCAAGAAAAAATATAACTTATTCTGTTGAATCCTGTGCACCACCCCACCCCCACCCCCAGGACTCCTAGGCCCTGAGCTTCTGCCCCACACTCTCGAGCAGCAAGTTCATTCCTGCCCTCAGACGTCCGCAGGCATCCCCCAAGCCTCTCGCTGCAGATGGACAAACCGAGGCCCAGAAGACTTGCCCACGGTCACTACTTGGTGGGCTGGGTTCCAAGACTCCTTGCTCAGGGGCTTCCTCGGGTCTACAGAGCTGGGTGGGACCTCGGGGTAGCTTGGGGTCATCTTGAGTGACAGGAACTCCCTCATTGGTCTCTCACTTGTCCTTTGGCTGCAAGTGGCTGAGTGGGGCAAAGGCTACCGGCAGCTGGGGCTCATTATCTAATTTGCCACATCCACTCACCAGCGCAAGCTCTGGGATGGGTAATCCAGGCCAGATGGGCCCAGCATGGCCAAGGTGGGACTCTGGAGACTGATGTCCGCCTATGTGTGGGGGTTGGGTTTATACCAGGAGCCAGCTGAAAGGGTGGGGGAGGGATCCCAATGAAGGCACCCGCAGGTGATGGGGTCTGCCGCAGCTTCCTCCCACCCCACCATTAGACCTACCCCTTCTCCCTCACCCTCATGCTGGCACATTTTTAGGGCTAAGATGGGGAAAGAGGGCCTGGACTCCCAGCATCCCTCCGGCCTGCAAAGAGGCTGATCTTTGGCCCTTGGGCTACCCGCTACCCGCTGGCCCTGGGTTTGAGCTCTGGCTCTGCTCCTCTCCAGCGGTGGGCCTCTGGTCATTTAGGGCTCGGCTTCTCTGAGCTCACTTACCAACCTGGGACATGGGGACAGGACACCCTGCTCCTCGCTGAGGAGAGGGCGCTTGGAAAGGGCCTTGGGAGAAAGGAAAGGAGTCCTGACCGGCAGGGGCTGGGGGAGGAAGACCGGTGCTTCGGGAAGAGAACGGGTGAGTGTCTGTGGCTGAGTCTTGGTAGCCAAGGAAACCTTCTCACACCCCTTCTCCTCCCGCAGTATTTAAATAAAGAAGACTTCCACCGGCGAACAGATAAACCACCTGGGTCCGTCCATCCAATGGACCCTGCTCAGCAGCATAAAGGAAGCCTCGCAGGAACCTGAGTGGCTCTCCGATGTATTTTGCTGAGTGAACAAAGCCTGCATACTCTAAAGGCTACACGCTGTTTGGTTTGGTTTATTTATCTGACTCTCTGGAAAAGTCAGAATCCGAGGTTGCAGGGGCTCAGGCCTGGGGGCAAGGACTGACTACAAAGGGCGATAAGAACTTTTTGGAGTGTGCAATGTCTGTATCATGACTGTGGTGTTACATGACTACACACATTTGTCAAAACTCATAGAACAGCCCTAGCCGGTTTGGCTCAGTAGATAGAGTGTTGACCTGCAGACCAAAGGGTCCCGGGTTCGATTCCCGTCAAGAGCACGTACCTTGGTTGCAGGCTTCTTCCTGGCCTGGGCCCTGGTTGGGGTGTGTGCAAGAGGCAACCAATCGATATTTCTCTCTGTCTTTCCCTCTCTCTTCCACTCTCTCTAAAAATCAATGGAAAAATATCCTCGGGTGAGGATTAAAAACAAAACAAAAAAACACACCTCATAGAACTATATGTTAAAAGGGTGAATTTCATTGAATGTGGAATAAAATAAAATAAAAAAAACACACCCACCAAGACAAAGTTCTTTCAAACATCCCATATGTATCATAATCACAAATACGTTTCCTCAAAGTAATCCCCATCCTGAGTTTCACTCATGTATTCTGCCAGGAGTTATTTCTTGAGTACCTACTATGCGCTAGGCGCTTTCCTAGGCGCTATGGAATCAGGACTGAACAAAATCGGCAAGTTACCTGATTCCAGTGCACTGCCACTAAACCCATCAGTTAAATTCCAATAGTGACGCGTGCTATGAAGAGAATAAGATGGAGTAATGATTGGGCTCGAGGGCACGGTTAGCCAGAGTGGCAGGGAAACGCTCACCTGAGCTGAGAGGATGAGACGGGCCAGCTGTGGAAAGTCAGGAGGGAAAGACAAGTGCAAAGGCCTGAGGTGGGAGGGTGACTGGTGTATATGAGTGTGACTCCTCACCCTGAGTCATGGCACTGCTTGGTGCCTCAGTTTCTCCATCCATTAATGGGTGAACAATCTTGCTTCACAGTCTTGTTGTGAGAAAGAAAGGGGATAATTCTCTCAAGGCACGTAGGGCAGTGTCCAGCGCACAGTAAGTACATGCTGGTTGTCTTCCTTTATCCTACGCCCTCTCTGGGAGGCAGGGAATGTTTTCAGTTCCGCTTTTTAGAGGAACCAAATGATGCAGGTGGTGGCTGCCCCAGAACCCCACAGCTGGTCCGTGGTACCACTGGGGCCTGGCCACTTGACCTCAGCTCAGTCCTCCTCAGATCCCACAGGGGTTCCCGGGGTCCGTTCCAGGCACTGCAGAGCCGGCTCTGTGGTGAAGCAAACGCTCAGAGGCCAGAGGTGCGGGCTCAGGGGACAGACCTAGGGGCTGTTTTCTCACATTTCCTGCCCACGGAGAGACGAGGGAGAGGGTCTGTGTACATCCAGCCCGCCGAGCTCTGGGGCTGGAAGGAAAGAGCCAGAAACACATGCCCTGCCCCATGGGATGGCCGGGCCAGCCACTTGAACAAATAAACCCGTTTGGGGGGGGTGGGGGGGGGGCGGAGGGGAGAAGCCGTGCTCGGGGCCTCTGTGGCCCTGCGCCAGGCCACCCCTAGGCTGAGGGCATCTGTGCCAGCCTTTCTAGGCTCCCCTCTCGGGAAAACAGCCTTCTTCCTCCAAGGCATAGATGCTGTTCTCTCCACCCCACCCCCAGCCCCAAGCAGAAAGCGGCCAGGGGAAGGTTAGGAAATCAAACCCCAAGAGATTTGGTTCAGCAACCGAGATTCATTTCTTGTTTGGATAACCCAGGGCTGAAAATGCCAAGAATTTACGGGCAGCCTGGGGAGGCCGGGGTAGCTGGAAGTCCCGGCAGTGAGGGAGGGTCCAGGCTGCGCCAGGACCCCACACTGCATTCCCGCCCCACTTGCTTTTGACCCATGTCCAGTCAGGCAGGGCCCAGTGGCCGCCAGGCGAGGGGCCGAGTTATTCTGAGGTTTGACGTCAGGGAACGGAGCAAACAGCAGAGGCGAGGGGCAGCGCCAGGTCAGAGGCTCCTGCGTAGCCGCCAGCCTCCCCCTTGAGGGGTGGGCGCTGGCCATTGGGCCGGGGTGTCCTCCAGGGTGGACAGCGCATGTGGACGCCTGGGGAGGCAGAGGTGGTGGGGACAGATGGCCTAGTGGTTAGGGGAGAATCTGAGAGAATGACCGGGAGAGACTTAGGGAGACACCAGCCAGACAAGAGAGAGAACTGGAGAGTGACAGACACACACAGAAACCACAGGGCCGCCCGAGAGCCCCAGGAGAGACCGCGAGAGGCGGAGTCACACGGAGGTGCAGAGAGGCGGACAGCGACGCAGGCAGAGGGCCAGCTGCTGCCAGGACAGGGAGGAAGTGGAGGGACTTCAGTGTCCGGGTTCAGAGTCTGCCAGGCAGGGGCCCCAGAGACCTGAAAGAAGGCGTGCTGCCCTCTGGTGCTGAGGGGGGCCAGGTGCCTGGGGCCCTGTGTGGCCCCAGTTTTCCTCACTCTCCTCCTCTGCAGAAGGAGCCTGTGGGAGCACGGGCCAGGTCAGAGGGGCACCTCCTGCTGAGGGGCTGGGAGCTGGGGGATGGCAGGAATAGTGTGTGCCTTTGTTGGGAGCATGCTGAGGGCAGGCACTTTCCAGCTCCGCTGCTCATGGCCCCACATCACATGCCTCACAGGTGTGGCACCGAGTGAGGGCCCGCACCGGGTCACAGAGCTAGTCTGTGGTGACCCCAGGAGGCCATGTGACTAACCACGGCACCGCTCGGCTCAGCTAGGGGAGCCTGCCTGCCAGCTAGCCTTGTGCCCACCCCCTCAACATCCCTGGCTGCTGCCAGGAGCTGCTGTGCAGCCCACCAAGAGTCTTGATGGATATGAGTCCCTGGGGCAGAAGAGAGAGGTGGAAGGAAGGTAAGAAGAGTAGAAGGAGGGGAAGGGAGAGGGGCTCAGGGGAGCAGAGCAAGAAACAGGGAGGAGAGGGAGCAAGGGCAGGGCGCCCCCACCCTATGCACATCTGAGCATAGGGCAGAAGGACACCAGCCAGTTGCATGCTGGGAGAAGAGTGGGAACCCGGGATTTGGGATTCTGAGGCAGAAGGGGGCATCCAGCTGGCTCTCAGATCCTGCTGCCCCCACCTCCCGACACCCTCCGGCCAGGAGAAAGGACTGCAGCATGGAGGTTGGTGTTTGCCCCTGCATGACTCTGGCAAGCCCCTTCTCTTGGTTGGCCTCAGTTTCCTTATCTGTCCAGGGGAGGAGCTGGGGGCATGGCTGGGCCGGCATTGGCCATTGGGAGCTTGCAACAGCACCCCTGCCCCCACCGAGATGAACAGAATCTTGCTGGGTGCTGGATCTGGGGGGCAGGCTATCTCCCGTCACCCCAGGTCACCCCGATGGCCATGGTGATGCTGCTGCAGCTGCTGCTAGATAAGGCTATTTTGAAACTCAGTTTTTTCTCTTCTGGGCTGTTCTAGAAGAAGCCAAAAGTGGCATTGGAGTTTCAAAGACTCTGGACGGAGAGACTACACAAGAGAAGAGACAGGTAGCAGCGTTCCTGACTGGGGCCGGGGAGAGTAGGAGGGAGAGAAATGACTGCTCAAATGCTGCCTATCACTGAGCCAGGGGGCATATGTCTCCACCGGGGGAGGAAGGCCCAGGACTCACGTTGCTGTTTCCAGGGAGAGCGCCTAATGGAAACAGGCAGCAGGTATTGAGTTTACTATGTACCTGGCACCGGCCCAAGGGCTCACTGTGCCTCGTCTCATTAAATCCTCATGGAGGGAGGCGCCGTCACTCTACTTTATAGGAAAGGAAACCAAGGCTCAGAGAGGTGAAGCAACTTGCCCCGGGTCACACAGCAAAGAAGAGGCAGAACTGGTTTCAAATTCCAACAGTTGGGCTCCAGCATTGGGGCTCCCACCTTCTAGGCTCGGAAGCTACCCACGGAAGTGCAGGACCCAGTGGGGAGCGACTGCCAGGGGTGTTTGGGAGAATGGGTCTGACCTTGTGGCAGGCTCCTCAGGCACAGAGTGACTTGGCAGTGACCTGAACACTGAAAGGCATGAGGGAAGCACTCAACCCAAGGGGTCTGTTACCTAGGAGATGACATGGCCAACACGTGCATGAACCCCACCAAAGACCAGCATGATTGGGGACCCCTCGAGAACACCAGTGTAGACCAGTGACATTCCCAACCCTGAGGCTATCTGCCACCCTGGGACTGACCTGACCACGACTGAGCTCCCCCAGCCGGGGGTACAGAGTTCACAATGAGATTATGTTAGTTAAGTCATAGCCCCTCGGTCCTCTGCGTTCTGGGCAGGAGGGCTACGTGAAGCAGGGACAGCAGCCGGCAGCAGGCTGAGATGGCGCGGGAGTGACCTCGCGGTCCTCCCCGCCACCCCCCGATGTACTGTGGTTTTCTCCGTTTTGCAGATGGGGAAACAGGGACTCGCTCATCCATAGCCACGTGGCAGGCAAGTGCCGGGGTCAGGCTGTGAACTCAGGTCTGCCTGACTCCTACATCAGTGACCGCTGGCCCACGTGTTCTATGGGGACTCCTGGATTATCCAACTAGGTGGATGGACTCCGGGAGAGAACGTTCCACGGTGAGCTGAAGGAATGAGCTGGGTGACCTTCTGACCCAAAAGTCTTCAGTTTAAACCTGTCCTTTGGCTGAGTCAGTGTTGCCTAAGCACCAGGCATCCAGAGGAGTCAAAGAGAATGAGTGGGTGAGACTTGGGGTAGAGAGGCCAGGTGGGAGTTGATGAGGCCTGAGCCAGGGCAGCGGCCAGGTAGACGGGAGGATGGATGCTGACGAGAGAAGCTGAAGCAGCAGGATGGATGGGACATGCTGCCTGGCGGGTGATGGTGGGGGGAGGGGATATTGGGAGCGGGGGTGGAAGGTGAAGGACAGCCCCAGGGTGCAGAGGCCTGCTGGCTGGGTGATGACACCTTAAACAGAGAGAGCAGTGGGCCGGGCGGGAAGAGCTGAGTGTCAGACAACGTTGGAGCTGAGACACTGGGGTCTCAGAGGGGAGATGTCTGGGGTGGGGGGATAGCAGGGCTATGGATTTGGGGCACAGGGACCTATCAGATGCCCATTTGGTGTCATGGAGGAGCAGGTTGGAGACAGTGAGCAGGAGTGGTGGGAGCAGCCCTGAGGGCAGTGCCACTGAGTGTGAGAGGAAACCAAGAGATGAGATGAAGTCCTCGGCAACACCACCATGTCAGGATCATGGGGGGAGAAGCAGGAGCAACCCGAGAGACTGGAGGAACGTCGTGCACTCAGGAGACATGTACTGAGCACCTACTATGTGCCAGGCACCGTTCCAGGCCCTGGGAACACAGAAGTGAACAAAACAATGGTCCCTGCCCTCTGGCAGCTCACAGACCAAAAGCAATGCTCTTAAGAACAGGTGGTAGAAAGTGCTAAGAGGAAAACCAAAGCCGGGTGAAGGGATAGAAGGAGGGTGACTATTTTACACAGGACGGACAAGGAGGGCCTTTCCGAGGAGGTGACATTTAACCAAAGACCTGAGGGAGCTCAGGGGTGAGACATGAGCTCAGGGGTATCCGGGGGAGGGGTGTTGCAGGAACTAAGGATATTTGCTCTGATGCTGAAGAGATGGGAGCCCTGGGAAGGGTTTGGGCAGAGGAGGGGCAGGATCTGACTTAGGTTTGAATAGGACCCCGCTGCCTGCTGTGTGCAGAAGGGACTGTGGGGCCAGGTGGAGACAGGGAGCCCGGGATGGTGGCTGTGGGGACCGTGTGGGTAGGAAGGAGATGGAGGTGGCTGTCCAGGGTGGGCCCATGGAGGTAGGGAAAGTGGTTGGAACAGCAGGCCTTGTAGATGAGGGTTTGCTGATGGAGACAGCTTCTGGAAGGATGTGCTGGGCAGCGGGACTAGATTTGCCAGGAGGTCAAGTATGATGAAGACTGAGCCGTGGCCATTGGATGTGGGAAGTGGGGTGTGGGAGGCGACCTTACGGGAAAGAGGGAGTTGGGCATTGAGACAGCAGAGGCAGAGCATGTGGCTTCTGAGAGCCAGGCCAGAAGTCAGAGGGGCCGTGGGGTGAAGAGGCTTGCTTCCCCTCTTCCTTCTCTTTCTCTTCCTTCTGAAACATGGAAGATACCTGGATGCGATTAAACCTGAAGGGGGAGGACAGCAGGGCGGGAGAAGTGGATGGCGACACAGGAAGGATGGCTGATTTGAGGAGTTGAGGGGCTGCAGAGGATGGGCTCACAGCCTAGAACGGAGAAGCGGCCTCGGCCCCTGGAGAAAGGCTCTGGGGACTGGAGGGTGCACAGGTGAACCTGCAGGCGTGGGGCAGGCTGCGGAGGGGCATCTCTCTCCGGGGCCCCATTGCTTGTGGCAGGAGGTCCATGGTCTGGTGAGAGGATGGGTGGGGTTCAGGATGGAGGCCTAAGGAAGGTGAGGTTTGGAGTAACTTATGGGACTGGAAACAGGTGTCTGAAGACACCAATTTCAGGGCAGCATGGAGCGTCCACCAGGTTGGCTCCAGAGTGTGAAGCCAAGAGCTCCCTGGAGGGGGACCTGAGGGTGGGATGGTGGAGGCTGGAGGTGTTGCAGGGCAGGTTGTGGGAGGACAGAGGACTATGGGAAGATGCTGAGTGAGGGCTGAGGAGACGGATGGTCTGGGCAGGAGTGAAGCAGGAGGTTAAGTGCGCGTGTGCATGAAGGTGTGTGAATGTGTGCATGACGCCCGTTGGTTAGACAGGTGCAGGGCAGCCTCTCCCTTGAGGATGGATCCACTCAGGGTGTGCGAAAGGCAATCCTTTGGAAAACAGGAGAAAATACCAGAACTTCAATTTACGTGATTTCATATGTCATCTTTCTTAAAAGATTATTTTAGTGATTTTTGAGAGAGAGGAAAGGAGAGGGAGGGAGAGGGAAACATTGATGTGAGTGAGACATTGATTGACTGCCTCCTGCACGACCCCTACTGGGAACTGAACGGCAACCTTTTGGTGCATGGGACGATGCCTAACCTACTGAGCCACACCGGCCAGGGTCCTATGTCATCTTTTTAATGTGCATTTTCATTTGTGCTCATTTTCACTTGATGTGCATTTTCATTTGTGTCATACCTTGTACATATGATCTTCATGTGGGCACACATGCATAACGACTTAGTAAATATGCACATATTAGGGAGTGAACATTGCTGCTTGGACACATGATTGGAACAATTTGGAAACCATGGGCAAGAAGGGACCGCTCCTGGGAGAGGCACCTCGGGGAACAGTCTTGTCTCCTTTGCTCTCACCTTAGTCTATAAGCTGCTGTCTGCTGCTTAATACATTCAAAAGCTCCAGGAATCGGTTCACCCCTCTCCTCTCCCTGCTATCGTTCAGACGGTCTCCTGTCTCCGGTGCCTGGGTCCCGTTCGCTCCCTCGGTAACTCCTACTTAGAGGGCTGGCCAGGCCCATCTCGGAACCTGCAGGATGCCGTTCCTGCACCTACACCGGCCGCAGGGCCAAGCCTACCTCGTTCACCTCAGTGACCTAGGGCCGGCACGCAGTAGGTGCTCAGAGTGCTTGCTGAAAGAACGAGGGCAGGGGCTCCTAGTGGCGCTGGCCTTGGGCACAATGGCAGTGGTGTCCTCAGCTCCTTGTCTCTGCCACCCCCTATATCCAGTTCATCAGCAGAGCCCATTGGCTCCCTTTTCAGGACAGACCAGCATCTGGCCGTCGACATGAATGGCATCAGCGCCCGCTCCCAGCCCCCTCCTGCTTCAGGCCCCCGTCGCCTCTTGCCTGGTGGCTGCAGCAGCCTCCTCCTCGGGCTTCCATCCTCCACCCTGTCCCCTATGGACCGTTCTGTTCAAACCGTTTCAGGTGTGTCTTTTCCTGCTCAGAATCCTGCAATGGCTCCCAGGGTGCTCGGAGCAAGAGGCAAAGTCCTCCCAGAGGCCCCCAAGGCCCCACGTGGGCTGCCCTCCCCTCCCCTCCCAGGTCTCGTCCCTCACCCTTCGTCCCCCTCCTCCTCTGCTCCAGCCACACTGGCCATCCTGCTGCTCCCAGGCTCCCGGCTGCCTTCCCACCGCCCAGCCTATGCGCTCGCTGGTCCCTCTGCAGTGAAGGCCCTCCTCCCAGGTCCCTGCAGGGGCCGCTCCCTCACTCCCCTTGTTCTCTGGGTTCAAATGTTACCTTCTCTTGACTTCTCTGACCTCAAATAGCCACCCCGGTCACTTCTTGCCTTTCCCCTCTTCCGTTTTGCGTCACCATCTGACCGGGTAGATTGTCACTGTTCATCTCTTTATGCCTCTGACCCCACTAGTCCAGAGGGGACATGCTGTTTATTTTGCTGTTGAGTCCCCAGCACTTGGAAGGGCCTGGCCCGTGGTAGCTTTTATCAGGTGAGTGAGTGAGTGGCGGTTAGGGAGTCAGGTTTCCAGTTCTGAGCCTGCCCAGTCTTGCTGTGTGGCCTTAGGCTTATCCCTGCCCCTCTCTGAGCCTCATTATCTCAGTCCATGCCATTCAGAGACAAGGGTCCCATCAGCCTGGCCCTCTGTGCCCAGGGAAGGCCTCTGGGGTGGATGCTGCAGCTGCCAATTGCTGCCTCCCCCACCCCCCCTGCAGGCCCAGCCCGTACCTTCTGCAGCCGCTGCGTGTTGTTCTCCAGCATCTTCTCCAGGTGTTGCATCCGCTTGGTAGGCCAGGCCACGAGGTTCAGCGAGTCCCTCTGGAGGCTGTTGGAGCCCCTGAAGGTCCCAGCCTCTGGAGCGCAGGCCTCCGGCTCGGGCAGCAGGAAGGTGTAGCTGCACTGGCCATGCTGGACGCGGTGCGCCAGGCGGCGCTCTCTCACCTCCTGCCCCCGCCGCTGGGCCACAGTCACGGTGGCCACAGCGAGGAGGAGGCCCCCCAGCAGCATGGCCGGCCAGGAGAGCATCCGGAGATGCGGTGATGGTGAGGGGGGTCTGGCCGGAGCCCGCAGGCCCCGCTCCGTGCCCGGGGTGTCCCCGCTGTGGCCAGCAGCGGACAGGTCTGCCCTAGAACCGCTGCAGCTGCAAACCCCTGTTTGGCCAAGCTCCACCCAGACAGCTATTTATACTTGTTCCAGATGCCACAGCTGCTCAGCTCCTCCCACCGCCCTGCTCGCTCCCAGCTCTCCCTCACCTCTATTCTTCCCCTTTCCCTTCCTTCCTCTCACGGGCCCTCTAGCTACCCTGCCTGTGCACTAGCCTTGCTGTGCGTAGGGGCCTCAGAGCCCTTATTACCCCGTGGGGACCCGGCCTCCCTGGGAGAGCGCAGGGAAGAAAACAACCCACAGACGTGTGCACACACACGCACAGACTCACACGCTCACCCCAAGGCCGCCTGCTGCAGAAAACCAACCCAACCCAACTATCTCTTCCTGTCTCTGTCTCTGTCTCTCTTGCCAGCCTCCTCCCACGAAGGCTGGAATCTCAGATTTCAGCACCCCATGCCTCCGCGTTCTCCCCCACCCCCAGCACGTTCCTGCTCTAGTTCCTGTGAGCATTTGGCACACGAGGGAAATAACCCGGATAGAGCAAAAGGAGGGGCAGAGGCGTGCGGCTGGGGAGGAGGCAGCCAGTCCAACCTGTTTCAGGAGACAGAACGTCCTTGGGAGGCCAGGGAAGTGCATGCTTCACCACGGAGCTGCTCCCTCGGGGCGCCAGGGACGGTGTGCCCTGAGGTGGCCCTGGCTCAGTTCCTGTGACAGCGGGGAGAGGCTGTCTGTCCTGGGGCAGAGGGAGAGGCTGTCTGTCCTGGGGCAGAGGGAGAGGCTGTCTGTCCTGGGGCAGGCGACTCTGAGGGAGGTAGAGGGTCGGGAGAAGAGCTTGGGGGGCAGCCCTGGAGTCAGAGGCGGCTGGCTCTAAACCCGCTCCCCAGCTGCCGGCCCTGAGACCTGGGGTGGGCAGCGTCCCCTCTCTGGGCTTCCATATCCCCACCATCAGCTGAGCAAACCCGTCTCCTGCACGAGGAATGCGAGTGAGCCCTCAGCATGGGGACTGAGGGACTGGATGTACTTGTTTATCTGTCTACTGCTTCAAATCCTGGCTCCACCACTTACCCGCTGTTCAACTTTGGGCAAGTCACTTGACTTCTCTGTTTTTCCTCTTGATAAACCGAGGGAAATACCACCCATTTCTCAGGGGGTGGAAATGAGCCAGTTAGAACAGTGCTGGCACTGGGTGAGCAGAAATGATTATTGAAAGTTATTGTCAGTGTCTCCCCTCCCCCAGCCCACTGGAATGTTAACCCCATGAGGCCAAGGGTTTGGCAGACGTGATTGCTGGGCAGGAGGTGCCCAGGAGCTGGCTGCGGGGCTCTCCTGGGTGGCTGCCTTCCGGCTTTCTCTGCTCTTTTTCCCAGAGTGAGGACAGATCCGGCTGTTAGGTATTGTTTTTTTCCCTTTGTTTTCCCAAATCCTGTTGGGATTTTGAACAGGGCAGCTGCTTGGGACAGTGGAGAACTGGGGGCTCATCCGGGGGACTGAGGACATTCCGCCAGGTGTGCTGGGCTGTGGCAGGAAAAGGAAAGGCAGCTGGGTATCGGGCACCTGCGTTCGCCGGGCTTCCCGAGTGCTGAGAGCCCCGTTCTCACCTCCCCCTCAGGGTCAGAGGTCACACCACCTCCGACCTGGCCAGGAAGAAGTGTGCTCATACAGGTTGGGGTTTATTACAGTGCCTGGTGCGCATGAGTCCCGAGTAAAAGCCTACCGTTAGGATTGAGTAGGTTGAGCTTCGCAATAATCCCAGTGAGGCCAGCATTATTATCTACCCATTTTACAGAAGAGAACACGGAACCCTAGAGTAGAAGAGGGATTTGCCTAAGGTTACACAGCCTGGAGTGCGAGGCCTGAACTGAAGCAGGACAGGCGTAGCCACCAGGCTGTCCCAGAGCCTAACCCATTTCCTCCCTCCCAGTGTCCCAGGGCAGTGTGCAGCGTGCAGCGTGCAGTGTGCAGCGTGCAGTGTGCAGCGTGCAGTGTGCAGGGACAGCAGCCCCCTCGTTCTCTGTCTCCTCACTGCACTAGCGAGAACATTAAACCTCCTCGTGGGACATGAAGATGATGATGGGAAGCTGATGATGCATTTAATCTTCCTGATGGAAAGAATGAATGAATGTAATGTAAGTGCCTTCCCTGTATAGACTTAAATAGACACAGGTCTTAAAGTTACACTAGGGTCTCTCTGTACAAAAGAAGAAACAGAATTACCTATCCACAGAAGAAATGTAGATTGGATGAAAAGAAGAATTCTAGAAAGCCTGGGAGATGGCCTGCCAACCTCTCTCTGCACCTTCATTTTAGCACCCCTTCTGACCCCAGGGCCTTTGCATATGCTGCTTTCTCTTGTTCAGAGCACTATTGTCTGCCCACCCTCACCCTTACCCCACCTTTCACCAGCTTTCCGTTACTGTGGCTGCTAACAAGTTACTCCAAAACTTAGTGGCTTAAGACCAAAATAACGGATTTATTATCTCTTAGGGTTTCTGTAGATCAGGAATTTGTGAGCAGCTCAGCTGGATGCATGAGGTCGCAGGCTGAGCTAGGGTCATCTGCAAGCTTCTTCATCTCACCTGCCAGCACCTGGCCATCCCCCATCACCCTCCCCCGCCCGCCCCCCGCCCATGGTTCTTCAGGCGGGTCTCCAGCATGGTGGCTGCAGGCAGCCAGGCTTCTCCCATGGCCACTCGGGGCTACAAAGGTGCCGTCCCCAGGGAGCCAGGTGGGCGTTAGATCACCTTTTATGAGCCAGCCTTAGAAGTCACTCAGTGGAACTTCTACTGCATTCCATTGGCCGGGGTCTCCCCAGGTCCGAGGCAGGGACGGGGACCCACCTCTCTACGGTCGGGCGTTATTGTCACAGGAAGCACGTGCTGGAGGGCGGCGTGCCGCTGTGACCCTCTGGGAAGTGGTGCTGGCAGGAGAAGCTCTTTGCATCTCTCACTGTTTTAGTCTGAATACTGCTGACACTTGCTCACACAGGCCCTTGGCCCTGTTCAAGTTTTAAAACACACCCTCCCCCCCCGCCCCAGTCTTTGCCCTTTATTTGAACCCTTCTCAAGGTTAACTACTTGTGTGATGACTCATCTCTCTTCTTTTGTCCCCAGCATGTGATATGCAGTTTGTTCTCAGGAAATACCTGCCAGAGGAATGAATGAATGCATGTGTGAATGAATGAATGAATGAATGCAATGCTTGAGCCAGGCCCTCCCTGCCTGGAGATGGGGACCAGGAGGGGTGCTGTGGAGTCACTAGGGGCTACACCAGTGGTCGGCAAACTGCGGTCGCGAGCCACATGCGGCTCTTTGGCCCCTTGAGTGTGGCTCTTCCACAAAATACCACGTGCGGGCGTGCACGTACAGTGTGATTGAAACTTCGTGGCCCATGTGCAGAAGTCAGTTTTAGGCTCTCAAAAGAAATTTCAGTCGTTGTACTGTGGATATTTGGCTCTGTTGACTAATGAGTTTGCCGACCACGGGGCTACACTAACAGGGCAAGCCTGGCGGACACAGACACGAGTGTGTCCGCTTTGGGCCCAGTTTCCTCCTCCTCCATTGGAGAGCGTGAATAGGCTCTATCCTCATCTCTCCCTCCCCACTCCCCCCTCCCCCGCCCCCAAGATCACACAGAGGTGAGCTGTAGAGAAGTTCATGAATTGTCAGGCTGCCGAGGACCTTTAAACACAGGCCTCTCGGCCAGTGTCCAGGCGGTTTGGGCATAAGTCCAGTCTGGAGAGGAGCTACTGAGAGGGACCTCCCAGCTCCCAGGGACACAGGGACCAGCATCACCACGAGAAGCAGCATGTGGCAAGGTGGCCGCTGGTCCGAGGAGCTGGTGGCAGGGCCCAGAGAAGGGACGGAAAGACACCATCTGGGGTCAGGCGGCAAGTTCAGGGAGCCCACGTGCCAGTGCCCAAAGGCAACATCCAATCAGCGTGCTCTGTGGGGGACCTTATCCCGACCTCGTGCCGAGCCCCACACCCAGAGTCATTTCTGTTTCCTGGACACAACCCTCAGGGCCTCAGACACGGCTCCCATGCCCTGCTCCCCTCCTGTGCCCCAAGCAAGCTTCTCCCGGGCTCTTCCAGCGCTGGTCATTGTGCAGCCTTCCCCAGGCACCTGAGGCAGGAACCTGGGAACGGGAGGAGGGTCAGCTTCTTGGGACCCAAAGGGATGGAGGGGTGGGGGGTCCTGGGAACCTGGGGGAGAGTGGCCAGAAGGGAGATGGGTGCTGATGGGCATAAAACACCTGCCCACCTGCGTCCCCATCCTGGCCACTCACCTAGTGAACCGGCTTCCCGCCCCGGCCCCGTGGAGCCCTGGCATGAGCAGGATGCCACGGGCCCTCACCTCGCATTTAGCTCGTGAGGAAGCGTACCCCGAGAAGGAGGCAGCACACCGGAATCTATGTTCCTGGGAGAACTGAGCTTTCTGCTCCTGGGAACACAGGCAGGGAAAACGGATCATTCCTGGCCAGTCGCTTGTTAATTGGGGGCTCCTCCAGTATTGGGGTCCAAAGAAGAGTTTGAAGTCACCCCGACTCCTGGCCGCATCTCCAGAGCCCAGCACTTCCCCACCCGCCTCCCTTCCCAGCTCCCTGCATTTCAGCACCCAGGGTGATACGTAAGGGTTGCAAGCCTGGCAGCTTAAAGCACACCCAACGCCTCTTGTCCTGTGCTGTTCACGTCCCTGCGGACGTGACCTGGGCATCTCTTAGGGCCCCTGATGGTGAGGTCCTGGCACGAAGCCCTGGGGCTGCTGACAACCCTGGAGATGATCTGTCAGTGTCCCCAAGAGTCGAGGGGTGAATCTGTGGAGCAAGAATCGTTGGTCCACCCCCAAGACAACAGTCTGTCAACTGTCCCCACCTCTAATCTCCACCACCCCAAACCCAAGCCACAACACAATTGATCCATCAGAAGGGACACAAAGGTGAGTTTTGAGGTCACCCCTGTGACCCAGGCCTAACGATTAAGAGCCCCAGACTTCTGGCACTGAATCTTGATTCCACTCTAGTAGGTTAGACTCGGTTTTCTTATCTATAAAACGGAGAGAACGGTCTCTCACTAGCAAGGCGTGGGGGAGGTTCTCTCAGTTACCAGAGCTAATTAACAAAGTACCCCAACACCTAACAGTTTAAAACAATGGCGACACCTATTTTGGCCAGGTTCAGTGGGGACAGCTTGACTCTGCTCCATTTGGCATCAGCTGGTGTAGCTTGAAGGCTAGTGCCCAGAACCATCCAAAAGCTCATCCATTCACATATCGGAGACCTGGGCTCAGGGTGTCAGCCAGAATGACTACATGCAGCCTCTTCATGTGGCCAGGGCTTCCTCACAGTATGGTGGCTGCATTGCAAGGGTGAGCATCTCCTGGGATAGTGGCAACATTCCAAGGGCAAAAGCATCTGCAGAGTCAGGTAGAAGGCATATGACCTTTTGTGACCTAACCTCACAAATCATGCGGGGTCAACTCTCTTATATTCTACTCATACGTGTGGTCACAGAGTCCCACCCAAGTTCAGGGAGAGGAGGAATATACTGGTACTTCTGTCAGTGGAGACCGGTGAGGTCTCAGAAGAGCATGTGAGATGGGAGATATTGTTGGAAAATATAATCGCCAAAGGAGGGGAGAATGAGAAAATGCTACGTAAGTGTTTAGCATGTAAGTGAGTGCTCAATAGTTGGTAGCTATCATTGTATCATCTGTATTGTTGGAAAGAGCGAGCATCTCTTTACGTAAAAGATGTCCTTCTGGCCCTCTGACAGCTGAAGGTGAAGCAGAAAGTGGAGTTGTTTCCGTTGATGCTGCCATAGAAATTGGCCCAGAGGTACTCTGGGGCTCGTCCAAAGTCACCCAACATACCAGCAGCCAGTCCATTATCAGCCAGCCTGGCCTCGGACACTGCTGTTGCCAATACTTGCTGCCCCTGGGGGGTACGTACCTTAGCCTCAGTTTCCCCTCTGAATAATGGGACTATCCGCCCTAGAAGCTCTGCCACCCTAGAAGCTGAGGGGATCCGGGTGGAGGGCATCTACCCTCTAGTGTTGCTCGGCCTGGGCCACCAGCCACGCCGGTTCTATCCCAGGCCTGGGAGCTCGGCTGCCTCTGAGCCCGAGCCTGGCACTCGTTCCGGGACGTGCAGCCTGAGCCTGCCAGGTCAGAGCACAGATCTATTTTGGAACCTGGGACCCCGTGGAGGCTCAGAGGAGCCTGTGACCCAGAGAACCAGCATGGCCCTCTGGATTTTGTTTGTTTTCATTAAACAAGCACAGCATGTCCCTCATAGAAAAGTCAGAAAAAAATATATTCGTAGGAGGGAAAAAATAGATGTTGCCTGTGCTCTCACCAGCCTGAGGCACAAACTAAAGCTAACGGTTTGGACTATTTTCCTCCTAATCACGTCCCTCGACATAAAGATGCATATGTTTTTGGATGGATTTTCTAGCAGAAACAAAACAAAACAAAACACAAAGAACCATTCTCTAAACTTTTAAAATTTTACATATTTTGAATTTACCCTTTTTTTTAAAAAAAAAGGGAATTAGAAAATTGTATAGAATAATATAAGCTTATTATACCCATCACTCCAAATGAGCACATGTCATTTTGCATGTTAACATTTTGCAAAGTTGTCCCAGATTTTTAAAGAAGTTAAATATTATTACAGGTAAGGTTGGTATCCCTCACATCATCCTTCCCAGTCTCATTTTCTCTCCCTCCTTGCCCATAGGCCCATATATATGTATCAATAAATAACGTACATTTTTACATGTATCCATAAATAATGTACATCAAGTATATTCAAAACTTAAATATGGGGTGTCCCAAAAAATGTATACACACACTTTGAATAACTATAAAGGCAGGGTGTATTAAAATACATTTCATTTTCAAAATTGAGCTACCAGCTGTTAAAGTTTATATACATTTTTCGGGGACACCCTATATATGCTACTAAGCTGTAAGCAATGTCCACTCGTGCAGTATGTTTTCCAGATCTACCCAAGTTCCACATGTAGATCTTGTGACCAGGGTCATGTTCTTTTCACTGCTGAGCATTGCCTCAATACCACTCTTCATTCAGCCCAGGAAGGATGGACGATTGTTCTGTAATTCCTAACGAGGCGGCTGTGGCTGTCTTATACCTGCACCCTGTGCCCATGACCTGAGGTTTCTCTAGGGTACTTATGGAGGAGCGCTTCTCCTGGGATGTGGGGTATATTCAGTGCCAGCCTGAGGACACGGCCACGTTGTGCATGAGCATTTTCGCTGCTCCGAATTCCTGCCACCCCTTAGTATTATCAGGCTTTACATTTGTGGCAATCTGATGGCTGTGAACTGGTGCATAAAAATGGTGTATCCCCCTCCTCAAATGGAAGCAGATTAAGTGGAAGTTACACTGACACTATCCCAGGACCAAACTGGGATTGCCACTAAAATATAGAAAAACCATCTCGAATAATCAACTGAAGACCAGCTGGAGAGAACCCTATAACCAAGGATGGAAAGTGGAGACCACATACTAGTAGAGCCTGGTAGGTAGGCAGTGTGGAGGTGCGAGAGGGCTGGCTGGACTCCTACAGACAGCAGCTGAAGTTCCGAAGAGATATCTCAGCCGGGGGTGGGAGGGTTGGGGGGGAGGGTCCCACTGAGAACTCTGGGGTCTAAACCCCAAGCTGGGCTCCCAGGCCCAGAGCACCAGAACTGAGAGCACAAGCTCAGGAGGCACAGAGAGTCCCAAGCAAGAAAAACCCAAAATCCAGACACATCATAATCAAAATGCCAGAAATTAAAGACAAAGAGAGGATCTTAAAGGCAGCAAGAGAAAAGCAATTTGTTACCTACAAAGGAGCTCCCATAAGGCTGTCAGCTGATTTTTCATTAGAAACTCGACAGGCCAGAAGGGAATGGCATGAAGTAGTCAAGGTAATGAAAAGCAAGGATCTGAAACCAAGACTACTCTATCCAGCAAGGCTATCATCCAAAGATGGTGAAACAAAGAGCTTCCCAAACAAAAAAATCAAGCTGAAGGAGTTTATCACCACCAAACCCGCATTACAAGAAATGTTAAAGGGACTGCTGTAATAATCAGAAGAAAGAGAGAGAGAAACATAGGTATAAAGAATTAAAATGACAATAAATAAGTACCTACCGTCAATACCCTTAAATGTAAATGGCTTAAATGCTCCAATCAAAAGACATAGGGTAGCTGAATGGGTTAAACAATGAATGGGTTACCAATGAGATCAAGAAAGAAATAAAAAACTTCCTGGAAACAAATGACAGTGAACACACAACAACCCCAAATCTATGAGACACAGCAAAGTAGTTCTGAGAGGGAAGCTCATAGCATTACAGGCTTACCTCAGAAAACAAGAAAAATTATTATTATTATTATTATTATATATATATATATATATATATATATATATATATATACACATTTATTGATTTCAGAGAGGAAGGGAGAGGGGGAGAGAGATAGAAACATCAATGATGAGAAGGGTTTGCAGAGAAAGTGCCCTCCGGGTTGCTGCTGGCCACAGGGCCACCGTGGGCCAAGCACTTCATTTACTCTTTCTCATGCCACCCCCCTCCCCCCGACCATGGAGGGTCCTTCTGTCTCCAGGGCAAGAGACACAGGTGCAACCGCCTGAGGCCACCCCCCTGCCAGGGCGATGGGGGTGGGTTTCAACTCAAACTTGATTGGCTCAGAAGTCTTACAAGGAGAGTGGGGGAGTCTGAGGAGGGAGAGGCTTGTCTTCGTTTAGGGTAGCGAGGAATGAGATGTGATAGGACAGATTCAGGCGAGGGATGGCCTGAATTAAATGGCCCTGTGCCCACTGCATTTAATGCGGGCTTGACGGCTTGTCCTTTACCCCTGTCTGGACAGTTCCGCTGAGCTATCCCCTCTTCACCTCTCCAGTAAAAAGCCTGGAGGATGAAGGAGCCAACATCTCCGCGGTCCAGGAAATGATGGGAGAAAGCTTAGGCCAAGAACACGTTGCCTCATCTCCACGGATCCTGGGGCGCGGGGAGTAGAGCCGCCGCCACTGCCCTCCTCTGCAGACCGCCCCCTGCTTTTCCACTGGAGATCCAGCCCTGCCCACCCCCAGTCTATGAGGCGGCAGCTGGAGCGGTCTCTTGGCAGGCCCCACCTCTGCTGGCCGCCGGGGTGTTGTTGGGAAGCTCTTCATTTCGCCATCTTTGAACGACAGCCTTGCTGGAAAGAGCAGTCTTGGGTTCAGCGGGGGGAACAGGGCCCCATCAGGTGACGCCTTCCCAAGGACTGCATGCGGACCGGCAGAGAGGTGCCGCCGTCAGGAATGCTTTCGGCTGCACGTAACAAGGAAACGAAGGCTGCGGTTCAAACAGTAGAGTCTTACTTTCCTCTTTCAGGAAACGTCTGAAGGGTGGTGTTCAGCGGCTTGGCAATGTCAGAGCTAATGTGGCGGTGATACCTGGGCCCTTCCCTCGGGACCGCGATGGTCCATCTCCCTGATCCTGCCTGTGCTCCAGCCGCTGCTGCCCCTGTTACCAGAGCAGCACAGCTTCCCCTCCCGCCCTCTGAGGGCGGCTCACATCTCACTGGCCATCGCTGTGCCATGTGCCCCGCAGCTGCAGGGGAGGCTGGGAAGGGGGACCCTGGCTGCACAGCCTCCACAGTGGGAGGAGCTGATGGGAATGGGCCCTGGATTAGCCAACCCCAAGGCCTGTGGTGGGACATGCTTTTTGCCTCAGGATGTGGTTCTTTGGAGAGGTGGGGAGAGAATGGTCATTACACGAGCAAATGATAATATATTACATTTAATTTATTTATTTTATATAATATTTAAAATAGAAAAATGTATTTTATAAAATACTTTTAAGGTATTTCTATATAAAAATATATAATTTATTTTATACAAAACAAAACACACATTGTTTGTTGCTTGCCCCCTTAGGCTGGACTTAATGAACTTCTTTCTCTTGGACAAGAGAGGCCTCGTGGTAGATTCTAACTCAGAGTTTGGAATCAGGCCACCTGGGTTCCAGTCCTGATTCTGCCGTGAGTTTGGGTTTGGCGGAGTCATTTCACCTCTCTGAATTCCTGCTGTTTAACCTGTAAAATTATTGTGTGGATTGGGCCAAATATGATATGTCCAAGGTTCTATCACAGAGTAGGCCCTCAACACACAGTAACTCCCTCCTCCTTCCTGTCATTCACTTCCATGAAGTTTGCGGAGCTGGAGGCGAATTTCCCAGCTCTGTTTTTTGGTGGCATTTGTCCAAACTTCTCTTTTCCCTGTAGACCAAGTCTGATGTGATTTATTCCCATATCCACAACCCATAGACCACAGGTGCTCAAGAAATGCTTGAATTCGATTAGATGGCACAATACTTTATCCATCCATTTAACAAATATTTATTGAGCGCCTGCTGTATGCTAGGTACATTGTACACCATGGGGATTCGGAAATGAATGCCTTAGATACAGTCCATGCCCTCAGGAGCTCACAATTGAATGGGGGAGATGGACAGCAAATAGGCAAATACATTTAAAACATGATGTCAGACAATAAAAACGCCACGAAGAAACCGCGGTGGGGAAAGGGATAGAGAGTGTGTTTTGTGGGGTGCCCGGGGAAGACCTCTGTGAGTGCAGATCCTTGAGCCTCGCTAGAATGATGAGAGGATACCCACAGAGAGAACAGTGTGGCCTGAAAAGACTTGTAGGGTAAACGATGGGTGGCCAGTCTGAGAGGACACCCCTGTGCATGTCAGCAAAGACAGAAGGTGGGGGCCCGGAGGACTGGAGAGCCAGCAGTGACCACACTGCTTGGTGCCGAGGCCAGACTCCGCTTGAGCCCTCCTCCTTGGCCACCAGATGGCAGCTCGTGATGTCAAGCCTGGAGCCGGGGTAAGAGACTAACAATAACAATAATGCTATATAATAAAACTCTAATATGCAAATCAACCGAATGGCAGAATGACCGGCTGCTATGACATGCACTGACCACCAGAGGGCAGACGCTCAACGCAGGAGCTGCCCCCTGGTGGTCAGTGCGCTCCTACAGCAGGAGCGCCGCTCAGCCAGAAGCCCCGCTCTCCCACCTCTGATTCAGGCGGGCAGTAAGGAGCGAGGGGTCCCAGACTGCAAGAGGGTACAGGCCGGGCCCCTCCAGTGCACGAATTTCGTGCAACAGGCCTCTAGTAATGATAATAATAATGGAAGCCACTGCCAGTATTCAAGAGTACTCACCACTCGCGGGGTACCGAGCTGATTGCTCATAGGCCTGATCTCCTTTGATCCTCATGGTGACGCAGCGAGGAGGGCACAGCGGGTGTCAGCCCAGCTTGCAGATGAGAACACAGAGGGTGTCTGAGGGTACGTCCAAAAGGCAGGACCTTTAGGTGAGCAGCACGTCCCTGAGACAAGCTTCCTTCCCAATGCGCGGCCTTTCACCGGGGCTCGTGCCTTCACTTCGTTACGTGCCAGGCCTGGTGTGTGGGGCTGAGGACGCAGCCGCGAACAAAATACTAGCAGGTGGCGATCCTGGACCTCAAGGAGCTGATATTCTAGTGGGAAAGCAGGCAATCAATACGTAAGGCAAGTCAACAAGAAGGGGCCAGATAAGGCTGAGGAGCATGAACTCATTGAGTCAGGAAGCTGCAGGTCTGCGATGGGAGGAGGTGGCGTCCTGAATGTCTAGGTGAGAGGAGACCCCTCACATTAGGCTGAGAGCAGGGATGAGCCGCATGACGTTCTGGGAAGGGGTCCCTGGCAGAGGAAACAGCGTGTGGGAGGGCAAGTGCAAAGGCCCGAGGCAAAATGAGCTCTGCGGAGTCAGGGAACAGACAGGAGGCCAGTGGCTGGAGCGCAGTGAGCTGCAGAGGAGGGTGACGAGCTGCAGAGGGTGCAGGGATGGGACAAGGGGCAAGTGTGGGTGGGCAATGGGGGGAAGGGTAGAGGGCACTCCTGAAAGGGCGCATCTGGCTGCCTGCTCTGGGGGTCCAGGCAGGGGCACCCAAAGGAGGAGAGAAGACAGGGGTCTCAGCCCAAATCTACCTCCCCTCTCCACCGGACTCTCTCTCTCTCTCTCTCTCTCTCTCTCTCGCTCTCTCGCTCGCTTCCTACAAGTGGAGGCTAGATCCCTGGGGAAAATAAGGCCCCAGCTTGAGTCCATAGGCCCTTGGAATGGCATGGTCGCATTCCTGGATCCTGGAGAGCCTGCGGCAGAAGAAAGGAAAGGGACAGACAGCCCCGAGAGTCAAGGCCTCACAGCCCTGCCCGGCCTCTGACTTGCTGTGTGACCTGGTGCTCATCACTGCCCACCCCCGGGCCTCCCTTTTCTCCTCCATCTGAGGGTGGGCTGGGCTGGCTGCGCTGTTTTCCAGCTGCTGCCCCTGGGCAAGCCATTGAACCTCCCATGCCTCAGTTTCCATGGGGATGGCCCAGCCCCCAGGGGTTATGGTGAGAATTAAAGGCACAGTGATCAGTGCTCAGTACCTGCTGGAACTAATGTTATTACGATTATTTTTCCATGCTAATGGGGATCCTTTCTGAGGCCCCTTTCCAGCTTTCAGATCGGCCTGGTTGTTGCCTACACCTCCCCCCCTCGGCCAGGGTTGAGGGGTCATGTTCACCTACATACTCTACCCGGTGCTCTGCCTGGGCCCGGGGTGGAGGACGGGGCTTGCCCTCCCCTCCACGAGATGGGCCCTACCCCCCTCCTGCTCCAGCCGTGCAGCTCTCCTGTCCAACACCCTTCTGAGGGGACCCAAGCTTCACTCCCCTGAAAAAGGTCATTTCCACCAGGAGGAGAAGTCGGGGCCAGACGTCGCCCCTGAGGCCTACATGGCTCCTCAGGAGGATCCGGAAGACCACGGTTGTTTTCCTGAGAGTCTGAAGCGAGCAGGAAGGGAGCAGGAAGGGACGAGGGAGGAAGTGGAGTCCCAAGCACTTGCTACCTTTTAAAGGAGGCTCTCCATCAGGTCCCAGGGGACAGGGTTCCCCACATTCTTCATGCTTCCCTGCCACCCTGGCTCCTGGCCCATCCACGCAGCGCTCGCCCCCCCCATTTCCTGCGGGCGTGACCCCTCTCCTCCACCCTGCCCCAGCTCCGCGGGAGACCAGCAACGTGGGCTGCTCTCCTCTCCGCGGGCCCTGCGTGATTAACATGCAGGAGGCGCCTCTGTCCAAAACACGTGGCGAGGCCCTAATCGCTCCCAGCCTTCTTGGCTGAGCGGCCGCGGCGGCTGGCTGCCCTCGCCCGACACTGGAAGGGAGTCAGGGATGCGGGAGCAGAGGCCAGAGCGGATCGCAAGCCAGCGTCAGACTCCTGCTGCAGTGCTCAGGCCGGGCGGGCAGGACCCGCTGTGAGTGGAGGGGGCTGGGCAGCTCAGCGCTCACTCCCCAGGCTTCAGTTTCTTCATCTGCACGTTTGGGGGTGAGCGTGGAAGATTTCATGCTTAGACCGATGCCCGGGCCCGTTGTAAACACTCGAGACATCCCCCTGTAGACGTTAACCCTCAGATTCCCACTGTCCCCTCAGCTCGGCTTCCCTGCCCCGCCTCTGCCACCTCCGTGAACTGCTCTCCAGGAGGCACTTGCCACCGTCCAGGGAAGGACCCCTGGCTGCCCCTTCGCAGCTCTACCCTGGCACCGAGCAGCCCCCAGGGGCTCAAAGCACCTTCGCCAACTTCGGGGGAGCCCCCTCCGTGTGCTAGACACTGCGCTCCCTGCTGCTCTCTCTCTCCCTGTTCTAATAAAGCCACGATCAGGCCTGCGAAAGAAGACCTAGAAGGCTATGCAGCCAAGAGTTAACATTGTGTCTGGGTCCCCTCCACGGCCCTCCCCCGCTCTTTACGCACGGAAAGCTCTAGAGGGACGCACCCTGACACGCGGCCTTGCAGCTCCCTTTGTCCTCTGCACAATGGGGTCTGGCGGGGGCGCCAGCTCGGGAGCCCTGCGTCAGGCTTTTTCATCACTGCATAGTTTGCCACCAAGCGGCTGGGCCACCCTGTCGGTGGAGCCAGAGGCCCTGACGGACCTCCGGGCTGTGGTTCTTTCTGTTCCTAACAGGGCCGCGGGGAGAGCCCTCATTCATGCCTCTTGGTCCACAGGGGCACGGTTTCTCTAAGCAGAACCCTGGCCCCGAGGCTGATGGACAGCACATGCGCTTTGTGTGGGGGGTGTGGGGGGGGAGGGCACCGTCAAACCTCCCCTCCCCAGAAGGCTGCTCTAGACCCGCATACCTGCTGCCTCCAGGCCATGTGTGAGGGTGCCTGTCACCCCCGGGCTCCGTCCTGGCAGTCCCCTCCCTCTCGGGTGGCTAGAGGGTTGAGCATCCTCTCAGGGCCGAGCTGTTGGTGTCCTCTCTCAGGCAAACAGCCCTGGTGGAGAGCAGTGTTGACCTCTGTCTCAGGGGACGCTGTCACAGGCACCGGCAGGAGTCAGGGGTCCGTGGGAGGAGGTTCAGATCCACGAAGGCGGTGCGGGAGAGCTTTGGACTCGGGGTTCTGGAGCCAGGTGGCCCGGGTTTGAATCCTGGCGATGCCCTTGCTGGCTGTGTGACTTTGGGCAAGTTACTCAACATCTCTGAGCCTCAGCTGGGTCATCAGAAGAGCCAATCTAGTAGGCGCATCTAGCCCCGACAGCTGTTGGGAAGTTTGAAAGAGTTAGGCCACACTCAGCGCCTCGGACAGTGCTGGCACACTCCCCGTGGGCGTGATTATGTGGGTACCTGCAGTGCTGAGACTGGGAGGGCCCTCAGGGGAGGCGCAGTAGCCGCCGCTGTTTACACTGAATGCGGACCGTGCCGAGTGCTTTGCACGAACTGGCTTATTGAATCCTTACAACCAAGGGAACCCGAAGCTCCGAGAGGTAAAGGGACGTGCCGGCCTGGATCTCAGGGCTGCTCCCCGACATGTGCCGTTGCTCAGGCCCCAGTGGGGAAGGTGCCGGGTGTGAGGGTGGCCTGGCCTGGCCGGGAAAGGGGATTTCCAGGGCTGGAGCCTGGTCCAGAGCAGGAGTGCTGATGAGGAACAGATGTACCGAGTCGGGGCTCCCACCCATCGCTCCTCCGCAGCCTGGGGTGGGGATGGCGATGGCTTCCAGATGGGCTCGGCTCGGAGCGGTACCTTAAGTGACTGTCTGGGTCCCCACAGGGCGGGCCAGGAGACCTCAGGAACGTCAGCCTTTCTCCCAGCCTCAGTTTCTCCACCCGAGAGATGGGCATTCTCCATCGAGCTGGCCTGGCAGAGCGGTCGTGTGGGGAAACCGAGGAACGTGAGGGAATCTCCCAAACTGCGGAGGCCTGTGCACACCGGACAGGTTCTCCCAGACCAGGCGCCCCTGTGGCAGTAGAGCTTTTTCATTTGGTTTTCCTTTTCTATTTGCGTTTACTTTCGGAATGTATCATACATACCCATAGCACAAAACCCCGAAGGTACGAACGGGCACGTGGGGAGAGTGAGTCTCCCACTTCCGCCTCCAGTCACTCCGACGCCCCTTCCCCCAGGCACCCCGGCACCCATTTCTCTCCCAGAGATACTTTATGAGCATCCAAGGAAATCCACACAGGAGTTTTCTACCCAGGGACGGCCAACTTCATCCACTATTTTGCTCTGTCCTTTTGTTATTCAACAAGACACTAGAGGTCTTTCTACATCACTCCGTAAAGAGCTCCGGAGTCTTTTAGACGCCTGAATAAGATGACATTCAAAACGTCACGAAAGTCTTCAGCAGGGACGCTGACCAGCCAGAAGGGGTCCAAGCAGTGCCTAGCCCGGGCAGCTGCTCGGTGCTGGGGGCCGGAGCCGGCTCTGGTCTTCTCGGTGTTTTCACTGGGTGGTGTGCCACCATTACTGTCTTCAGGTGAGGGCACGGAGGCAGTTTCCAAGGCGTTCCTTTTCCAGCCACGGTGGCAGCGAGTACCCATTTTGTACCTCTGTGGGAGGACATACGTAGGGCTATTTTCTAGAGGTAAAATTACATTCTACATTAATACATAAAAAAAATTATTTCAACCCATGCCTCATACCACATACAAAAATTAACTTGCAATGGACCACAGACCTAAATGCCAAGCTTCAACCTGGTAGACATGCAGACAGAAACACAGGAGAAAAATCTCTGTGATCCTGGGTCAGGCAAAGATGTTTTAAATGAGACACAAAATGAATGAACCATAAAATGGAAAATAAATTTGACTTAATCAAAATTTAAAACTTCTCTTCTAATGACACTGTTAAGAAAATTAAAACCACAGATCGGAAGAAAATATTTTCAAAAGTAATATCTGATTTAAAAAATTTGTACCCAGAATATATTTAAAGAACTTTCACAATTCAATAATGAGAAAACAACTAATGCAATAAAAATGGGCGAAATATTGAAAAAGATACTTTGCTAAAATACAGCTATTGATGGCAAATAACCACATCAAAAGATACACACTATTATGTGCAAACGCAAGTTAAAGCCACAGTGAGATACCACTACACTTATTAGAATAGCTGAAATTAAATAACTGATAATGCCAAGAGCTGGTGAGGGGAGATAGCAACTGGAACTGGAAAAAAAAAACAGTTTGGCAATTTTTATAAAATTAAATATATGATTTCCATATCACCCAGCTGGCAATCCCTAGCCTAGGTATTTGCCTAAGAGAAGTGGAAATGGTGGAAAAAAAAAACACACAAAAAAACAAACAAAAAACTGTACACAAGTGTTTATAGCAGCTTTTATCGCAATCAGCAAAAACATTCATCCTCCAACAGGTGAGTGGGTAAACAATGGACTACTACTCAGCAATGAAAAGGGACGAACTATTGATTTATACACCAAAAATATAGAGGAAACTCGAAGGCGTGATGACCAGACACAAGAGACTACCCACCGTATGATCCCCACATGTGCCTTACATGACCTGCTGGAAGAGGCAGAGCCACGTGTCAGAGAGCAACCTGATCAGTGTTTGTCAGGGTGGGCGGGAGGGGGGAGGACATCAACGGCCAAGGGGCCTGAACACGTTCCGCGTGATGGAACTGTTCCAGATCATGGCCGTGGCCCTGGCCACACGACCGTACCTATTTGTCAAAATGCAATGAACTTCACCGTTCCCAGGGGTGCATTTTATTTACTGTAGTAAATTATGTTTCAATAAACCTGATATTTAAGCCATACCTACGTTGATAAATTTGATAACTGCTTCCAGCTGCCCACAGGGATAGAGGCTGCACCCATTTATTGTTCACGCTCATAGTGTGAGAGTGAGGGCAGGACTTCGGAGGGTGAATAGGAAGTGAAGAGCGGGGGTTCGATGACCAGATTGGAGGCTGTTTGCTGAGACCTTGGGGTGGGGGCTCGATTCTGATCCGCTGCAGCCTGTGGATGTCATGGGCAGTGGCTGCTGCTTGACGGGTAACAGGATATCTCATTCCGGCCTAGAGCCGCATTGGGGTCATTCATTCATTCATTCATTCATCCCTTCAACTGTGTCCCACCCTGTGCCAGATTGGGACTGGGCACAGGGACCCAGAGAGGAGTCAGACCCAGGCCTTACCCTCATGGGGCTCCCAGTCTAGGGACAGTACAGGCCTGTCATGCAGCGCTAATGAGAGCGGCACCTAACCTACCTTAGGGGGTGTCTGGGAAGGCTTCCGGGGGGAAACAGAGTCAGAGCTGAAACCAATAAAATGATCAAGGAGACCTCATCTCCCCTGGACATTTAGGATGTTGCAGGTTTTTGTGACCACAGGTAGGCTGCAGAGAACAGCCCTGTACAAAGCACACCTGTCATTATGCATGTGGGCAAGGCGAATTAGAGGCTAAATCCCTAGAACGGATTGCTGGGTCAGGGGTCATGTGCATGATAATGTTGATAGATGTTGTCAGTTCGCCGTCCATAGAGGCTGGGCCATGTCCCTTCCCCTAGGAAGGTAGGAGAAAAAACCGGCTCACCTACAACCCACCCGAGGCCCCGTGGTTTCAAATTTGGGCTCCTTGCCCATCAGATAGGTGAGAAATGGTACTTCTGTGTGACTTTATTGTCGTTTAATTGGAGCGAGGTTGGCAGTCTTTTCCGGTGTGTGGGTCAGAGTCGTTTAGGGTTCCTTCTCCAGACGCTGAGGGGAAGACGACAGTGGAGCTCTGGACGCATTTCCTCCCGGGATGCTCACCTCCCTGGGCTGAGTGGGATGTGCCCCGTGGGTGCCTGTGCATGGAGCGCCCCCTGGTGGAGGACAAGGTTTTGAGTTCTCATTCACTACTTAATTTCTGAGTCTCAGATTCTTCTGTAAAAAGTAGGAATAATAATAAAATCTACTTCAGAGGGCTCTGGGGAGGATGGATTTAAGTTTTCAATCTTAAGTGCCTGGTATGGTTCCTGGTCAGACTTAGTGCTTAAGAAATGGTTGTTGGGCCCTAACCGGTTTGGCTCAGTGGGATAGAGCATCGGCCTGCGGACTCAAGGGTCCCAGGTTTGATTCTGGTCAAGGGCATGTACCTTGGTTGCCGGCACATCCCCAGTAGGAGGTGTGCAGGAGGCAGCTGATCGATGTTTCTCTCTCATCGATGTTTCTGGCTCTCTATCCCTCTCCCTTCCTCTCTGTAAAAAATCAATAAAATATATTTTTAAAAAGAGAAATGGTTGTTGAATGAATAAATGAAATATATGTTGTAATAAAAACTTTTATTATTTAAACCTCACAGTGACACCATGTGGGATAGTCACTATCCCCTTTCACAGATGAGGAAACTGAGGCAGAAAGAAGTACAGGATCTTGCTTGAGGGCCCCTAGCTGGCCAGAGGTGGAGATGGGATCTGTGGCCTTGCTGTCTGGCTCTTACCTGCCCCACTGCCCTAGGAGAGCAGTGCTGTTCCAGTTGTCCGTTGTTGGACACAAACCTCCCCAACCTGAGAGGCATGAAGCATCAACCATTTTTTTGTGCTCCTGGGTTCTGAGGGTCAGGGGTTCAGACAGGACAGAGTGGGGCCAGGGTCTCTCTGCCGGGGTCCTCGCTGGGAAGACTATGCCTGGGGCTGGAGCGGCTGGGGCTGGGGGCTCCCTTCGGAGATGGCTTCTTCAGTTGCAGGTCTGGCTGCACCTATTCCACCTTGTGGCTGGCAGGTTTCATGAAAGACTATCGGTGAGTCTAGGAGCCATGGAGGGGGTGTGGCTGTGGGGATGGAGGAGCCAGCAGTCCCCAGGGCTGAGTCCCTGTGTTCCAGCGTCTGACAGCCCAGGGGGGTTCTGGGGCTGGCACCCCATTAGGAGCTTCTTCTCCAGGCCTTGGCATGTGCTGTGTCCTGAGCTGGGACCCCTCCCCCATCCCATCAACGCCCCCTCCTTCTCCAGTTCTCAGCCTGGTTATCTGGTCTGAGAGGAGGAGCTCCCGGAGCCCTGTAAGCTGTGGGTGGGTGTGCTGTCCCTCCCCCTGGACCCTGTCCTCTGAGGAGGGCCTTTGTAACTGACTTGTCCACAGACTGAGAGCTACAGCGACAAGGCCTGGGGCACACCTGCTGGGCACACAGCAGGCACTTTGGTATATTTATTGGACGGATGGATAATGGAGACTGATGAATTTTGAATGACTTTCACTTGAGCCTCAGTTTCCTCTTCGAGAAGTTAGCTTGCGGGGTTTCTGTGAGGGTGGCAGGAGATGAGGGCGTGAAAAATGTCCGCACAGGAAAGCAAATGAGTCAAATGGGAGTTACTGTGATCTTTATTGAGGAGAGGAAATGAAATACTGCCCCAAAAGCACTTCACTGTCTGACACATACAAATAAGACATTGCTCTTATTAATCATTATCATGATTACTATTTTCCCCCAAATATTTTATTGATTTTTAGAGAGAGAGTGAGGGAGAGGGAGAAAGAGAAACACTGATCAGCTGCCTCCGGAGACCGAGCCTGCAACCCAGGCATATGTCCTGACCAGGAATCGAACCAGCAACCTTTGGGTGCATGGGATGATGCCCAACCAACTGAGCTACACTGGCCAGGGCGTCGTGATCACTATTATTTATGTTATTATAAGAATGCATATTTCCTGAGTCAACAGGACCACACAAGAAAGTTTGAAATGTTCCCATTGGTGAAAATGGAGACATAGAACACTGCTCCCCGTCCCTGGCTGTCTTAGCAGGAGGCCAGGAACTGCCAGTCATGATTACTGGCTGTGGGATATTGGGCTCGGGTCTTCCTCTGAATGTCACTCAGGTCACCACGGCAACGCTGGTCCTCCGGCCTGAGGCAGGAGGCAGCCTCCCCGCCCCTCCCCAGGTGTAGCTAGGAGAGAAAAGCAACACCTCCTTCCTATTTCAGAAAAACGTTGTAATTAGGGCTGTTGCTCTATTTCTGGTTCGGCTGCGCCCTCTAGTGACAGGAGGTGGGAATGAGAGGCCGGGCCTCGGTGCAGCATCAGGCAGGGATGGGGACCTTCGGAGAGGGCCCAGGTGTCCGGGCGGGAGGAGCAGGGCAGGAAACCTCCAGCTCCGGCCAAATCTTTGTCCTCTCCCACTGGAGGGGCCGCACCATCCTCTGGGCTCCGCCCGCGGCCTGGCCAGGTTCTGAGTTTATCTCTGAGCCTCACAGGTGAGAGACAGTGACTCGGGAAGCTGTCCTTCCCAGCAAAGCGCTCCAATCCTCAGAAGAATGCGGGAGAGGCTGGGAGTGTAAAGAATTAAGAGCTGGAGGGGAGGGCAGGTCTGAGCTCCAAAGGTCCCAGGAGTGGCTTAGGCACTGAAACATCTAGCTTCTCATTTGAAACGTCAGAAACAACCTTGACCACAGACCCCAGCTGGGGACAGAAAACCAGCTCCCGTGAGGGAGAGAACACGGCCCGGGGATTGCCGGAAGGGAAACTTCTACTCCTCTCTGGGTCTCTTAAAGTTGTGGGTTTTAGAAAAGTCAGCATCCTCGCATTTGCATCTTATCAGAAAACTCTGTATTTAGACCCCCGCTGGCGGTCCCGGCGAGCTGCCCTCGCACTGAGCTTGTCCTGGAATACCCATCGCAGAGTTGGCTCTCACTGTCTGCTCCCGAACTCGTCCACAGGTGGGACCCGGACATGGGAATTTTTTAAAAGCACCCAGAGGATGCTGCCAGGCCACCAGGTTTGGGCACTGGATTAAATCCAGTCACACCTTCTCTTCGTCTACCAAAGGGGGAAGCAGGCCCAGAAAAGGGAGATGATTTGGCCTTGGCCCCACAGACCGCTGACAGGCTGGGGCTCGAACCCGTGCCTCCCAGTGCTGAGGCCACCTCACCGACAGTGCAGGCGTTACATGGCTCTGTGGGATTGTCATACCTCCCTGGCCCCTTGCACGTCATACAGAGCGCAGATAGGTCCGGGGCCACTTCTGTGGTCATGGGGCTAAAGGCACCGGGGTGGTGGGACCATGGTGCTCTCTTCTGTTTCTGGCTGACCCCCTTCTCGTGGGGCCTGGCGGGTCTGAGGGCCAAAGCCCAGCCCCAGGCGCCACTGACACGCCGGGCTCCCTCAGCCCCGAGCATTCCCGTGCAAACAACCCACATGGTTCCATTTCGGCTACCCAAGCCCAAGAAGCATTTGCAAGTTCCTTTTTCCTTTTCCCTTTATTAAAAAAAAATGTTGGGGTCTTGAAACAACAAAGAGCATTTCAGAAGCACAAACTTTTGCAGAATAGAAGCTGGTGGTTTGGCCAGGTGAGGAGGGGGGAGGGGTCTAGCTGTCCCCAGGGAGGTGAGAGGGAGGGTGGGCCTTAGGGGTCAGGGGCTCCCCTTGTGCCAAGTGGAGGACGGGGAGGAGGGCCCGAGGCTGGGCACTCTCTTGGAGTGGGGGGAGTGATGGGATTTCGTCACCTTCAGCCTGCCCCAGCCTGCTGACACCCCCTTTCCCAGGTGCCCCATCCCACCCCGGGCCCCTCAGGTCAGAGTCTTCCTCTCTTAGCTGCTGAGCCCTCTGAGTTCAGATCAGCCAGTAATGCCGTTGCAAATGGGGAGTGCCCCTTCCTGGGGGTTCGGGGAACAGAGGGGGAAGGGGTGCCGTGCGGTGGAGTGACAAGCAGTGAGAGCAAACCTACTTCTGAGCTGGGCCTAGCCTGCGACTCCCCCTGGGCTTCTTGCCTGGCGTGTGGGGGTCACAGTGAAACACAGCGCTCGTGGTGGTGTGGGCGTGGGGCGTCTGCTCCTGCTCCTGAGCACCGTGCCCTTCATTCCCCTCAAAGGCCCGAAGTCCTCCAGCTGTGGACGTGCTGAGCAGGGCAGCCAACGGGTGGGAGGCACAGCCCCTGGGTTCCCTGAGGCCTAGGCAAGTCCCTTTCTCCGCAGGCCTCAGTTTCCCCAGGTGGGGGAGCAGAGTAGCCCGGATTTGCTCCAAGTTCCTTTCAGCTTCGACGGCCTCGTGTGGGCTGAGCCGGCTCCAGCTCCCTGATGGAGTGCTTGGATCCCTGAAGGACAGGGACCACAGCGCCGTGGGAAGAGGGCGGACTCTGCTGCCACGGGCGGGCACAGGGCTGCGGGTCCGGCCTGAGGCCGCACTGTGGCGCCTCCACGCTAGCTGGGCATAGGGAGCCTGTTCCGGAGCCTTCCTGGCGGAGCCGTGGCCCGGGGCGGTGGAAAAGGCCTCTAGGGGTTGGCCAGAGCAGGAGGCACGGGCAGCTGGGGTCTGGGGTCTCCGCTGGAGCAGAAGCAGGGCTCCCGGGACTCAGGAGCATGCCTGTGCTGTGTCCCTGGCCCACCCCTCCTCTGAAAAGGCGGGTCAGGACCGGGAAAGGCCTAGAAAAAGATATTTACTTTCTTTAAGGAGTAGATAGAAAGAGGTGGGCGGGGGGAGGGGGCAGGGCAAAGGCAAGGCACAGGCATTTGGTCTCTCAAAGTGTGTGTGTGTGTGTGTGTGTGTGTGTGTGTGTGTGTGAATGTGTGTGTGTGTGTGTGAGAGAGAGAGAGAGGGAGAGAGAGAGAGAGGACACAATGGAGAAATGATAAACAGGAAGAAAAATGGGAGGAAAGGAAAAGAAAGGCAGACAGATAAAAGGAAAGAGAAGAGAAGGGGAAAGAGGGAGGGAGGACAGGAAGAAAAGATGGAGAGGAAAGTGGACATGGAAGAAATACAGGAAAGAAAGGGAAGAAAAACAGAAAGGCAGCTTGACACGGAAACCAGAAACCAGGGGAAGAAAGATAAAAGGGAAAAGAAAAAAAGCAGCAGCAGCAGCAGCAGCAAGAAAGCCAAAGGGTGAGGATGAAACACGTGGCCTGGAGGAGGGTGGTCAGGCGCAGCCGCCCGCTCCTCAGGCCTGCGGCCGGCGGGGCCTCACGTCCAGCTGGCGGTCCATCTTCCTGTCCTTGCGCGGGCGCCGGTCTCTCCGGCCCTTCTTCGGGCTGGGGCTTCTCTCTGCAGCGGGAGCACAGGCTGCTGTTTCTGAGGCCAGCGGGGTCCTGGAAGACCCTCAGTCTGGAAGATGAGGGTGCCCCCTCCCCCCCACCTCCCAGCAGGGCCCAGAGTAGCATTTGGGCGCTGACCTGGCAACCACTCCTTTTGGAGTCTGGACTGTGGGAAAACGTACCCCAAACTGAACACTTCTCTCAGTTCCTTGGGGGCAGGGAGGGGTGCTCACTTGCTGGGCCCTCCCCAGGCCTGGAGATTCATACAGGGCCCCCCTAGGACTAAGGGTGGCCTGGTGGGGGTGCCCAGGAGCCTTCCATGGACACGCACTCCATGGCTTACAGGGATCTTTGCTGGAGGGAACACATTTACCCGCTCACCTTGGGGCCCCAGTGATGCCACGTGAAACAACGACAATCAAAAGAGCAGCAACAGCACAGAGCATTCAGCCAGTGGCCCCGCATGGCGGCCATGCTCCAAACGCTCTGTGTTAGACTGAGGGGAGCCGTGGGGGCAGGCACTGACAGGCAGCCCCGGGCCTGTACCTCACCCAGTGCCCCTGTGGGAGGGCTGGGCTGGGATGCAAACCCAGCCTAACTCAGAATCTTGACCCCATTGTGCCCCGACCCCTGTGGAGCTGGGGTGAGTTTTTTTTTTTAAAAATATATCTTACTGATTTTTACAGAGAGGAAGGGAGAGGGACAGAGAGTTAGAAACATCGATGAGAGAGGAACATCAATCAGCTGCCTCTTGCACACCTCCTACTGGGGGTGTGCCCGCAACCAAGGTACATGCCTTTGACCGGAATTGAACCTGGGACCCTTCAGTCCGCAGGCCGACGCTCTATCCACTGAGCCAAACCAGTCAGGGCGTGTTTCTGACACAAATATCAGATGAGTCCCACACCTCAGATGAGATGACTGAGACCCAGCGAGAGGCCTTGCTTGCTCAGTGGCACAGCCTGGGCTGCAGTTCCTGGTGTCACTTTCAAGTGGCTCCCAGCTCACGTGGCCAGGGGTGTCCCCGGGTTCAAGTCTTGGCTCCCCCATGTCCCAGGTGCCCGAGCTCCAGGTCGCTCATCCTTAAACACAACTTGGGATCCCTCTTTGCACACAGACCTACATTGGAATTCCAGGTCCATACTTCCCTAGCGGTGTGAGCCTTGGGCAAATGAGTTAACCTCTCTGGACCTCAATCTTCTCATGTGTAAAATGGGTGTAATAAGAATACCTACCTCATAGTGTCATTGTGCAGATTAAATGACTTAATGAGTCTAGAGAATTAGCATAGTGCCCAGCACATAGGAAGTGCACAGTTAACATGAGCTAATTCCATATTATTACTATTCACCATTCACATCTTACCTACCACACTCTGCAGTCCCTCTTTTCCACATTAATCGTTCTTAAGCACCCTCGGGGAATATTTCGGATATCTGTGTGGTGATCTTGGTTGTCACAAAGAAGGGGGTCTCAGAGGCATTCAGTGGACAGGGATCGGAGGTGGGACAGTCCCTCACCATAAAGAGTTGTCCCCATCCCATCCAGCTCTCACGTAGCTGAAAAATCTGCTTGCTCAGAGCCAAATTCCATCTTGCGCGTGAATGCCAAGGGTGTTTGAACACTTTCCCCATTCACTGACTAGTCCAGGGTGGCCAGGGCGGTGCTAATCAAGTGGCCAGACAGTTTTGTTGACATTATGAAGAGCTGGTCACCATTAGGGAAGTTGCATCTCTGATGGCAACACAAACGTGCCCTTGAGCCCTGACCTTGGCCATCACTTGGCCATCATTCTACTTCACTGAGCATTCTCGGGGGTGTTGGGCCCGAGCATTGCCATCATGAGGTTTCTTTTGTTAATTACATCGCGTTAGGGCACTATGCTGATCTTTTTAAATGACGGATGCAAGTGGGTTCCATTATCCATGAGTTTCATGTCAGAATATCAAAGAGCGTGTTCCAAAACCTTGTGATGAAAGGGAGGTGGCCAGTCTGAAAGTGCTGGGAAGCCTTGATGTCGAGGACAAGCTTGATCTTCCTAATGACCTGGGCCTGACCCCAGGAGGGAAGACCCTCCTTTGAAGGGACACGGGGAGGGCAGTGCTTACCCACATGAAGTCGCGGCTAATGGTGGACGCTGAGGTCCCGACACGTACTCTTTGGGAGACCAGTGTCCCAAGGCCGCTCAGGGTGACCCTGGGCCCTCCCCGCTGTAGCCCTGTGGGCCTGGCCTGGAGCTCACCTCCTGGGCAGGGCCTCCGGATGGCACATTTCCTCGACTCGGACTGCACCTGGCAGGTGGCTGCTTCCTCCTGTTCGGCGTGGCCGGCTTCTCGTACCCGGGTTTCCAGGCCCCAGGCTGAGCCGCAGGTCTTCCCGCGATGCATGCAGGGGCTCCAGCTGCCCCAGGGGCCCAGCTCACACTCCTCTGTGGGGTGGAGGGAAAGACAGACAGACAGACAGACAGACGGAGTCAGCTGGCAGGGAGTGTCCTTCAGATCCGAGGGCAAGGTGAGAGCGGTTCAGTTGCCTGAGGCCCCATCTCTACATGCCGGACTCAGGCTGCACGGGAGCAGAGGGAGACATCTGAATCGCAGCTTCTGAGAGCCTGGGACGAGGGCTCTTCTGCAGCGTGCGCAGGCCGCGTGGGCCAGAAGCCAGCGTGGCCAACTGTCTGGCTTTAAAGGGGAAGGCTTCCGCGAGGGGGTGACACAGAAGCTAAGGGGCGACCGTGGTTCATGGGGTAGAGATGGAAGCGAGCACACGCCTGGCTCCATACACGGCCCCAGGGCCTGGACAACCATGTTTGAGGGACAGAGCAGCGAGAGTGGGGGCGCAGTGAGGGTCTGGGAGGGGAGGGGCAGAAGAAGAGGCCAGAAGGTTGGCTGAATGGCCCTCAGGGCCAGGACATGGGTTTTGAACTTGATCACGTGTCTTTGATCAGCTGTAGAAGGTGGAAGCTACGCAGTGCTGTTGGAGGGAAAATGAAGTCATGGACATAAAGGTCTTAGTAGGGAGTAATTTAAAAATATATATATAAGCAGACAAATTCTTTCACATTTGGTGCTTTTCAGAGTCCTTGAGAGGTAGCAGAGAATGGGGGAGCTCTTAGGACACTGAGGCTCAGAGCAGGGAAGGGCTGGCTAAGGGAGGAGAGAAGGGTCTCGCACGAGAGAACCCAGGAGGTTTAAGATCCTGTTGGGCCCAGAACCAGGTCTCCAGACCTTAGAACAATGTCCTTCTGCTGGACGTACGCATTTGACTGGCAAAGACTGAGCGCCTACGGCCTGCCAGGGGCTGTGCTGGGTGCAGAGGCGCAGCAGGAACAAGGCGCAGCTGGGTCTGCCTCCTGGCCTTCGCTGTCCGGAGAAGTCGGGCTGGAAGGACAGGGTGCTCACGGGAGGAGCCCAGGAAGCTGTGGGAGCTCAGAGGAGGCGCAGGCCCAGCCTGGGGGACTGGGAAGGCCTCCTGAAGCAGGAGACTCGGACCCGGGTCTTACGGGGGGGGGGGGGGGGGGGGGGGAGGTTAGCCAGGCTCAGGGAGCGGCAGGAGAAAGAAGTGCTCCGGGTGGAAGGAATAACCCTGCAGATCTGCAGGACTCAGCCTGGACGCCAGCCCGGAACGGGGGAAGCTGAGGTATAAACTCAAGTGGAGAGAAACAGTGATGGGGTGGAGAGGCTGGCCGATGGGACCAGACTGCACAGGGCCTGGGCGGGCTCTCCCTGAGGACAGTGGGAGCCACAGAAGGGCCTTGAGCAGAAGGGAAGCCTGATCATATTGCCATTTTGAAATAATCTCTCTGGCTGCCCGGACGAGAGCCAGCAGGGGCTGGAGGCAGGGAGACCTGAGGCAGGCAGACAGGCAGGAGGCGGTGGCCACGATCCCAGTGATGGGCAGAGTGTGGGGAGAAGAGGGTTGGGAGGGGTAGGATGGTTGGGGACCTTTATTCTGCTTCATTTTCCCGCCAAAGTTTTGTGTGGTTTTTTTTTGCCACCTGACGTCTGTATTTATTCTTGTGCGACTCTTCTGTCTCCCAGCACAATGTTACGTGCACGAGGGCAGAGGCGTTGTCTGTTTTGTTCACTAACATGTCCCCAGCACCTCGGAAGTGCCTGGCACATAGCAGATACCCTAGTAAATATTTCCTGGCAAACGAATGAGCAGATCGGATTGGATGTAGGATGAGAGAGCAGAGTCACCAGTGATGCCCGTATCTCCAGCGTGGCCAGCATGGGCCGTGGAGCTGGTTATGGACAGAGAAAGCACCAGGCTGGGGATGGGGAAGGAGGGGAGGAGACACGCAGAGGGCAGGTGCGGATGTGGCCTGATGCTCAGGGAGGGATGTGGCCAGGGACAGTGAGCCAGGAGCCAGCAGCTTTTGGAATGACTGTGAACAGGAGCCCAGAGGGAATGTGTGGGCGGAGATATGAGATTCAGGTGAGAGCACTGGGAACAACCCGGCTCAAGTAAGGACAGATCACAGAAGAAGAGCTCATAAAGGAGCCTGAAAAGGAGCAGCGGGGAAAACAGCAGTAATCATAATGACATGTATTGAGCACTTACTGTATACTTACTAGTCACTCTATTAAGTGCTTCAAATTTTATTGATTAATTTAATCCTTATAACAATCCTCTCCCATGAAGTAGGCTGTATGTTCTATGGTAATTTTTTTTTAATGTTTGAAGAAATTGAGGGATAGAGAGCTTAAATAACTTGCTCAAGGTCACAAATGGGTAAATTTTAGAGTTAGGATTTGAACCCAGGTCTGTCTTATTTCAAAACCCGTGCTCTTCTGTACGCAGCTGCCTCCCTTGGAAATAATAATGATGCTGACGTTGGTAGCAATAATCATCACCATAATGGTGGTTTTAGCATATTAAGTGACTCCTGTGTATACCTGACTTGGTGTGTTGGGCCTGCCACCCACGTGACATTGTTTCCAGGTCTCCTGACACCCTCACCAGCCTCTGCTGCAGGGCGGAAGGGGAACGGGCAGGATGAGGAGGCCCCCACTCACCCTGGCACTCCCGCGTGCTCTGCTGGGCTGCAGTGCCCAGTGGGCAGGTGGGCAGACACTTCCCCTTGTACAGGTAAAACCGCCTCTTGCACTGGATGCAGAAGTCCTGGCTGAAGCAGCTCTCGCACGTGGTCCCACATTCTGTAATAGAGCCAGGGCCACCCCCGGTGAGGGAAGCTGCCCAGGAAGCAGGCATTCTGGGACTGCCTGAGGTGGGAGGGCCTCTGAGCATCCCCAGGCCCTGCAGCACTGGGTCAGGATTCAGTGTCTCCTTTGAAGCCCAGACTTGTCCAAGGTCAAACTGGGTTGCATTCAAGGAGAACTCCCTTTCTCATTTGAACTGAGGCTCGGCAGGGGCAGGTAACATGTCCAAGGTAGCATGGTTATTTGTGTTTAAAGCTCAAGGTTCCCTTTCTCATTGGAGCCAAGAAAAGGCAAATGACAGCAAATCTGGGCTAGGAGTGAGGACTCCCCACTCCATTTCCATCAAGGCTCAGAGATGGTCATGATTATCCCAGGCCACAGCAAAAAGAGAGTTAGGAGCTAGGATGTCTTTTCTCATTTGAGCTAGGCTCAGAGGGAGAGTAACATGCCCAGGCCACACAGCAAACTAGGGTAGAGAGGAAGGTGCCCTGCTTATACCAGAGAAGGCACTGGCTTGCCTAGGGCAGTGGTCCGCAAACTGCGGCTCTCGAGCCACATGCGGCTCTTTGGCCCCTTGAGTGTGGCTCTTACACAAAATACCACGTGCGGGCGTGCACGTACAGTGTGATTGAAACTTCGTGGCCCATGCGCAGAAGTCAGTTTTCGGCTCTCAAAAAATTTCAATCGTTGTACTGTTGATATTTGGCTCTGTTGACTAATGAGTTTGTCGACCACTGGCCTAGGGCTTTAGAGCCAGCCTGAAACCAAGCAAGTATCTGAGTCTGGGTTCAGGCCTACACCGACTTCCCCTGTGGCCATGTCGGGGTGCCAGATAGGATATGAGCCAGAGGTGCCCAGGAGCCCAACACTAGCACAGGACAGGGGAGGAGCCACGTACTTTTGCACCTGTTCACCTCCTGGCCACGGACGCCGAAATAGCCGTGGGGACAGTCATGCACACACTTGCCGTACTGGCGGATACCTTCTCGGCGGATGAACAGGAAGAGCCTCTGCTGGCAGGTGGAGCAGCCGTTCTCCTCTGAGCAGATGACACAGCCTGTGCAGTTGCCCCCCAGACCAGTGCCCACTGCCATCCAGACCAGGGTGGAGGGTGAGGGAAAGGGAGAGAGATGGTCAAACCATATATGTTGTCTCATTGGGATATTAACTAAGCACATAGCTACCAGACAAATGACTACACTTCCCAGCTTCCCTTGCGACTAGATATGGTCATGTGACCAAAAGCAGCTCTTTGGACTCTGGGAGCCCACACATCCTGCTGATAACTCCATTGCTGTTGCTTACATCTGAGACCCCTGACTGACCCAGCGGGCTCATATGGAGGTACACATACTGATGCCCTGAGTGACCCAGCGGGCTCATATGGAGGTACACATACTGATGCTCCTGAGAAGAGAAACTGCCACAAGTAAAGGTTTGGGTGTTTCCAAAACTATCGACCTGGAGGGACCTGAGGGCAGAGAGAAAGTGTGATGTTGTAAGAGGAACTTCCAGGGCAGGGAGAGGACAACTGAGAAGTGAACAGTGCCCAGCCCTCCCACACAATAGGCAAAGATCATCAGAATGACACCAAGGGCTAGCAAGGATGAGAGGAAACTTCCATCCTTTGGAGAAAAATCTAGCAGCATCTAGTAAATCTGAGGAAGTGCTTCTGCTATAGAACCTGGAGCAGTTGTTCTCAAACTCGAGCAGGCACCAGCATCTCTTAGAGGGCTTGTTAGAACACAGACCGCTGGGTTCCACCCTGCAATGTCTGACTCCATAGGTCTGAGGTGGTGCCTGAGAGTCTGCATTTCCAACAGGTACCCAGGTGATGCTAATACCGCTGGTCCAGGGACCACACTCTCAGAACCACTGACTTAGAGAAACTCGTGTGTGTGCACAAAGAGACATGTACAAAGATGTTTATTACAACATTATTTAATAGCAAACAATTGCAAAGACCTAACCATTTATCAAAATATAGAAACGCACTGTGGTATAGACATATGCCACAGCCATAAACCGCATATATGGTTTTTAACTAGTTTCATCACATCTGTATAACTAGTTAAAAATGAGGTCATGATGAACGACAGAGGTAGAGTTACAGTCTTTTCGTGGCTACTTCTCAAAGAAAGTGCTGAGAGCAAAAAAGCAAGTTGCACAATGAATCATATAGTAAGAAGCTATTTACATCAAGTTCAAAACCTGCAAAACAATATTTTGTAACATTTATTATACATACGTTTGTATTAAAAGACAGAAGGGACCGATAAACACTGAATTCAGGACGTAACACCTCTGAGGTGAGAAGTGGGAAAAGAGATTGGCAAGAAAACTGGGGACTTCACTTGCATCTGTAACATTTAATATCCTAAAATCTAAAGCAACTATGAAAATGGCAAGATTTGATAAAAGTGGCTGCCCAGTACACAAATCCTCACCATATTGTCTTTTATTCTCAACTGTAGGTTGGGAATATTTCATCATAAAGTATATTTTTTTAAAAAGAAGAGTTTAGCCTCTATTTTGTCCTGGGGGTGTGGGGAGGGGCAGAGAACTATATTCTTTCTATTTCTCCTCCTCCCATCTCCCTTCCCCCAAGCACTGGCCCATCCTCAAGCTGAGATCTTGAGCAAGGGGAGGTAACAGAAACTCTGAGAGCAGTGGAGACCTGCGCCTCTGAGCACTATGCTACCTGTCCCCCTGTCCATTCTCCCCCTCCTCCTCAGTAATGGAACCCTGATTTTTAGCAGAATTTATGTCTTCCAAGAATAAAGACTACATTTCCCAGACTCCTTTGCAGCTGTGTGTGGTCATGTGTCTAAGTTCTGGCCAATGGACTTTACGTGGGAATGTCCTGTGCCACACCCAGGAAATGCCCTTTAAAGGAAGGGCAGGGCTAGTCTTCCCTTCTTCCTTCCTCCCTCAAGGCTGAGAGAGAACGAGGTTGCTGGAACCTTAGCAAAGGCAGGTGACAGAGGGACCTGACAGAGAGACACCGTGGCTGAGCCAGACCAACCCCGGGACTGTCTACTCAGCTGCTTTTATAGGAGAGGGAGGAAAGTGTGGTCCCTCCTGTTGAGGCCTCGGTTCTGTCAGATACAGAGAACTAATGATAATGGCTGATGATGTCAGGTCTTTAGCCACACTGGTGGGCACAGAGTGATGTCAGGGGACACCGGGGTGCCCCTCCTCAGTGCCTTGGCATTGTATAAGCCCCCTGGACCTGAGATGCCACCCCACCAACAAAGGGCAAAGGGACCCTCAATTGGCTTGAGATGATCTCTGCCATTTGGCAGGAAAGGAGTTTAAATGAGAAATTATGTTCAGTTACAGAAAATCAAAATGGCATTTCCTGCAAAATGAGTTTGTGAACCGAGACTCATGCTCTGATAGGGGTGTTGTTACCCATTTTGCAGCTGAGAAAACAGAGGTGCAAAGCGGTGCAGTGACACGCCAGGGTCCCATAGAGCCGGTTGGGGCAGGGATCACGTCAGTAGGCCGTCCACTGCTCACGTGGAGCATTCGTTCAGGGCCTGGGCCTCAGCGGTGACCCACATGTGGCCCAACCATTACAGGACCTCGTGGCAGAACTGAAGCCTGCAGAGGTGACTGATAGCAGCACAGATGGGGACTAGGCAGCCCTCTGAATAACCACTGTCTCTCGGGAAGGTTGAGGGTGACTCAGCCCGGCCCCTGCAGTTTCGCCGAGGACCTGAGGCCAGAGGAATGGAACCTTCCCCAAAGTCAGGCAGCCAACAGCAAAGACGCCCCAATTAGAGCTACAGCACTAATATTTGTAGGGTGATATTTCAACTTTCTGAAGGCAAATGAACCCCACAAGGACCCTCCCCTTGACCTCAGATAGTGTCAGTCTCTGTGAGTGTGTGTGTGTGTGTGTGTGTGTGTGTGTGTGTGTGTGTACAAGAACGCACTATGGATCTCAACTAGCCTCTTTCAACCCCAGGTCTTTGAAGAGAGGTGGCTCTGCGTTGGTCCTGGCGTTTGGCTAGGGTGCCCTCTAGTGCCTCTATGCTGTAATAGCACCTCTGACGGTGAATTCTGATGGTCTTACTCAGGGTTTTCATCACATCTGTATAACTAGCTAAAAGCAGCAATGCTCTTTTCCTCCTTGCCCAAGGTCACAGTTGCGGAGAGTTAAATGCCAATTTTATGACTAACAAGTGATGACAACTACAGTTTGTATAATGCTGCTTTAGAAAGATCCAAACTTGATGGCTCTTAAATTTGACTGTGCATAAGAATCCCCAGGGAATGTAAACCCGGGAATGTACATTTCAACAAGTCTGAAATAAGAGTGCTAGGCGTTTTGGAAGTGTCCTTCTTGCTCACAACCTCCTTCCCCTCAGAAATGGCCCGGGCAGCCGCACTTGTACTGCATGAGCCTGTTCCCTGGTGGATACTGAACCAGGGACCAACAGCTCATCAGGCTGGGCTGCATCGCTTGAGAACTTTGACTTGGGGTTGACGGACAATGGTCTGGGCTGGCCTGCTGACCTAAGAACATTTGCAGGAGGGCAGAGTGCCCTGTTCTGGTGCGCGTGTGTGACGAGCTCCGGTGGGCAATCGCCTCTGTGGCCCCCCTCTGCTAACAGAGGCCCCATGCCTCTGACTCTCCAAGACTCGGAAAAGCTTGTTCTCCCAGACAGGTTCACCTCCTCAGCAGCCCGCAGCGAATGTGTCCCCGAAAAAGCCTCAATACCCAAGTGAAGAACTCCAGCCCCACACTTCAAAACAAAACAAAACAGAAAACAGCCCCCGCCCAATAATTCGAATAGATTACCAACACTTGAAAAATCAAATTTCACATTAAAAAAAACACCTAAAACTGGAATCTGGGTTTCTCTATAAAAAGTCAGAATTCCTGCCAATGCTGGGCCTGCAATGCTGCAAGGCAATCATTGGAGTTACGTAGATGGAGCGTATACACTCCAGTTTGCTGCAGTCCCCACCACTCCCTATTATACCTGGCACTGAGGGCAAAGGTCAGCTGCTATGTATTGTCATCCTGGAGCTGCTGTTTCTCTTACACCCACTTCACTCCCTCAGATTAGAAGACCCTGTAGAGCAGGGGTTCTCACACCAGGGCACACAGCAGACTCACCTGGAGGGCTTGTTAACACAGAGAGGCTGGGCTGTTAACACAGGGGAGCTGAGAGCTGTTGATTCAGTAAGTCTGGGCAGCGTGTGAGAATGTCTAATGCCAACAGGTTCCCAGATGAGGCTGATGCTGCTGGTCCTGGGACCACACTTTAAGAGTGGAGTCACGCCCTAACAGGTTTGGCTCAGTGGATAGAGCGTCGGTCTGCAGACTGAAAGGTCCCAGGTTCGATTCCGGTCAAGGGCATGTACCTTGGTTGCGGGCACATCCCCAGTAGGAGGTGTGCAGGAGGCAGCTGATCGATGTTTCTCTCTCATCGATGTTTCTGACTCTATTCCTCTCCCTTCCTCTCTGTAAAAAATCAATAAAATATATATTTTTAAAAAGAGTGGAGTCTGGTTAAGAGCTAGACTGCTTGGGTTTAAATCCCAGCTCTGCCCCTTCTCCTTGCCCAGGTAACCTTGAACTTAACCTCTTTGTGCTTCAGTTTCCTCATTTATAAAACAGGAACCGTATTGGCTGACCTAACAGATAATGCTGTGGGGACCTGAGCGAGCCCGACACTTACGAGGTCTCAGGGATATTACCACCCCACCTGCCGTGCCTCCGTGGGGGTTTGCAATCCTGGACTTGCCTTGGCAGTCAGTGCAGAGCTCTTCATGTTGATGTCAACATTTTGGGGATAGAGTTTCTTCATAATTGGGGTGTGCCCAGGGAAGTGTGTCTTGCATGAGAACATCATGTGTCATGGTGGACTGAGGATTTAACACAGCTGTCCTGAAGGACCCCCTGGGGGCTGAGAAGGACTAGGAAAGAGAGACCACTACCCCCCTCGCCACCCCCACCCCGGCCCCAAGGCTGTGCAACCTGCAGAGGGACAGGTCCTGCTCTGTCCTTGGGAAGGATCCAGAACTATGTAGGGGGGCCACATGCAGGGAGTGCTGGGCACTCCCTAACCCCTGCCTGGCATCGGGGGATGCTGTCACCAATGACCAGAGGAAATGAACAACATCTGGGCTCCCTCCTGCCTCCTCAGCCGCCACATGTGGGAGGCAGTCACTACCACTGGAGAATGGGGCTTTCCTGCCTGGGGGCAGATTGCATCATCCCCAGTAAGGGCTGGGCCCTGGAGTTACTCCTGGCTCCCAGGGCATCTGGGATTAGAGGTGTCCAGCCCACCGCACTCTTCTGAGTCCTCAGGAGGGAGCCTCGAGGGTCTCGCGTTCGCGGCATGTTTAGGTGGTCTTGACTTTGGGGCCTGAAAAACCACCACTTCCAGGCTGGGAGCTCTAAGGCAAGTGCCTTCACTACTCTGAACCTCAGTCTTCTCTTCTGCAAAATGGGAACAATAGTAGCAATCACCTCCCAGGCACTTGTGAAGATGATGTGCACTCATCCATGCAAAGTGTTCCGCACAGCTCATGGCAGATGCATAAGCACTGTTTCATTACTTGATTCATGGGGGGTCAATGGGAGGCATCCGAAGGCGCTCCCTCGAGGGCTGGGGCCCAGCTTGGCTTGCTGTCCTTCCAATATCCACAGCCTTGCACATTGTAGGTACCTACAAGCTATTTCTTAAATGAAAGAATGAATGATGGCTTAATAAATGTTCTCAAAAACTGTTCTCAGGGAGCCTGCAGTCTGGTTGGGAGGACCAGGATCAGAGAGTGCAAAGAAAGCTGATGCTGTCCGCCCAGCGGAGCTCAGAGCCGAGTGAGGGACCCAGGCAGGCAGGGCTGGGCTCAGAGACTGGAGCCAGGAGGGATGGTTTTGTGGAGGGGCAGGTGTGGAGACAGAAGCAGGACACGTTTGTGTAGGAGGAGGAAAGGATTTTAAGAGAGGCGAGTACAGGGTGGTATGTGAGTTGGTGGCAGGGAAAGAGCTTGGGCAAGGAGCAGATAGCAAATGCCTGCTAAGGCGTCAATACTTGACCCCTAAGGGGTGAATGGACAAGACCCTCAGAATATAATAATAATAATGCCCTCCACACTTGTATCTCCCACCTAGCCTAGTCAATGGCTACTCTACTCAGCCAAAAACTGTAGAGTCATCTCACCTCTTCTCTTCCCTCATATCTTACATGCAATCTACCGGAAATCAGTCAGTTCCACCTCTGAAACGTGTCCAGGATCTGACCACTTCTCTTTGCTCCCCTGTTGTCTCTTAACACCCCGCCCCGGACCCACAAGATGCATTGTGCCCCCCATTAGTCACTCATTAAGAGCAGTCACATTTGTGTTCCTGGTGGGAGCTCTGGGGGCACCGAGCAGCCCAGAATGGCCACCAGTGACCTTCAGGAAATCATCATTTTTTTAGAAAGGATTGCTGCTGGATCCCGCCTCCCTGGGCAGGCTAACGCTGGGGGCAGGGCAGCTGGCGGAGGCCAGGACCAGGGCAGGCAGTCACACCCACCGCGGACTTCCCCGGGACCCATCTCCCCAGAGCTCAGCACCTGGTATCCGTGAACACAGAATTGTCATGAAGCTGCCCTGAGTGTGAAGCTGTCAAAAAATCAGTCTGTCTTGGAAATTGTCATGAAACTGTCTTGTGTGTGAACATGTCATAAGGTTGTTAAGTATGTGAAATTGTGTAAGAAATTGCCTTAAAGTTGTCCTACGTGTGAAACTGTCATGAAACTGGGGTGTGTGAGGTTGCCATCCTTTTGAAAAAACATTGAGAGGACAGTTTTCTTCTTTTCATGTTATAGGGGTACGTTTGCTGCGTGTGTGGCCTTAAAATACTTGGTGCCTCCAATACTTCTTCTGTACCTAGTTCACAGGGTTATTTTGAGGACCAAATGCAGCATGCTCAAAACAGTGCTAGGCACATAGTAGGTGCCCAAGAGAACTCACTATCTATGTGACCCCTCACCCCCAAATGGCATCTCCCGGAGGCAGGCCTGTTTCTGTTTGCTCGTGGCTGCGGCCCCAGAGCCTGGTAGAGTAAGCAAGTGCCTGGTACACAGTAGGAGGTTCTCGATGAGACCCTGTGGGCTGGGGAAGGGACTCAGGTTCCTGCTCCTTCCAGTCTTGGCTCTTTCCACAGTGGGATGGTCTGACTGTGTGACCTTGGACAGTCAGTCATCTCTGATCATCTCTGAGCCTCCCTTAGTTGCTGTAAAGTGCCCCGAGAGCTGTGTATGAAGTGCCTGGCAAGACTGGGCGGGGGGAGGGCAATAAACGCTGGCTGCTAGTCCCTTCCCTCCCCTGGGGAGGGAGGTTATAATTCCTCGTCAGGGGTGCATTGCCTCTCGTGGCTCTTTGGGGGGCTGTACATGCCTCAGCTTTGGCTGAGTGGGAGGGCATCTGCAGCAGTTAGGATGGGGGGAGGAGGGAGACACATCCAGCCCATCTGGAGACCCACTGCCACGCCTGGGGGCAGGGGCGATGCCCGCTGTCCAAACCAGGAGGCCCCCACGAGCCGGGGGCGGAAGTGAGTGCTGGGATTTAGGAAGGTGGTGGGGGTGGGAGTGGGCCTTTTAAGAAGGACTGGAAAGCCTGTGACCCCTAAGATTAACCTGACTGAGGAAGACACCACACTTTGCAGTCTGCTCCACAAATGACCTCTTTTACTCTGTCACATCGAAGTCCTTGGCCTAAGAACTAGGAAGGACCATGGCTCCTGTCTTGGCTTGGACTTAGACTCATTGTGTGCCCTTGCCCTTGGCAGAGTCCCTCATCGCCGCATGCCTCGGTTTCCCCAACAGAAAGACAAAGGCTTGGTCTTGATAGAGGGCTTTCGAGCTTTCTTCAGCCAAGGAAGCCTCGTTCTTCCTGAGACGAGATGGGATATGGGAGCTCAACTAATAATGAGGCTTGAAAGCCTAGGCCTCTGGGTTCCCTTTGCCCGGGGCCTGGATAATCTCTAAGCCCCTCGAGTCCCACAGGCCCCCCGTGCTGACGGCAGGAGGAGAGGTGGGGGAGCCCTGGCTCTGGAAACAGACAGCCTGGGTTCAAATCCCAACCTAACCTTTCGGGGCCACAGTTCCCCCACCTGTAAAAGGGCAGTAACGGTCCTCATACATTGCTGTGAAGGCGCAGGAAATTGGCATGTGTGACATGAGCAGAACGAGGTTTGGCAGATGATGGGATAGCCGTGAGCAGTGTGGAGCTCTTACACGGCTAGGCTGCTGTGACAACCCCATAAGGTATCATGATCTCCTCTTACAGACAAGGAAGTTAAAGCACAGAGAAGGCAAGTAAGCTGCCCAGGATCCCACAGCTGGTAAGTGGCAAGGTGGGATTTAAAGTCAGGCAGTCTTATTAACGAGCAGTTACTATTATATAGTGGAGGAAGCCTGCCCCTCAAAATAGGCCCAACACAAACACTCCCCTCACCTCATAAAAGTAAGCCCTAAGGAAGATTTAGGTACACGATCAGCTCCCAGTGCAGAGGGTACCTGGGTCATACTGCCAGTTAGCCTCAGGGAAGGCAGCTGGGTCTAAAAGTCAGGGCTGGCGGAGACAGGCCTGAATCTGGCCCTCAGACCACACCCTGTTGGCATTCCAGGGACAGCCCTGGCCCCCTCAGTCAGCACCCAAGGGACCTGGAGGTCCTAAGGGGTGACAAGAGAGTCAGAAATCCAGTTTGGGCCTCCAGCCACACCAGGCACAGGGTGAGTGCATCTTCAGGGACCCTTTTCTGAGCCTGGCCTCTCCACACAGGCGCACCCCCCTCTCAAATCCTAGTAGAAGGGAGAGAGCCCTGATGTGAACTCATTCCTGCTCTGTGAGTCCTCAGCAAGTCTCTCCCTGTCTCTGGGCCTCAGTTTCTCTGTCTGTCAAATGGATGGTTAAAGACAGTGTTTATAAGGGTCTCATCCATCCATCCACTCATCCACCCATCCATCCATCCATCCATCCATCCATCCATCCATCCATCCATTCATCATCCATCTATCCATCCATCCGGCAGGTATTTCTTGAATGCCTACAATGTTTCAGGCCCTTTTCTAAACTCCAGGAATATAAGGGTGAAAGCATTTCAGAAATACGTGCAGAATGACAGTGGATTGTGAAGGTCAGTTCCCCAGGCCTTTGCGCCATGCCCAGTGCCAGGTACACCGCGTGCTCTGCGGACGTTTGTTGACTGACTGAATGGACAGGGCTCACCTTACTGCGCCATAACTTGTGACTAAGAGTGAAACAAAGCCTGGGTCCTCCCCGCCCCCAATCACCATGTTCGAAGAGAGCTGACTCATGAGGGTGGAACTGGGGCCAGACACCCGCTCTGGGACTCAGTGAGTGGGGCCAACTGTCTCTGTGCCCTCTACTGCCCCACTGCCTCCCCAGCCCATGTAAGCACATGTCTGAAGAAAATCCAAGAAGGACTGCCCTGCCCCCAGGGGCTGGGGCAGAGCAGAGTACTTCCCTGCCTCCCTAAACCCCGATGCGGTGGCAAGAGAATCCTCATAGTTTGGAGGGGACTTGATGGCCATGGAGATGGGCATCTCATCCTCTGACTGGACACACACCTGCTGATCCCCCCCCCACGGCTATGGGGGGAGAGGGGAGAATAATGAGAGATGCAGAGGGGCAGGGGCAGTCTGGGAACCCTGCACAGCCACCATTTGGTCAATTCTCTGTCCGGGTCAAGTGGACACTGAAGGAGGCAGTTGAGCTTGAACCAAACTGCAGATCCCCAACCCAAAAGAGGCTGGGGGGTGGGGGGAGACCACAGTGAGGGAGCTAGGAAGGTCCGAAGAGGTCAAGCCCATGCTCCTGCCCCATGTCACCCCCATGCCACAGTTAGGGCACCTGCCACACACGGAGGGCATGGAGGGAGGCAGAGGGGCATTTAGACCTGCCCCTGCTGCTCACTGATGGTGGGGCCCTGAGTTTTCTCTGTGCTCAGAGCTGTGAGGTCACCAGAGTATCAGAGAAGTAAGAGACAGCTGTCCCTGTCCCATCCTTTCTTCTGCTCCCAACACACAAGGGAGAGAGGGAGGGAGGGAGGGAGCAGGACACATCTCCCCACAGAGAAGATAACTGGAATCAGTGGTGGGAAAGGAGAGAGCTTTGAATGAGACACATGATTTTAAAATGTAGCACTTGACTGGGCTTTTTAGTACCAGGAAGCTCTGAGATCTGCCCAAACTTATTAAGAATTGAGTTTTAGAGACGTAATAGAAAAAAAAAGTACACATGTCATGTTTATAAGCTTCTATTATATGTTCAATCTAATCATTAAGCCAATAACACACAAACTAGGCTAAGGATTACCACCCTCAATATACAAAGAGCTCCCAGAAATCAATAGGAACAATAGGAAGAAAAAAAGACCAATGGGCTAAGTCACCACATGAAGAACTGTCCTACCTCACTAATAACTTTCAAAATGATGATTAAAACAAGAATGAATTATTACTTATGACTACCAGACAGGCAAACTATAAAAGACTGACAGCACCCAGCGCTCCCGTTGAGGAAGGAATTTGGGCAGCGTCTATTCAAGCTGAAAACCGGCAGTAATACCACTTGAGAGATGGTGCCCTGCCTGAGGCTCAGAGAGGGGCCGGCACTTGTTTAGAGCCACACAGTGGCCGCTGGGGGGCAGGCTGGGACCCTGGTCTCAGAATGGGTGCCTTTGGTCCTTCCCACCTGGCCTTGTGCACAGCCTGGCCCTTGGCCCCTGACTGGGAAGGCCAGGCCCGTGATGCCGCTGCTGCACCTGCTCTGGGGCTCAGGGTGGCTGGGGCCTTGCTGTTTTAGGGGACGCTCTCCTGTTGTCACCCCTTCCCACCACAGGCCAGGCTCCCAATCAGCCCTGCTCGGCAGCGAGATGTGGAGCGTAGAGGTGGCAGTGGGTCTCATCTGCCAAAGGGGGACCATATCCTTCTCGCCCAGTTAAAACCAAGGCTGAGAGCTGGAGCCGAGACGGGCCGCTGCGGCTGCACACGCGGGTCTGAGTTCTGGCAGATCCTCAAAGGGACCAGGACTGCAAACGGGCAGCAGCAGGCGGACGCTGGCTGAGCAGCTGCCACCCGCAGGGCTCCATGCTGCTCAGGTCCTCGTGTGGAATCATCTCACACCCACCACAGCCCGACAAAGCTGGGGCCACACCTACCCCCAACCTCATGGGTGAGAAAACTGAGGCTGAAAGGTGAAGCGTTGACCTAAGAACCCACAGTGAGGAGGCAGGGGGGAGGCAAACCTGAGCCCAAGCCCCTAACTGCTCCCGTGTGCCCTGCCAGCCCCTCCCGGCTGACTCCTGCCCATTGTCTCTCCAAAAGCAGGGAAATGCCATTGGAAGCCATACACCTCTCAGGGCCCAAGGCCCGTCAGAGAGGGCCCCGAGCCGTTTGTGAGGACAGACAGAAGCAGAGGAGTTACCCCAGACAGGAGGGCAGAGGAGGCTGTAGGACCAGCACAGCCCCTGTCCACCTGGAACCGCCCGCACTGTGGGACGAGCCCTTAGCAGCTCTCCCCAGACCTCCAGGAAAGTCTGCTTTATGCACCAATGTCCTGAGCGTCCTCTTTCTTTTCCTGGGTGTTGTTGATGCAGGAGAATGAGATGATCCACACAGTGAAGCCGTTGAGCCAAAGCAGCCCTGGGAAATGTCTGCCGTTGGCCAGGGATGCTCAGCTTTGGGGGGACTTCAAGCCAACCTCACGGGCCCCGGGGCAGGGCTCCAGCTGACCTCCCTCCTACTCTTACATTAAGACTCGCTCGGTGGGACTGCCTCCTCCACCAGTCTGGCCCCTGAGGACGGGGTCCGGCCGACGGCAAGTGTTCAACAGATGTGTGCTGACTGCAGTGCAGAGGCTCAGCACACCCAGGGGCGACAGTGAACAGGAAGTGTCCTCGGGAGGGGCCGAGCGCTACTGCCTCAGGACTATCCACACGTGTGACGGAAGAATCGCTCCCGGGAAGGTGGTCCCTGAATGTGGCGCCAAGTGTCTGCTCCAGGACATAGAATTGAGGGTTCATCCCCTCTTATGAGCCCTTCATAGAGGACGTTTTGTAAACTCAAAAAGGCCAGACCATGAGGCAGAAGGAACCCCTCCTCCTTCAAGAGATCTGACCACATAGACAGTATCATCATACGTGATTTCCGTTCTCCAGAGGACACACCAAGTTAACAGGTAAGAGTCAGACTGAAGAAAGATATCGCCCATGTCCAAATCGACTGGGGACATTAATGTGGGTAATACAAGGAAGTCCTGTAAATTGGGTAGGGGCTGGGAGGAGAGGGGTAAAGGGGAGGAAAATGGGAGATATCTGTAATGCTATCAACAATAAAAAGCATATTTTAAAAAATCCAGGAAACCCAATTAAAAAGTGGGAAAAATAAAAATACGAAAATAATTTAAAAATGAAAAACACTAAAAAGTAAAATAAAAAATTTAATATAAGCGGAATAAAACTGAATAAAATTATTTAAATTTATTAAAAATTTTAAAAATATATATTTTATTGATTTTTTTACAGAGAGGAAGGGAGAGGGATAGAGAGTTAGAAACATCGATGAGAGAGAAACATCAATCAGCTGTCTCCTGCACACCTCCTACTGGGGATGTGCCTGCAACCAAGGTACATGCCCCTGACCAGAATCGAACCTGGGACCCTTCAGTCCACAGGCCGACGCTCTATCCACTGAGCCAAACCGGTTAGGGCTAAATTTATTAAAATTTTAAAAATAAAATAGCATTTTAGAACAAAATTAGATGATAAAATTAATATAAAATGAAAAACAAATAAACTAAGAAAAAATTAAAAAGTGTAAATTTAAATAAATTACATTAAAATTAAAAATAAAAACTTTAAAATGAAATTAGCATGTTAAAATAAAAAATAAAACATTTTAAAAATGAAATAAATGTTAAATGTAAAAATCAGCAATTTGTAACAATTGAAAAGGAAAAGGAAAAGGAAAACGCAAGCAAGCAGGGTCTCGCAGGACCGGTGCTGATAATGTGCTGTGAATTAGGAGTCTGAGGGACTCCAAGCTGCCAGAAGCGGGGCAAGAGGCGGGAGGAAGAAAACATGTCTGCAAGGCGGCATCTGACTGGGTTTTTCCAGCCTGCTGCAGGCAGGGGGTAGGCTGACAGGCCCCACCATGGCTTCATCCACAAATAGCCATCACATTATTTAAACATTCATAAGGTGCCAGCACCACACACACACACACACACACACACACACACACACACACACACTTCCATCCTTGCTGCTGTCCTCTGAGGTCTGACTTCATAGAGGAGTGAACAGAAACTCAGAGAAGGTGAGTCACTATGCCACAGACACACAGCACGGAGGACCACCCTACCCTCTGAATCTGGGCTCCTCAAAGTAACCTTCCTGCAATGGGTAGGTCTGCTGAGGACTTTCAAATAGAGGCAGAGGCATATCTGACATCAGGCTGGAAATTCTGAACACTGGAAAGAGCCAAGCTCCCGGGAATCAGGACTGTTACCACCATTCACTGCGCACCTGCTGTCTCCCAGGGGGGTTACATGCAGAATCGTGATCTTTGAGACACCTATATGATGTAGATGCTATTACCGTTTCCATTATACTGGTGGAGACACCGGGACGCAGGAGGGAAGTATTTTCACCCAAGCATGGCAGTAGCAGAGCTGGGAGCGGAGCCCAGGCCTGCCAAGCCCACATCCCACCCCCCTGACTGCTTTGGACACTCGTCATGGTCACTCACTGAGCACCCCTTATGTGCCAGGAACGCACTGCATGCCCCTCTGTCACATTAGCCAACGGAGGAACAGAGGAGAGCGATGACCTGCCCGAGGCCACTCAGGTAGTGAGCGGCAGAGCCCACGGCCTTCGTGCCAGCCTGCCAGCCTCCGCTCCGCGACTTGCTAGAGACAGCTGTGCCCACTTGCCAAACCCAGCGCAGGCTCCGGAAGGGCAGTTGTGACATTCCTTCTCCGCGCGTCTCCACCCCTGCGGATGTGGGCACGGCTGTCAGGATTCAGGGAAAGTGGAGGCTTCTGGCGAAAGGGAGTGGTTTCTGCATGCGGTCTGGGTCCCCCAGGCTTGGGGATGCCTTTCTTTTGAGCTGGTGACACAGAACCCGCCACCCGCAATGGCACCATGGAGCCCCCACCACGGGCCACAAAGCGGGCCCTGTGAATCATGTGGCATTGCTACAAGAAATCATTCCACTGCGGGCGGTGGTGGCCCGGCCTGAGGCAGCAGTGCCCAAGAGGCGTTAGCTTCACCCATCCATGGGAATCAGACCATTCCCTGTGGGATCTGGAGGAATCTCCCAGGATGGGGCCGAGGGCATGTGTCTTAGATGGCGCTGACTGTTGCACAGGGCTAAGAAAGGAGGCTCTGGCCATGGAGACCTGGGGGCACCTCCCCTCCTCTCCCCACCCTGGCTGTGTGCCCTTGGCAAATTGATTGCCCTCTCTGAGCATGGAGGGCCTCGTCTGTAGAATAACAAGATCAAACGAACTCATGGGCTGTTATGTGGATGAACTGGGAGGAGGCCTGGCAGGGTGGCTATGCACCCAAGCTTTGGAATCAATTATCTAGGTTTACATTCTGGCTTTGCCAAATTCACTTGCCAAGCTGTTGGACTCAACCATACGAAATTGCTAATATGTGGCTGTATTCTACCAACAAAAATGGCCATTTCATATACTCCAATTAATGCTCCTGTCTCTTAAGGCAGTTTTCTTCTCTGTAAGATGTGGGTAACAGTCCTCTGACAAGTTGCTGTGAGGATGAATTAAGGCTGGGAGGCTACTGAGCTCAGCAGTTGGAGCTTGGGGTCTGGGACCAGGCAGGATTTGAACCTTGGCTGTGTGACCGTGTCATCTGTAAAATAAGGAGAACGGTACCCACCTCAACGGTTTATTAGGAGGATGTAATCGGTTCATATGTATAAAGTACTTAGAACAGTGCCTGACGTTGTTGAATAAAACCATACGGGTAACATCTGGCATAGAGTAAATGCTCAACCAGAAAACCAGATCCAAAAGAGACTTTTCTAAACCTTTGATGCCACTGGAAATTAAGGATTCTTAAAGAAACAATATATGTTTGAAGGAACGTATATGGGTGTAGATCTATAGGCGAGGAGCATGCTCTGGGTGTCCCACAAGCCCAGGGCCATTGTGTGTCCTGGCAATGTCCACAGCTCAAGGCTCTGAGGCCTCCGCCAGGCCCCTTTCCGGCCACAGACCCAATGGGGCACTCAGGTAACCCTGGAGGCCCTAATGAGGCTCCTGACCCCAGACTGGCCTCTGGTTATTAAGAAACCTCTGCAGGCGGCCCTCAAGCTGTGAACGGCCTCTTGGGTCCATCTGCTCATCTGACATTTATCCTTAGACCAGGGAGAAAGGCAAAGCAGAGAGGGCATGCCCAAGTCACACGGAGGGAAACTGAGGCTCTGAGAAGCTCTAAATCAGACTTTCCAACTCTGGAACAAGCTGCCGTCCTCTACCTAACCAAAGCCACCCTCACTCCGATCTCTCCTGAACCCCCACTTTCACCCCCATCTTGGGGACCTCGGCTGAACAGCTTCCCCGCTGGAGGTTCCATTTTTACAAGTGTTGGTCTCAAAGGTCTCAATTGGCCTTTTCAGCCCTAACATTCCGTTATTCATAACCCTTCTCCGGGACTCTGGAGAGAAAATGAAGGTTGAACCGTTCTGCTAACTGTAAAGTGCTGTCTAAATGAGAGGGTGGTTAACAGCAGCATTAAATGGGTTTTCTGGAAAAGGCAGGATTTGCTCCTGTGGATCTGGAACCAGGAAAGCCCAGGTCACACTCACAGGTGCTAGATGACCTCGGACAAGCCAGTTCCCCTCTCTGAACCAGCCTTCCTTCCCTGTAAGGGGAGAGGGGCAGCCAGGCCACCGGCAGGGTTAGCGTGAGGAGCACGCAGTGGCTGGTGCTCACTGGTGGCTCAGGGATGTCTGATGCAGAGCGACCTTTAGGCCCTGATGGATCCTCCTACCTTCCAAGGCTAAAATCTACCCAGCTTGGGAAGGACACGGCTGCCAGACTCAGGGCCGTTAGAAACAAGCATATGTACCGTACTAAGGATCCGCAAAACGCCTCACGGCAGTCACTGCTTATTAAGGCAATTCGGTGTCACGTTCGGAGCTCCGGGCCGGACTCTCTGGTTCCCATGTCTGTGTGATCCACTAGGCCTTAGTCTCCCATCTGCATATCGGGATCTTCCTAGATCCTGCCTCCAAGAGATGTCATGAGGACTGCGCTGATCCATTCTTGTGTGTGTGTGTGTGTGTGTGTGTGTGTGTGTGTGTGTGTGTGTAATAAATATGTTTTTATTGATTTTGGAGAGGAAAGGAGAGGGAGAGAGGGATAGAAACCTCAATGATGAGAGAGAATCATTGGTCAGCTGCCTCCTACATGCCCCCTACTGGGGATCAAGCCCAGGCATGTTCCCTGACCAGGAATCGAACCAGTGACCGCCTGGTTCATGGGTCGACGCTCAACTACTGAGCCATGCCAGCCGGGCTGGTCCATGCTTTTTGACAACGGTTAAGTTGCATTTTTATATAAGTTCACACAGTACACAGAATACACACACACACACTCATTCACACATGCCAACACCCATGTGCACACACACCCACACTCGCACACACATGTGCATGCACACTCACCACTTGCACACACATTCACATGTATACGAGAACCCTAACACATTTTCAAAATAATGATTCATCTTAACACTTGCAATGCACTCTGTTATTTTCTAAAAAGGAGGTTGGCAAACTATAGCCCATGGGCCAAATCTGGCGCTCAGCTTGTTTTCTGTATGGCCTGTAAGCTAAGAATGGCTTCATATTTTTAAAGCATCGTAAAAAACCCACCACCACAACAAAGAAGAGAATGTGGCAGATCACACATGGCTGCAAAGCTGACAATATTCAGTATCTGGCCCTTTACAAACATATTTGCCGACCCCGCATGTTTTATTTTATTCTATTCCGTTCCACTCCATTTCATTAAAAATGCTGGCTGTGCTTTGCTAAATGTTTTGCCTGACCTGCTGTTGGGTTGCCAACCTCAGTTTGAAAACCTTTTAATTAATGTGAGCCTCAGTTTTTTTTCACTAGATGGGAGGACAAAAAGATGGATGAATAAACAGTGGACTGAGAGGCAAGAAGAGGGAGGGGAACGAAATGAATAGGGTCGCCTTACCCATGTGACATCTAAGGCAAGCCAAGTCCATTGTGGAGTCTCAGATTCCTCAGCTGAGAGTGGGACCACCACGGACCTGCCTCCCAAGGCTGGGTGAGGAGCAGCGGGACCCTTCTATGTCATTCCTTCCGAGGGACCCGTTCCTAGCATCTCAAGGAGATGCTGGGCCCTCTGACAGCAGAGACCGTAGAGCGCATCTCTGCTGTCCTCGTCAACACCTAGTCCAGGGCCTGGCCCAGAGGAAGGGCTCAATAAATATTTCTTTGTGACTATGGTGACAGGCGAGTGGCATCCGAGGCCATCCATGACTGACTCTGGCCCTGTCTGCAATCTGACCTTCACTTCCTCTGGCCACAGCTCCTCGGACCCTTTCCACCTAGACACAACCTTCTCTCCTCTTGCCAGGGTCCCCAGCCCCTCCCCTGCTGCCACGCCTGCCTGACAAAACCCTAAATCTACCCCTCTGACGAGGCTCCTCTCAGGTGCCTCTGCCGGGCAGTCCTGGGCGAGTCACGAACAGGATTCACTTCTATTTCTAGGCACAGGCCTTGGAGCCTCCAAAGCTCTGCATCCCGGCTCAGCTGCTGGAAGTTCCTAGCCAGGTCACTGTCCCTTTCTGAGCCTCAGCTCCCTGTCTGAGAGATGGCAGGGCCATGGTGAGGATCCACGGCCCATACGCACAGCTCCCGCACGGGGCCAGCCTCACTAAGTGGTCTCAGGGCCTCCTTTTGAGTCTGGGTGGAGGTTGGGGGGCTCCCATCCACTGGGGAGGGAAGTGGGTTCCCCTGGGGGATGAGAGCCATGTGAGGTGAAAACAGCATCTCATTTGAGCCCCAAGTTTGGCTTCAAAACTGGCTTCAGAAGAGGAGGGCGGGTGAGCAGGGCTTGGTTTATTGAGCACCTACTCTGTGCCAAGTCTCCTGTTTCCCTTTTCTCAACCAGCCCGTTTTATGAGGAAAACCATGATCCGGAGGGGCAGAAGGACTCGCCCAAGATAGCATTCTACTGGCCCACAGGGCCATTCCCCGAGGGCTACCCCTGCAGGCATCACCCTCGCTCTGCCCTTCAGGGGTCCTGTGTCCCCGCCAGCTCTGCCCCTGACGTGCATCTTCACCCGGTTTCACCTGGACGCTAGCGTTTAGGGGGCTGCACCTTGTTCTGTGCCTAGTCGTGGCCCTGAACTGCAGACGAGAAATCTGGGTCCTCCCCCATCACGCCTTGGGCACCTGCTTGCGGGGTCTCAGCTTCTCTGTCTGTGCACGGGGCAGTGCTGCCTGCCGGCTGCCCACGGGGCTGTGCTGTTTACAGAGAATTGTTACATTCAGTCCACCTAACAAGCCTTTGGAGTGGGCGCTGGCACGGTCCTTCTACAAATGAAGGAAAAGAGGCTCAGAGGGGCCAACAAAGGTGAGTTCAACCCAGCGAGTCTCACCTCCCCCAGTCCGGGAGTATTCCACCCTGCTGTAAAGTGGGAGGGGAAGTGGTTGAGTTCATCCTGCTGTATGCCTTTGGGCACCTTCCCTCTGGGACTGTAGCGGATCTTCCCAACGTCCCACGAGGTAGGAGTAGGTACAATTGTTCCCGTTTCACAGATGTGAAGCCCTGGGTCAGAGAAGGCACGTGGCCTGTCCACGATGTCACATTAGGGCAGGAGAAGCCTTAGGATTTGAACCCAGGGCTGTCAGTATTCCAGAGCTCCTCCCTCGGCCCTTTACTGCCTCAGGTCTAGAAGGATGGAAAAGCACCATAAGAATGTGGGGGACTCTTGCCTCTGCTGAGCCCCCTCCCCAGCGTCCTTGGATGGCCCGGAAAGTCAGTCACAGCCTGTCTTCTCCTCATTGCCTAATGAATCTCTGTGTTGGGGGGCGGGGGCGGGGGTGATGCAGATCAGAGCCCCCTCACTTTGTCCAAGTGTCCCATTGCCAGGACACCCCAGCGTGTTTTAAGAGAAATATCCCCATCTGGTTGTGATTCATTTATATTTAATTAATCAAAATGTTGTTTTGTAATAGACACGAGATCCAAAAACCTTTCTCAAGCCTTTTCTTTCATTCTTTCTTGTCTTAGAAACAGAAAAACTAAGTTTCATCAAGAAACAGTGACGCTGGAGCCCGAGGAAGCCCAGGTCTGTGGGAGCCAGGCCCCGGGGGTGATGGGTCAGACTGGGCGGCTGCTGGTCAGAGTCATTCCTCCTGATCTCGCAGAGTAGGCCGAAGGCTGGAGCCAAGGACTGGGCATGGAGGGGAGGCTGGGGCGGGTCAGAGGAGGGGCATGCCTCCACACTGGCAGCTCCTCAAGGGCAGGCCCCAGGTCTGTTCACCTTGGCATCCTTGAGGGTCCCAACACAGAGCCTGGCACAGACGCTGCCCTGTAACATTTGCTGAATGAACACCCAAATGAATAAATGGATGGATGGATGGATGAATGGATGGATGGATGAATGAATGAATGAATGAATGAAGCACTGCCAATACCCAAGTGCCTTCAGGACACATTCTCCTGCCAAAGTTAGACCAGAATGTCAAAGCTAGTAAGACCCTCAGAAATCTCGTATGGAATTTTCCAAACAGCTGTCTTATGAAAAAATGGACTCTGAGGTGTAATTAGTTTGGGAAAGGTCCTACTCTCCATCCTCACCTCTTCACCATGAATGCTCTGGTAAGTCCTGCAGTCAATACGTCTATTAAACCCAGCATTTCCCAAACCTATTTGGCCAGGGATCCTCTGACTACGCTGCAGAATATGCTAAAGGAAGAGTGTTCCTACACCCCCTCCAACACCCACCCACTCCAGTACCAATGGGGAAGCCAAGGCTGTGGGTGGGAAGAGGGGATAATCCACTTACTCAAAGTCACCCCCTACAAAGGTGTCGGGAGTGGGACTGAAACCCAAAGCTGTCTCTATTGCACCTGGCTGATGGACGGAGCCACAGCCTTTCTCTGAAGATGCTGGGCTGGGTGGACATGTATGTGCCCAAATGCAACCGATCAACTACCATGGGGAGGGGTGCCGAGACCCCCCTCACCAAACCGGGGCAGCCATGCCTGACCTCCTCACTGAGCAACTGGGAATGGAATTTTTCTTCTTTCTTCTGTGTGTGTGTGTGTGTGTGTGTGTGTGTCTTTTTACAACGTAGAAACAAACATCTTAAACATCTTTTAAAACAGCTCCTCTTCAGGTGGGGACACCGAAGCTCTGAGAAGGGAAGACCAGCTCAGCTCAGGAGACACCTGTACCCTGTAGAGGCATGGGGATGCCAGCCTGCTTTGCGACTCACCTGCTGGGCAACCTTGGACAACCAGTTTCCCGCCCTGAGACTCCGGTTCCTCATGCAATAATGAGCACCCCTGCTCGGCGGTTGTGAGTAGCCAAGAACACCACGGACAGGAAATAAGAATGACTAATACTTACAAGTGCCCACTAGTAGCGTGTGCACTCGGCTACTCACTTGACGTACCCATTAACCCATTCAGTCTTATTCACACGTCAGATGATTATTCCTATTTTATAGAGGAGTCAGTGAGAACAACGTCTTTTTGGTCTTTTCTAGGACGGATGAAGAGTCTAGAGATCCTCTAAAGGATCCCCAGAAGGGTAAACTAAGGCAAAGTGACTTCCCCAAGGTCACTCAGCTAGTAACTGAGGAAGAGAGGGTTTGAGCCCAGGCAGGCTGGTTCCAGAGCCTATGCACTTAACCACCACATCAGGGCCATTCACCGAGGAGGGTCCCTCTCCCTCCCTCCCCCCGCTGAGTGAAAGCCCACCCACCTCTCTGTTCCCTGGGTCCTTCTATCCCCACGCACCAGGGCTTGGAGCCCTTGGGCCACATTTCCCTGCCCCCCACCAACCCTCCCTCCCAGTTCTCCACGGCCCCTTTCTGCTTCCTGCTCCACTCTAGCAGGGATCGTGCTCACATGTAGGGCTGTTCACTCAAACGGACTAGAAGTCCCCAGAGGGCAGACTCTGGTTCCCATGCCCTTGTAGCCTTGCTCAGCCCTGACACCACACCTGGAAAGGAAGAAGCCACCAGTCTTCCGTTCACCTGCTGGACAACTTGCCAAGTCACTTAACCTGTCTGCCACTTGGCATCCAGCTATGTCGTGAGGAGGTAGCGGGGATTCCCTTCGTATGTGAAAACCCCAGGCACAGTGGCGGCCATTTGACTGTCGATTCTCAGATTGGCACCCAGAGGTTGAAGGGCTGCCCGGCTTAGGCGGAAACTTGCTCGCTCTCCTCCGCCCATGGGCTCTGCCAACTCCAGTTCTGTGGGGACAGCCTCAAACGCCCCTCCGGAGGATGCTCTGACTCTCCCAGCAAGGGGAATGGCATAGGACCCTGCGGTGAGGGTGCCAGCTGCCCCTGGCTTTGTGCCCCCGGTTATGGTCTGAACCTTGGGCCATCTTCCTCGTGGCCCCAGGAGGTCAAGATGAAAAAAAAAAACGGAGGCTCTTGGAGGGGCTGGACTTCTTCCAGGTCATTCCCAGAAGAAACAGACCCAAACACGGGTCTGAGGTCTCCCTGAGCTCCTGCAGCTCATGCCCTCACCCCAAGGGGGGCCGCCGAAGATCCCTGACTTCTCGGGAGTGACACGGTGAGTCAGGGAGGTGACGGGATTGGGCAGCCCACAGCGCTTTGTGTCACCTCCTGGCCTATCACGGGTGTTTAGGATGCCTTCTAGGCCACCAGCTCCGTCCCCTAGTCCCAGAGCCCTGCAGCCTTGCACCTGAGGCTTCCTGTCTGTGCACCGAGCCACCCTCCTTCCTCCTGGCACTGATGCTGCTCTAGGGAGTGGGGGCACTGAGCCCTGCCCGTCCCTTCCTCTCCTCCTAGAGCCTCCTGGGTCCAGCTGGCGAAGCGGGTGCCATGGGCCTCAGTCTCCCCATCTGTAAAGTGGGACTGGCACCTACCTGGAGGAGCCAATAGCCCAGGGCACCGGGCAGATGCCCCAAGGGCCATCCCCGTGGGCCCTGCTGTGCCCGCCTGGCCACCCCGCCCGGCTGCCCCTCGTACCTTGCTTTCTCCTTCTGTTCAGGGGGAGCATGTCCGCGGCGTGGGCGACGAGCAGCAACAGGCAGAGTGGCACCCGCATCTGGGCAGCCTGGTCCGGGCGGGTGTGCGGGTCTCCTGGCACCCAGGCGGCGCCAGCGGGGACTCCCGGGAGGCCTAATTGCCGGCGGCAACCCGACGGGACGGCGGGGCGGCGCAGCGGGCGCGGGGCTTGCTCCGGGCTCTCCGGACCCGCCGTCCGTCCGCCAAAGGACCCGCCACAGGGTCGAGTGAGGGCGTCTGCGGAGCGGGGACACTGCCCGGGCGGGCGGGGAGGAGCCGGCCGGCGGGGCGGCGCGTTCACCCACTCTGGGCGGTGCGCGAGGTCGGAGGTGGGGCCGAGGGGGTCGCCCGGCCAGGGACCAAGCGGCCGGACTGTCCCGCCCTCCCCGGGGTCTGGCATCGTTTCCGCCCCCTACAGTGTCCTACTCAGGTATGTACTGTCAGCCAGACGCAGGCACACACACACACACACACACACACACACACACACACACACACACACACGCCCAGGGACCCCATCCCTCGGTTCCCAGCACCTCCTGCTACCCGCCTCCTGCCTCTGATGTTCTGTTTCTTTCTCCCCGCGCCTTCCTCTGTTCTTCTCTTTCTGTCTCTGTGGTCCTCCTCTGCTATCTCTTCCCCGGACACCCACTGCACCTTCTTAATTTCTCGCTTGCCCATCTTCTCCTTCGCCCTGGGTCCCTGTCCCTGGGTCCCCACCTGGCTGGCCCCCTGGCCCACCTCTCTGCTCTCCATCTACTGGGTGGGGTGTATGCCCTACGCCCTGCTGCCTGCCTCTGTTTCTCGCTGCTCTGGTTCTTACAAGAGTCCTAAGTCCTTTCTGGCCACTGACCCTGAATTTTTCCTGCACCGCCTGGCGGAAGCCCCTAATCTTTGACTCAAAGTAACCAGCACCTCATAAATTCTGTCGTGAAGGGGCAGGGGACCTGGACTGTTTCTCCAACCTTATCTGTGGGACTGGGAGCAGCTGGTTTGAATTTTAACCCTTTCAGGGCCAAATCCCTTCTCCCACCCAAACAAACAGCACACTTTTGCCCCCTGTTGCCTTACACACTAAAAACAATAACAACAACAATAATGCTAACTATCATTTTTGAGGTTGTTGTGCTAAGGACTTTACACATAATATAATCTTCAAAACAAACCAGCGAAGCTCTATTCTGATTAGCTCCATTTTACAGGGGAGGAAAGGGAAGTTCAGAGAGGCCTAGTGAGTTGCCTAAAGCCACACAGCAGGTGAGTCGGCTGTCTGGGCTCAGTGCCTGTCTTCTTAGCAACTACTTGGGACACAGAGGAACTTACCTTTGACATGTTCTTGATGAACAATTGTCCTTCCTTTTTCTTATGTATGTGGTTTGATCTAGAAGAAAAGGAAGGTAAAGGCTGATGTCTCCTCTGTAGCCCCATTTTCCCATCCTTAGGGGGTCCCCCAGGGCAGTGAGGGCATTTGAAGACATGTCAGGGGGAGGGATACACACAGAGAGTGAGGCAGCTCTGGCTTGACCATCCTTCTGGGGATTCCATGAACCCTGGCAGACAACATTCTAAGGATCTTGGCGGACTGTCAAAGTCATCCCACCCAAATGGCTCCATTTCCCAGGTGAGGCCACTGAGGCCTCTGGACTGGGGGTGCCTATCCTAAGTAGCTCAGTGATTCTAGAACAGAGCTGGGACGTGCAACCAGGTGTCCCAGCAGGGTCCCCTCCACCATGCCCTTCAAGGCCTTCATGTTCTGACTTTTCTGATCTCAGTTTTCCCCACAACCCCCACCCCTCACCCCTATAATCCTAGAGAACTCAACTCTTGTAGTATTTCACAGACGTCTCCAGGCCTCTCATACCTCTGAGCCTTTCATGTGTGGCCTCCCCATGGAATGCTGGTCTGCATCCCATCCCCCTGCTCCACTGACTCATTCAGGACCCAGCCCTGGGTATGCCCTAATCCAGGAAGCCTCCCCTGATTATCAGTTCAGGCTCAGTGCTGCTTTATCACAGCTTTGATCACACCAGGTGTGACCCCGTCCGCTAAATTCTCAACTCTCTCAGATCAGAGATGAGGTCGTATCTGGGGCCCTGGAGCCCAGCACATGCCAGACATAGGGGCTTGGCATGTTTGTAGAATGAGTGAATGAGTTCTTCAGATGCAGACGTCTCCCAGCTTATATATGAAATTCAGGTACCTGGAGAAGTGAAGTGACCCTAGAAGGTCAAGCGCTAGAAAGTTGGAAAGTCAGTTTCTACCCAACCACTCCCAGTCCTGGAGTCTCCAAAGTCCGGAGCAGGACAGCCCCCAGGTAAGCAGAGGTAGGCAGGAGCAATGTGCACAGGAGTCACACGCCCCCAGTGTGACTGCAGGCTACAGCCTCTTACCCTTCACCCCCCTTTCCCTTTGCTCAAGCTAATCAGCCCTCCTCCTGTTTCTCAAACTCTGTCAGTCATGTGTCCTTCGAAGGGTTTTTGCTGTCCCCTCTGTCTGGAAAAGTCTTCTTCAGATACCCTCAGGGCCTGTCTTAGCTCAGGGCTACCTTCTCAGAGGGCTCTCTGACCACTCAGATAAAATAGAGCAGCCGTTACATGTCACCCTAGATAGAAACATCAATGATGAGAGAGAATCATTGATCGGCTGCCTCCTGCACACCTCCAACTGGGGATTGACTGCAGAAATCTTCTATTTTATCCTGTGCCAACACACAAAGTGCTTAAATATGTGTGGAATGAATAAATGAGTAAATAAATGAGCATTCACTCATTCCTCAATTCTTTGTGGCACCTCAAGTACCTCCTGCTCTCATGGCCTCAGTTTCTCCACGTGTCCAATAGCTCAGCTGAGATTCTGTGTTCTCTCAGAGCTCTTCCAGACTTTTCAGAATTTGATATTTCTAGGATTCTAATACCCAAAACTCAGGTCCCCGTGTCACCTCGAGATACTCAGAGGACCTTGGATTCTCTAGTTTTTAGGGGGCCATCTGAGAATCCCAGTTTGTTCCGATCCTCCTCCCCGAATATAGGCACCAAGGAAGGACATTGAGGCCAGTGGTGCTAATGACATCCCCAGTGGGTGTGAACTTCACACCAGAGGCATCGTTAAGGAACCATTGGAAACTGTTATAAATAGATGGAAACGGGTATAATGGCTGAAACACATTATGGTCACAGTTTGTGTCCCTGACCCGCAAATCCTTCTCAGTGGGATAGCGGGGACTTAGGTCCCTTGCAGCTGATACTCTTGAGTTCTTCAGTACATGGAGTAAAGCTCACTGTGGCTCTGGCTGGTTTGGCTCAGTGGATAGAGCGTCAGCCTACGGAATGAAGGGTCCCAGGTTCAATTCTGGTCAAGGAAACATGCTCAGGTTGTGGGGCTCGATCCACAGTTAGGGGCATGCATTGATGTTTCTATCTCCCTTTCCCTCTCCCTTCCTCTCTGAAATTTAAAAAAAAAAAAAGCTCACTGTGGATGGGACAGGGCATGGAGGACCACCTACATATAGAAGGGGCAAAGCATGTCCCCCACATCCCATTGGTCAGAACGCAGACACATGGCTCACCTATCTAGAAGCACTCCTGAGAAATACCCGTCTAGCCATGTGCTCCAGAGGAAAACCAAAGAGTTTGGTGAACATCTGGCCAGTCTGCCACATGGGGCCACTCTTGCAGTAGCTCCAGTGAGGCGGTAGCTCCTATCTGTGCTGGCTCTGACACCTACAAGCTCTTCTTTCTAAGCAGCTCTTTCTAAGGGCTCGGAGAGAACACAAAATCTCAGCTGAGGACTTACATTTTTTCTAGGTGAAGCCCAAACTCCTCAGAGTTGCAAGTGTTGCAAGATGGTCCCTGCTAGAGTGACCAACTGTCCTGGTTTGCTAGTTTTCTGGGATGCAATGATTTTTGAATATATATTTTTATCGATTTCAGAGAGGAAGGGAGAGATAGAAACATCAATGATGAGAGTGAATCATTGGTCGGCTGCCTCCTGTACAAGACTGGGGATCAAACCCCATCTGTGGCTTGTGCCCTGACCAGGAATTGAACCAGCCACCATCTGGTGCATAGGTCAATGCTCAACCACTGAGCAACACCAGCCAGGCTGGGATGCAATTTTTATCTCATGTATAACTTTGTGTAATCAATGCTACATTAAAATACCTAACTGGATCATCACAAGACTCCCTCATACTACCCCTTTATGATTTCACCCACACCTTCTCCTCCACCCTAACCCCTGCAAGCATTAATCTGTTCTCCATCTCCATAATTATGTTGTTACACAAACATTATATAATGGAATCATGCAGTATGCATACTTTTGAAATTATCTTTCTTTACTCAGCACAATTTCCTTGAGATTCGTCCAAGTTGATGTATGTATTAACAGTTGCTTTCCACTGCTGAGTAATATTCCATGGTATGGATGTACAATAATTTGTTTAGTCGTTTATCCATTGAAAGACATTTGGATACCTTCTAGCTTTGAGCCATTAAGAATAAAGCTACTATGGACATTTGTGTACAAATTTCTATATATCCTGGTTGGCAAAGTGTCTGTGCATGTCTTTTGCACATTCTCAGTTGGATATTTTTGTCTTACTGTTGCATTTTAAGAGTTGTTTATTCTATACAGAAGTCTTTTATTGCATATGTTATTTTCTAATATTGTCTCCTAGTCCATACTTTGTCCTTTCAGCCTCTTATCAGCATCTTTCACAGAGCAAATGTTTTTAATTTTGATGATGTCCACTTTATACATTTTTCCCTTTATGCATAATGTTTTGGGTGTTAAGTTTGAGAACATTTGCCTAGACCTAAGTCTCAAAGATTTTCTCTTATTTTCTTTCTGGAAGTAATATAGCTTTATATTCAAGTCCATAATCCATTTTTGTATTAATTTTATATAAAGGCTCAGGTTTAGGTCAAGGTTTGTTTATTGCTTATTAATGTCCTGTGATTTGTTGAAAAAACTGTCCTACCTCTATGGAACAGCTTTTGCTCTTTTGTCAAATATTAATTGGTCATATTTTTGTGCATCTATTTCTGGGTTATCTATTCTGCTCCATAGACTATGTGTTGTTCTGTTTGCTAATACCACATGGTCTTAATTACTGTAGCTTTATAATCAATCTTGAAATTGGGTAGACTGATTCTAACCATTTTATTTTTTTCAAAATTGTTTTAGCTATTCTAGTTTCTTTGCCTTTTAATATAAATTTTATAATAATTTTGTCTATATCTAAACAAATCGTTCTGGGAATTTAATCAGAATTACATTAAATGTGTATATTAATTTTGGGAAAAATTACACATTAACTATAGGATGTCCTAAAAATATATACACATAATTAGAATAATTATAAAGGCAGTGCATATTAAAATACATTTCATTTTCAAAATTGAGCGATCAGCTGTTAAAGTGTGCATATATTTTTGGGGGTACCCTGTATATTGAGAGCTTCCAATCCATGAACATGGTATGCCTCTCTATTTATTTAGGTCTTCTTTGATTTTTTTAAAATCAGTGTTTTGTTATTTTCAGCATATAAATCCTGTATATGTCTTATTAGATTTACGCCTAGTATTATTTTCTTAAGCAATTGTAAATGGTATTGTATTTTTAATTTTGCTGCCCATATGTTTATTCCTAGTATGTAGGAATATAACTATTTTATGTATTAATCCTATATCCTGCCACCTTGCTGAATCCACTTATTCGTTCAAGGAGTATTTTTATAGATTTCTAGGGTTTTTCAACATAGCCCATCATATGTCTGAAGATAGGGACAGTTTTATTTCTTTCTTCTGATTTATGTGTGTTTTGTTTCCTTTTCCTGCCCTATTACATTGGTTAGAACTTCCAGCACTATGCTGGATAAGAATGATGTAAGCAGATATCCTTACCTTGTTCTCACTCTTAGTGGGAAAGCATCCATTCTTTTGTCATTAAGTAGAATGTTAACTGAAGGTGTTTTGCCCTTGATCAAGTGGAAGCAGTTCCTCTCTATTGTGATTTTTCTGAGTTTTTTTTTTTTTAAATCATGAACAAGTGTTGAGTTTTGTCATATCTCCCCCCCACACCTACATCTATTGATATAATCATGCAATTTTTCTTCGTTAGCCCATTGATATAATGCATTCCATTGATTGATTTTCAAATATTGAGCTAGAGTTCCCTCCATGGAATAAGTACCGTTTTGCCATGGTGTATAATTCTTTTTGTATATTGTGAATTTTACTTGCTAATATTTTGTTAAGTGTTTTGCATCTAAATTGATGAAATATATTGGTCTCTCTATGTTTTTTGTACTGCCTTTGTCTGGTTTAGGTATAATGATAAAAAGACTCCTAGTAGAACTAGAACAAAGGAGACCAAAATAGCATTGCAAAGACTCTGGAAATTAAACTGTCATTGCAACTATAGCCACCCAAAGTAGGTGAGACACTACCTGCCACACCTAAACAGTGACGCTACCTGCTAAAACAAAGGATTTAAATAGGATCTGGAGTTTCCCAATATAATGGCCCAAATGTAGAGAATATATAGAAAATCACCTGTCATACCAAGAACCAGAAAACCATAATTTTGATGAGAAGAGACGATATCAAGGTGGTTCAGATGTTGAAATTATCTGACAAGGCTTTTAAAGCAGCCATCATAAAAATGCTTTGACAAGAAATTACAAATTCTCTTAAAACAAATGAAAACAGAACATCTCAGCAAAGAAATACAAGTTATAAAATCCCACAAAGAATTATAAAACTGAATAATGCAATAATTAAGACAACAACTTACTGATGGACTCAATAGTAGAGTGAAGATATTCAATGACGGACAAATACCCCAACTCCCTCCTTCAACCAGTGGGAGAGTCTGAGGCAGGGTCTACTCTGTCTCCCAGGACTCCCCAGCAGGGCTGAGCTTCAGTGTCCCCAGTGGTAACTGTCCCAAAAGACCCACCCTCGGTGGCTGCCTTCACATCCCGTTTCACTCCATATTCTCAGCCTCATGTTTCCCAAGATCAATCCTTAAGTAACCTTCTTGAAGTTAAATCTTTATCTCAGGGTCTGCTTCTTGGCAACCTCAAACAAAGACAATATTTTCTTAGTTCTCATAACCCCCTATGACAGTGGTCGGCAAACTCATTAGTCAACAGAGCCAAATATCAACAGTACAACGATTGAAATTTCTTTTGAGAGCCGAAAACCGACTTCTGCGCATGGGCCACAAAGTTTCAATTGCACTGTACGTGAGCGCCCGCATGTGGTATTTTGTGGAAGAGCCACACTCCAGGGGCCAAAGAGCCGCATGTGGCTCGCGAGCTGCAGTTTGCCGACCACTGCCCTATGAGGTTGTGCAGGTAAAAAAAAGCAATGCTTAATCCAGAGTAAGTTCTCACGAGTGATTTTCATAATCTGTGCTGCATTTTCATCATCTAGAAAAGGGAGGAACTGAGCCCCCACCGTTCTCCACTGGGCTTCATCTTATTCTCCCCTTCAAGCACACCCTCTGCCACCCTCTCTACTCTTTGCTTGGTCTGGTTTTTCCCAGGGGAAGCCAGCAGCCTTGTCCCTCGGGTGCTCAGGCAAACAAAGAAGCTGCTTCAAGCCAACCACCCTCCCTTGCCAACCACAGTGGAATCCCAGCCTCCATGGTGGGTTGGGTTATTGTTTTTAATACCAGTGTGAAATAAATTGAAAAATTACCCATAAAATACAGGTTTTCAGCAGCTGGCCTGAGATTTCTTTCCATAAACAAACAAGTTTAAAGAGATGCCTTCATGCCACCCGCCAGCTCCTCCCGCAGCCTTCTATGCCCACCCCCGGGTGGGAGTGGGGTCCACGGAGAGACTCGGCCTCCTGGGCAAGGCAGGCTGCTGGGCCCATCGCTGGCTTGCTCCTTTAACCCCATTTGTCTGCTCCAGGAAGAATCCCCCACCCCAGTTCCTACACTCGGCGTAGACTTGGGAGCCAAACTGCCTGGATTTGAATCAGAGATGTCCTACATACCGAGTGTGTCTTGAAGCAAATTACTTAACCAAACTGTGCCTCAGTTTCCCCCTCTGAAAACAGGGGTAATATTAGTACTTACTTCATGCGGTTGTTTGGGGATTAAATTAAATTTACATGACGCTCTTAGAACGGTGCCTGGCAGAAGGCCATGCTGTGTAACTGTCGGCTATTATTAGCTTTACCGCGGAAGAGATACTAGGGTAGAAGTTGGAGTAGGAGCTCAGTGGCATTTGGATTTCTCCACAAGGAGCCTTCTTTGGGGTTTTCGTGGAGGGTTTATATAAACGTCTGTCTCACACTCTACAGTTTGCAAAGCTTGCTGATATCCGTATTTCTTTGGCCTGACATTGAACCCTGGAAGGATTTGGGACAAGGACTATGATTATCCCCAGCTCCCAGAAGAGAAACTGAGGCCTAGAAGGTGAACGGGTCTCTCTCAGGAAATGGTAGACTCCTTTTTAGTCATGTGACTATCCAGAATGAATCCTGATCGTGGTAACAAACTGAACCCTAACTCCTCATAGATGGAGTCCTGCTCCGTCATCACACTGAAACTTGAGCCTGACTATTTAATAAAGTCTTTTCTGGTTTTATATTCGTGGTCCTGGTTGACTGGGGTAGGCTTTTTCTTCCCTATGTGATTGAACTGGTAACATTCTTTCAAACAAAGGAAAACATTTAAAAACAGCAGTAAAAATATTTTCAAAATATGTTCACCATCACGTTGATCTCTCGGTAATTGGCTGGGGGAGAGAAGGGAAGGACCAAAAGAGTTTCCATAGTGAGAGGATACCAGGTGGGCTAGGGGTAGGGGTGTGGGGGTGTGGGGATCAGCCTGGGCTCTGGGTGGCAGAGGAATTGGGGAGATGGAGAAGCATTGAGTGCCTGAAGGTAGAGGAGAAAAGCCAAGGTTAAGATCTCTAAAGGTTTCTGCTCTGGAAGGAGCTGAGACCTGGAGCCTCTTACTTGCTGTGTGCCTTTAACTCTGAGCCTCACTTTTCTCATCTGTCAAATGGAGACAATAACACCTGCCCAAGGAGGACTCTGGCGATCAAAAGACAGAGGGACTGCAAAGCACCCAGCACAAGGCCTGACATTGAGCAGGTGCAAATAATAGTAGTTGCTGCCATTGTTATTAGTTGTATCCATGTTTGTCATCTGAGAGGCAGCAGAGTTTGCTGGTACATGGAGGCCAGAGTCAGACTGCCTGGGTTCAAGCCCTGGTCCTACCACCTACTACCCTGGTTTTTCCTCTTACTATGTGACCTCAGGCAAGTTGCTGAACCCTCTGAGCCTCAATTTCCTCATCTGTAAAATGGGAATGGTAATCAAGTTATTGTGAAGATTGAATGAGTTAATACATGCAAAGCACTTAGAACTGTGCCTGGCACATAGTAGGCTCTAATAGGTGTTAGCTATTCTTATTTGTTCAAAAAAATATTTCACGCATCTCTACTATGTGCAGGTTGCAGGAGAGGAAAAGTACTTCACCCTAGGCCCCCAGATTTTCTTGCCCCCACGTCCCCACCCCAATGCTGGCTACTAGCTGTTGATTAACTGATTGGCCCACTGATTCATTCGTTACCAATCACCAGCTGTGTGGCAGGGAGTGGTGAGAGTTAAAGACATGGAGGAGACAGAAGGAAAGCAGGAGATCACAACATAATCGGATACATTCTAAAATCCAGGCTTTAAGGAAGGTTTGTAGGAGTTGAGGGGAGGTGCTGGAGAGAGGCCTACAGGAGCTGATGTCTGAGCTGAGTCCTGAAGGGCTCATGGGAGTTAAACATTCATTCATTCATTCACTCAACACATATTTATTAGGCTCTGGTTTACACACGGAGGACTCAACCAACAACACAGCAGGCTCAGGTTGAGACACGTGCCCATAGAATATGACTCTGGTGATGGTGAGTGCTATGAAGAGAACGAGAGTTGGGTGAGGGGTTAGAGAATGAAGAGGGGGCTCAGGGAAGGCTTCTATGAAAGGTGACGCTGAACAGAGACCTGAGGGAGCAAGTGGAGTGGAGATCAGGGGCGGGCATGTCAGGCAGAGGGCACAGCAAATGCAGAGGCCTGGAGGTAGTAATGAACTTGGGGTCGTGGCAAGGTCGAGTGGCTAGAGTGGAGAAAGTGAGGAGGGTTGTGAGAAGGCGAGCAGAGCAATCACCGGGGTGGTGTGGATGGGGCACACGGGGCCTTGTCATGAGATCTACTTTTCCTCTGCCACTTCCCCGTGGCCCTCTGTCCTGCTGGACACCCTTCCTGATGACCCGTGTGACCCTTCCCCGCCCACTGGAAACAAAGAACATGGGCTTTGCAGTCAGGCAGAACAGGAGCAAGGTTGCTTCACCTCTCTGAGCCTCAATGGCCTCATCTATAAAATGAGCTTAAGAGCATCCATGAACTCATTAATCAAAATTTTATTTGCAGTCATGACATATCCAACATTTAAATAAGCCCATATAGCCCTAACTGGTTTGGCTCAGTGATAGAGCCGATGCCTACGGACTGAAGGGTCCTAGGTTTGATTCCGGTTAAGGGTATGTGCCTCAGTTGTGGGAACATCCCCAGTGGGGGGGTGTGCAGGAGGCGGCTGGTCAATGTTTCTCTCTCATCGATGTTTCTGGCTCTCTGTCCCTCTCCCTTCCTCTCTGTAAAAAATCAATAAAATATATATTTTTTAAAATAAGCCCATATAAATGCATTTGAAAGGCTGATAACCAAGCAAATGTACTGCCACCAAGTGTGCTAAGCTCTTCACACGCATCAGCTCAGAAATGCTGCCCCTTCCACTGCACTCTTTCCTCCTTCGCTAACGCCTCTCGCTCCTCCTCAGTCCTGGATGCAGTCCTGAGCCAGTTTCAGCTCAGCTCTCCTCTCTCCATCTCCGCAGCTTTCCGGACCATTTCCCAGCTCTGCCGTGACTCATCGTCTATCTACCTGGCTGCACAGCTCGGCTTGACGTCCATCGGGCATCTCAAACCCAAGGTGACTAGAACTGAACTCAGCCTCTTCTCCTCCTGGCTTCCGACCTTGGGAAGGACCCAGCCACCGACTCCCTGGGTCTGTGGAGCCAGACTGGCCCTCAGTGCCCCTTCTTTATGCCCTGGCCCCAGCCGGTCTGGCCTCAGGATCTGCAGCAGCCACTTCCCTGGGTCTTAGACTCTGACTTCTCATCTTCCTGTCCATGCCCATCCTGCCCCACAGCTGCTCAATTACTCTTCCTAACACACTCTTTTATATGTGTCATCCCCACCTATAGCACACGTGGTCACTGCCCGACTATGTCCCCTCGCACTCGTCTTTCCCCCAAACACCTGCAACTCTGCCTGAGGCCAGAGGTGCTGGAGAACTACAAAGTAAGCATGCCTTTGCAGTGACTGATGGGAGTTGGTGGGTGAGTCCCAGCTCCTTGCCCTCAGCTGGGAGGCCTCTGTGGTGTGGTCTCCACTGTCTCCTGGAAGTCGCCCGCTGAGATCCAGTTGGCACTGAGCTCCTCTCCCAATCAGCAGTTTGCTTGATTACACACCTTTATTTTAAATCCTCACCTGAGGATATTTTTTCCATTAATCCTTAGAGCAGAAGGGGAGAGAGAGAGAGAGAGAGAGAGAGAGAGATGAGAGACACACATCTTGATTGGTTGCTTTCTGCACCTCCACCCCCACCCCAACCGGAGCCTGGGATCAAACCCATAACCCAGGTACATGTCCTTGATTGGAAATCGAACTTGCGACCCTTCAGTGTGCAGGCCCATGCTCTGACTGCTGAGCAACACCGGCCAGAGTTTGATTACACATCATTCTGACAGTCTTTCCTTCCACGCCTCCCCTCCCCCTCTTTACAGTGTTTCCTGGAATCACCTCCTAAATTAACCATCTGCTTGGTTCCTCATCTCAGTGTCTACTTTGTGGCGAACCTGAACCAAGACACTTTCTTCTTCTGTTTAAAATACAACACAAATTTGAGTGGCGTCAGTGGCTTACTGCTGAACGCTAAAGCACACATCAGTTAGCATCCAAGAGAGACATTGGAAGGCCAATGGACTTTGATATTCAGCCCTGCTTACCCCAGTGTCTTCACTGTCTCTCGGTCACAGCCGCTCTCCCGAGCTCATCTGTGAAGCCCTTTGCCTCTGTTTGAGAAGCCCAGGTGTCCAAGATGACATCCAAGCCCCTTACCTGACATTAGGCTCTCAGCATGCAGACTCCATCACCATGTATCTGCCCTTCCACATTTTGCTCATGTTGCTCCCTCTGGTCTGGACTGATTGTCCCTTTGCTTAATGCTCACCTGAGTGCACTTACCGTTCAAGATTCAGCTCAAGTTCATTTCCTCCAGGAAGCCTTCCAGATCATATTAATCCTTGGCATCTTCCCACAGCCCTAAGAATCCGCTCCCCACTTGGGGCACAAATAGTATCTTGAGTTTTATTTGGTTTGTTCTCCGGCACCTAGTCAGGTTAGCATTTTCTCTGTGCATGGCTCCGAGAGCTGGGAGAGCTGAAACATGGAGGTGCATCAACACAGACCCTGCCCTGAGGTCTGAGCAATTCAATGGGGAAGATGCACAGGAGATGGAGTTAGCATTCCAGGAGTTAGCATTCAACTCCATGAAGAAAGGGACCATTTTTATACACTGTGAGACATGCATGAATCATTTATTTTAGTGGCTTAAAACAGGGTTGGCAAACTTTGGGCCAGAGACCAAGTCAGGCCTGTCATTTGTTTTTGTAAAAAAGTTTTACTGAAACACAGCCACCTTTACTCATGTGTTGTCTTTGGCTGGTTTGCACAACAATGGCAGAGCAGTTGTGACAGAGACCACGTGACTTGCAATGATAGCAATGATCACTCTCTGAACTTTTACAGAAAAAGTTCACTGACCTCAGGCTAAAAACACCAATAATTATTTATTATTTCACACAGTTGCCAAGGAACAGGAAGCTAGGTCTCTGGCGTGGGGTCTTTCTGAACATTGCAATGTAGTTGTCAGCTCTCAGGGACTGTACACATCCGAAGATTGGCTGGGACTGGAAGATATGTCACCACTCACATGGCCAGCAGGCTCGAGCTGGCTGTTGGCTGGGGATCTCAGTTCCTTTCCACATGTGCCTCCACTTGGCTGCTTGAGTCTCCTCACAACATGGCATCTCAGTGAGAGTACCATGATAATCCCTTTATATAGAGCTTTGTATAATCCTTACAACACCCTTAAGGGACAGAAATGATTATTATCTACATTTCTTAACTGAGGAAACCAGAGCTCAGAGAAAAGAAAGCAACTTGCCCAAGTCAGGGACAGAACTAGGGCTCGACTTCCGGTCCATCCGGTAAAAAGCCTAGGTCTGTCTGATTCCAAATCCAGTGCTCTTTCTACTCTATCCATTGATCTATCAACCCATTGGTTCATCGGTCCATGGACCCATCCTTCCATCCATCTATTGTCACATCAACCCACCCATCATCTTCCCATCCATCATCCTTCCATCCACCATCCACCCATCAACCTGTTGACCCAATGACCCATCATTCCATCCACCAACCTATAATCACCCAACCTCCCACACTCCGGTTCATCCATTCTGACCCATCTATGCTCCTATCCTCTCACCCATCTGTCCACCCAACCACTCACCTACCCATTTATTCAATAGAGAGCCTACCATCTACCAATTACTATTCCAGGAGACTGAGCTGTGACTTTAAGCTGGACAAAGTCCTACCTCAGCTCACATTCTGGTTGTGGGAAGCAGACAACAAACAAATAAATGCATATTTACATGAGGCATAAAGACTACAAAGAAAAATAAAGCAGAGGAGCAATGCCAGAAGTAGCTAAGGCAAGATGACAGGGAAGTCCTCTTTGGCAAGGTGACATTTGAGCAGAACCCTAAAGGAATGAAGCACGTCCTGTGTCGGACAATGTGGAAGAAGAGCCTTCCAGGCAGAGGGAACAGCTATGCAAAAGCCCCGGGGAGCAGCAAGGAGGCTGGTGTGGACGAAGCAGAATGAGAGAAGGAACAATAGAAGATGGAGAGTCCATTTAGGGCTAAATGAAATTTTATTTCAAGTGAGTTGGTCAACAGTCTCCCAAAAGTAGAGTGATTTCTCATTTGCCAGGGAAGGAGCCGCCAAGCCCTGAGCATCAGAACTTCCTGATCTCTCCTTCTTCAGCCACCCAGCCAGTGGCATTCGCAACCGCAATGGAAGCTGGTACCAGGGATGGGGCGTAGGAGGCTGGGCTCTGTGCACTGGCTTCCATGAGAGACAAGTCTGTCATCTGTTGGGTAAAGAATGGGAGGGGCAACCATTACCAAGCACTGTTCCCACGCTTTACTTAGCGCATTCCGTCTTCACCACTTTCTAAAGCTGGCATCATTAGCTCCATTTTACAAAAGATGAAGTTGACGCTCAGAGAGGTCATGAGGTGGCATCAGTTTTGCCCATATTCTATTTTGTCACTCTACTCAAATCTTTCAAAAAATTGTTTGCGTTCCTCTTGGATGTTGGACTCAGAATGAGAGACATTTGTAGACTCATGGCCAACTCTGGAGGTGACCTTCGAAACCACCTGACACAACCCACCATTCCACTGATAAACAGAAGCTCTGAGAAGGTTAGCCTTCAGGTCACACAGCTTGGAGGGTATCGATCAGGCATATTCAAACCCCGCTTACTTTACACCAACTCTGCCTGGGAGGAAAGGGAAACAGCCCATATTTGATTTCACAGTTTCGGTGGCTTGATTTGGAGCTTGACAACAGATGTGTTCTCAGGCTGTTGGCTATAAAACAAACCAACCTTCTCCACTGATTGTCACTGTGTTTTGGGGGATGGCGCCCAGGACTTCACTGTGTCCACTTTGGGTCAATAACTGCCCCAAATAAACACATCAGGTAAAAGTGGACATGTATTAATTCATGAATAGTTTTCTTACTTGATTGCTCGATTGAGTTCTATATCTGTATTGTCTGAAGGGTCTGAGGCAGCTTCGGAAGGAAGTGAAGGGTGACAACTGGTCATCTTCCCTTCTTACATTCCACTCATTGGGAACATCAAGAAATGAAAAAAATACCCAGCTGCTACATAGCTGGGGACAAATTCTTGGTATGGAAGTAATTCTCCTAAGGCTAGCCTCCTCAGAGTTCATTCCAAATGCTTTTCTTATTTTCACATTTAATTAGGAGACATTTTTTTGTGGTGTGAGTCATCGTTTAATAACAAGGGGGGGCGGGGGTGTTTATTAGGGAACTGGTAGAGAGAATGGGACAGGACAGTTGGACAATTCAGATGTGAGTTCCGCAGTCATTTACTGGCTGCGTGATCTTGGGTGAGGCACTTGACCTCTGAGCTCCAGTTTCCTTGTCTGTAAATTCACATTTACCTGGCAGATATGTGGGGGGACCTCAGCTAGATCATGTACATACTAGCTACAGCACATACTCACTGCCTTCTCCTCCCATTTCTCCTCTAACTTAGTCTCCTAAGCAACCTTGGGGACCACGGTAAGAGTGTGTGTGAGCCATTCAACCACCTCCTGAAATGGCATTTTAGGTCAAATCTGAGGCACCTTCTTACCCTGGCACACCTTTTTCTCTCCCCATTGAGCTAAGTACACAGTCATTGCTGTAAAAAACAATGTCTTTGGATGGGGTGGGAAGTTCAGAGGAGGGAGACATCCCCTGGGTTAGGGTCCTCAAGGAGGAAGCGCTAGGAATTGGTTAGGTGATAAGGAGGGGGCAGTCAGGAGGAAGAGCAAGCGCCAGTGTGTGCAGTCAGGACTGACCTGAAAGATGCTGTGGTCGGGGGTGATGATGGTAGAGCGGCCCCCAAAACCCCAAGAGCGCAAGAGCAGGAGGGGAGAAGATGAGTTTCCATTAAGGAAAGACCAAAGCAATTCATTGGCGGATTTGTTCTTGGTCCTCCCCCACTAGTTTTCCTGGGGCAGTTACCATTGGTCCGCACAGAGTTTGTTTGCCCACCACACTATCTTTCCCCTTTCCTCTGTCTCTGGGGAACTCAACCCTGATTCCAGGAGCCTGGATGGAGCTGTCAATCAAGATGCCTGTCACTCTGGCTACAAGAGGAAGGCTTTCCAGGGGTGGGGTCCCTCTTTCTTTCCTGTTGGGGCTGTAGAGGAGGGTTTCCCTCTCCAGGCTATCAGGATGCAGTCTTGGGCACTGGCACCATATTTAGGCCAATGTGAGGGAAGTTGTCTAAAGCAGGAAAAAATGATGCTACCAAGCAGAGAGACAGAGAAACAAAGCGGAATATGGAGGGAGGCCTGCCAATATTGCCTCTGTACCTGGATCCAGCCATACCTGTAGCCCATTGGATATGCCCTTTATGTGAGTAAAAACAACAAACAAACAAACAAACAAAACAAAAACTCCCTTTGCTTATTTAACGGGATTTCTGTCACAGTCAACTGGAAGAATTAGGATTAGTCCAGTCAGCAAACCAGACAGGCTTCCTCTTTGGAAATAGAGCAGGGACGGAGCACAGCAGACATGAACAGGCTGAGTGCGAGTCTGCTCTTCTCTGTTCACTCAGCCCTGGCTCAAGTTACTTCGGCGCCTCGGTTTCATCCTCTGTGAAATGGGCTGTTATGAGCAGGAAATAAAGTCATGTATGTATGCCCACATTGTTGCAAAAATGGTTGTAGACAACTTATAGATGTTATAAAACCAGAGAATAGAAAAAGAAATGGACAGTGAAATTGTACAAGAGGAAAAGAATGTGAACTCAAGGATGAAGATCAAGTTACTGGATGCCTGCTGGGAGGCTCTGGGCCATTGCTAGAGGTGAATAGAAAAGTTTGTTCTGAGCTTCCTTGCAGCCAAAACAAGAAAAGAGAACCAGTTACATGGATTCATAGTGGGGAGAACCCCCAAACCAGTTTCTGAGAAGAAGCCCAACTTCTCCTGGGATAAAAGTCTGAAATAAATTTCCTGTGGTTCCCCATCAGAGGACACTGTGGAACACCATGAGCAGACAATAGACAAGTTAATAGGCTGTGGAAAATAGTTGCAACATATATACATCAGAGGATTAAAATCCATAATAAATTGAGAGCTCATACAAGTCAATGAGAGGAAAAAAAAACACGTCATGAGAAAATGGGCAATGGGGAATGAAGACACAATTCACATTCAGAAGAAATAGCTGTCATATCAGTAAAAAAAAAAAAAAAATCAAAAGAATGGGTAATACCAATGTTGGGGAGGGTATAGAGAACTAGGCGTGCTCAAACACCTTATTCACCTTATTCTCCTCTAGCACTGTCATTGCCCAACAGGATATATTCATGTGCTTATTTGCGTGGGGCTGTTTTCATGACCAGACTGAGTTCCATGACGATAAGGACTATCTCCTGCTCACTGCCGAATTCCCAGCACTTAAAACAGTATGCTCAGCACAGAGCAGGTGCTCCATAAATATCTGTCAAGTGTGTGAGTGAGGGAATGAATGAGTGGACAGCGTGTCAATTGGTGTAGCATTTTTTGGTAGGCAATTTGGCAACATCCATTAGAGGTTTAAATGCACATTCACTGATTCAGAGATTCCTCCTTTAGACATCTGCTCAACGGAAACAAACTCTCAAGGAAATGGTTAGAAGAATGTTCCTTGCTGCATTGTTTCAATGGCAGTGGTGGGAAATAACCTAGAAGCCCAACAGCTCTGCACTGATTAAGTGATGGGATAGCCTCACTGTGGGATACTATGTGTACTTCTTGAAAAGAACAAGAACAGATCTATGTCACTGATGTGTTTGGTCTATAAAACACATTATAAAATAAAACTAGAGGCCCAATGCACAAAGATTCATGCAAGAATGGGCCTTCCTTCCCCTGGCTGCTGGCACTGCCTTTGCTCCAGTCTGGAGCCACCTTTCTGCCTTCCCATGCTGCCCAGAGGCCCAGAGCGGCTGGGGAGGTGCGGAAAGCCTGTGTCCCGCCCCTGGCAGCTCAGCACCTGTGTATGCAAATTAGCCCACCATCTTTGTTGGGTTAATTTGCATACTCACTCCTGATTGGCTGGTGGGCATCACGAAGGTATGGTCAATTTGCATCTTTCTTTTTTATTAGTGTAGCTAGCCAGTCACAGAACAACAATACACATTTAACATGCACACAGATAGGTATAAAAATTGACACTTTTTTACAAACTGTATATACCCCTGTAACTGGGACTCAGATGAAGAAAAAGAGAATACTGGCTCCCCCGAAGCCCTGCTTATCGTGCTCCCAAGGGCAGTTATCATGATTCTCTATCACCTTTATTGCCCAAGATTCTCTTGCCAATTTTCAAACTTTATATAAATGGATCCTAAGATGGATACAAATTTTGTGCTTGGCTGTTTTTGTGCAACGTTCTGTTGTTTATGTTTCCTTATTTTTACTTTTCAATTGATAGATTTCTGTCCCTTTCAATTATTTTCAAAGAGAATGTATTGCTTGTGTTCTACATATGTGACTTGGATGCTTACCATTTGCTAAATGCACACAGACAGTGTGTGTGGACCAACAATTTGCCTTCACCAAGGACACCAGGGAGTTCCACAAGGTCAGAGGAGAGAATGAGGATCGCTGAGCAGGTCTCAGGCTGCTGTTTCGCACCCCTCACCCCGGAGCAGGCGGCCGGAGGCCTGGGACCTGCTCGATGGGGTTTCTTTCTCCTTGGCTGAGTCTTTTATGGGAGTTGAGGGCTTGGCAGATGGGGCTCGTTTTCCATGATAATGCAGCTTCCGTGGTGTGAGTCCCTTGCCAAGCCTGTGCGGCATCGGCTCCTCTTGGTGATTTGGTGCAGCGGGGGCTGCACGCAGGTCTCTCTGGCTTCGGAGTCTGGAATAGTGTTTTACAGTTTGGTGGTGAAATGGGCAGCCAAGAAAATGATGAAAACGTGCTAACCAAGACACATGCGGCTGCACAGAAATGGTGTGGGAGGGAATAGGACAGTGAGGTGGTGGTGGCTTCGGGGGGCGAGGAGGGGGGCGCAGTGGGGCGTCAGGAGGCCTGGGTGCTCCTCTCAAAACTTCCAAAGTCCTCTGGGGGTGAAGGGGCTCAGTCTCCGCCTCTGGTCAGGGGAAGGCAGATTAAACAGCCCTTTTATCTGCTGTCTATGATTCTTTTTATGCATTTCCAACAGTGCGCCAGGACAGCAGGTATAAGCTGATAATAATTTAAATTTTTTTAAAAAGAATTCCTTCCTCCCTCCCTCCCTCCCTTCCTTCCTTCTTTCCACCCTCCATCTTTCTTTCTCTCCCTCCCTTCCTTTTCCATTTTCGCCCTCCCTCCTCTCCTCCTCCTTCTCTTCCTTCTCCTTTCTCTCCTTCCTTCTCCTCTTCCTCCCTTTCTTACTTCCTCCTCCTCCTCTTTCTCATTCTCCTTTCTTTCTTCTTTTTGGAATAGGTAATAGACATATGTTGTGCAAACACATATGTAATGTGTGACAGTGATTCTCCCTCCCACCTGTCCCCCAGCCACCGAGTGCCCCTTCCTGGAAGCAGACCCTGTGTTTGGTTTCCTGTCCAGGTTTCCACTCAGAAATGGTTTGTGCATTTATTAGCCTATCACATGCAGCCTCTCTCCCCTGTTTTCTTTACCAAATGACAGCTCAGCACAGTGTTCGGCACTTCCCTTCTGCCACACAACGTGGACATCCTTCCTCACCAGGATTTGGAGAGCTGCCTCCTTCTTTTTCGCAGCTGCAGAAACTCCAGGGGTAGCTAGCTGCGCCATCCCCTATCTAAGGGTGCCCATCGATGGCTGTTTAGG